>NW_015549585.1:300172-318997 GCF_001515605.1 Sinocyclocheilus anshuiensis
TGAAGACCACAACTCCCATGATTCCACACTCAGTCACGCCGTCATCAAACTACGCCTTTGATTCTGTTTAATTTGAATACACGCCCTCTAGCGGCGAAAAATTACATATTGTGCCTTTAAATAAATTTATATTTTATTTTTTGTGTATTTAGTTATTTATTAGTATTCAATAATAATAATAATAATAATAAGATAATTTCATTTATTATTTATTTGTTCGTTTGTTTAACTGATTCAGAGTTTCGAAAAGTTCATTTTCACCCATTACTATAGCCTATGTGCTTTTTAAAATCATTACAAGCGATGTCGCGATGTGATGTTTTTGCTAGTGAATCGCTTGAACTGAATGATCGAAGTCACGAGTTTGAATCACTCGGAGCGGTTCCAGCGTAAATGACTCACTCGATTGATTCGGTTCATCTGTTCCTCTTTGCGCGTCTTCAGTTTTCTATTGTATTTCTTTAACTTCTCAGGTAATATTTATGGCATTTCAGATGCGGCCGAAATTACAGTGGTTACATACACATATATTTAATTGTTTGATCAAAATTATTGCTAGGGACAATTTAGTAGTCGCTGGATATTGGTAAGGACATGTTATAGCATCGCTAAATTCTACACCCTTAAGATTCGTTTGAATGACAACATTCAAAACACATGACAATTTACCTCAATTTGACTGGTTTAGTAAAACACAGACCGACCACAACAATGGGGGCAATAAACAAATACATAATGAGGGACATTCTTGTCTTCCCCTGCACCGGAGTCGACAAAATGGCGGACTGATGACAGCTCACTCAGGGCGGGACTAAGGTAAGACGGCCTTGTCAATCAACTACTGTGGGAGGGGCCTGTGCAGAACTACGTCATTCTGACAAGAATCTCAGAACAGCCTGACTTGAGAAAGGGGATTTTTAAATAGGGATTTTTATCATTATAGGGTGGATGTGTACACACACTTCCAACACACATTTATGTTCAAACAGCAACAAAAGTGAATTTTGCATCCGATGACCCCTTTAACGCCTGTTCTTCATGATCCAATTAATTGCAATGGATAAAATCAAGTCCTGCCCTACATTTCTTTTATTGTCAAATATCCTGTTGCACTTATAAATGCATTCAATTATTACTTGCAAACAGCATTTTGTGTTGACATTTCAAAATGCAAAGTTCCCATCAGGACATTAAACGGCCACATTGAGCCTCTCGTTTGTCTTTAAACGGCTCTAAATCCTCATGTCCTGATCCATTTGCTAAATTAAACCACCCAGCTCACGTCACCCTCCTAAAATACGACATTAACACCCGTGTTTGCTCGCACCTGACCACAGCCAAAGCTCAACAAAGCGTTCCTTATAGCGTCGTTTCCTGAGTGCCTGATACGGCGTTTGTCGTAATCCCCTTTTGCGTCGCCCCACACACCTGTTTTCACAACATTACAACATAATCCATTCGCTTATGCTCGCGTTATGTCACGTATTCGCCAGCACGCTACTTAAATTCAGATTAGGGGCTGTTAATTGAATGTGAACGCGTCTTGAATGAGTTCAGGAGCGGAGAGAATGCATCCCACTCTGATAGAGAACAGCAGCGGAGGTGAAGAACGGATGTAGGTCAGGATGTTCCCAACGCACACCTCGCGAGTTAACCCGTTCAGCGCCGCTCCGTCGGTGGTTGGTTCGTGTCAGACGCCTGCTCTCAACATAGCAGATTTCACTTGGATTTCTGAAGTAAATCATGCACTTCTGATTATAAGTACAGGCTACGCTGGGGAAAAAACAACAACAACAAAACAAGAAAATGTAGGAATTAAAACTATTTTCACTCAGAAATAGTTAGTAAATTTCACAAATAATATATATATATATATAAAACATTAGTTTTGTGCAAATAAAGTACATTCAGTTTTCATTTTAACATTTATTAGCATTTTTAGTGTAAATATTGTAAATAAATAAATAAATAAAATGCCATTTTGAATAGTATTAAAGTTTGAATTTAATAATAAATAATTATAACAATTATAATATTAAAATTGTATACTAATATAATTATTTGCACAAAAACAAATGTTTTATATACTGATATAAAACATTAGTTTTGTGCAAATAAATTACATTCAGTTTTCATTTTAATTAATAAATAAATCATTTTTATTAGTATTTTTTGTGTAAATATTATACATATTTACAACTTTTAATATACAATTTATATATATATATATAAATGTATGTATATATATATATATATATATATATAATATTGTAAATATTATAAATAATAAATAAATTCCATTTTGAATAGCATTAAAGTTTGAATTTAATAATAAAATAATAATTATAACAATTATAATATTACAATTGTTACACATTATTAAAATCGTTAATTATAACAATTTTAATAATAAAATTGCCGTGTGTTTTTTGATTATTGTTTATAATTATTGGCTGTTTGGAGCATGAAATCATCACAATTCAAGAAACATTTAGAAATAATCATTTTGAATATTATCGTACACACAAAAGTTTGAGGTGAGTAAGATTTTATTTAAATACATTCAAACTTTTATTCAGCAAGGACACATTAAATTGATTGAAAGTGGCATTAAAGACATTTATAATGTTACAGAAAATTTCTATTTCAAATAAATGCTGTTCTTTTCAGTTTTCCATTCGTAATTTAATCGTAAACCTAAGTGGTTTCAACAATTTTGAAGCAGCCAAACTGTTCTCAATTAATAATAATCAGAAATGTTTCTCGAGCAGCAAAGCAAATGATTTCTGAAGATCATGTGACACTGAAGACTGGAGCAATGATGCTGAAAATTCAGGATTATATCACAGAAATAAATTACATTTTAAAATATATTCACACAGAAAACAGGTATTTTAAATTGAACAAATATTTTAGAATTTTTCTGTATTTTTTAATCAAATAAATGCAGTCTTGGTGAGCAGATGAGACTTTCAAAAACATTCAAGAAAAATCTTACAGACCCAGTTAAGTTTAGGTTTTCTAACTTTAATAAGTTTCATTGTTTGATCGTAAATACTATTTTTGGTGCTTCATGTCCTGAAGCAAAAAGCAGCTGAGATTGACTAGTGCTGCACATTAGTCAGTAAGTGGTAAGCTAGTGATCCATTCCAAACACGGCTGTAATCTTCTGTCTATTGAACCTGAATGAATTCAAGTCTTTTGGTTGCTTTGGCTCAACCAGTCGCTAATGGAGGCCGTGTTCCGAAACAAACGTTTGCCTGTTTGAATCGACACAACACACAAGTGCACAAACACAGCGGCGTTCCTCTGATCTATCAATGCATTCACTTTAGACAATCGAGTGATTCCATCAGGCTCACGGCACTAAACACACGCAGGTCCTGAACCAACCCCAACCACACGCAAACAAACACAGGCCCCGCGCCAGAATGACCAGAGCTGCTTGGACAACAGATTTAAAGACAGCCAACAGTGCTCAGACTACATGCTGCTGAACCTCAGAACAAAGAAAGGACGATTGGTGGTGTGAATTTGTGTTTAGGCCACAGTGAAATCTATTTAAAACTAACCACGACATGCATCATTTGCAGTGTTATTTTTGTATGCTTAAGATAGTTTTTATTCATATATTTTTTTTCTATTTTTATTTTAATTCTATTTAAAGTTTTAGTAATTTAGCTCTGTGTGTTTGTCATTTTTATTCGTTTTTTAATGTCTATATGGTATTATTAATTGTTCATTTAGTTTCAGTTTTAGTAGTTATCAGTTATTTTAGTACATCAAGTTAAACTAAATGAAAACGAGAAATGTTCACTTGGCAACTAGATAAAAAAAAAAGGTTAATATGTTAAAGTTTTTTATTTTCAGATATTTTATTATTTTATTATTATTTTTTAATTAAATAAATAAAAATTCAGATTATGAGGCTCAATCAAAGCTATTCAACTTTGATTTTTGATATATTTTTCTGCTATTATTTTATTTTCAGCTCTTTTATTTATTTATTTAAATAAATTATTTAGTTAGCTATTTATTTTTTAATCAAACAAGTAAAAATTCAGCTTTGATTTGTAATATATATTTCAGCTATTATTTTATTTTCGTCTGTTTCATTATAAAAAAATAATAAAAATTATAAGGCTCAGCTATTCAGCATTAATTTGTGATATATTTTTAGCTATTATTTTATTTTAAAATTTTGGAGATTTTATTTTATATTATTTAAAGAAACAAATCGTTTTTTATGCCTTTAGTTTCAGTTTTAGTTAAGTTTAATAACCCTACTCATTTGTGTATTTATATATCATGTCATTTTAAAAGTACATATGTTGCTGCTTCCATGAATGTTGATGTTATGTAAACAGATTTCCATCTGTTCTCTACTGAGAAATTCTGTTTTCATAAAAATCAATAAAAATAATGTTTGTTTGACATGCTATTCTATTAAACAACCGATCATCATGTCAAGTGCTGAGTCTAGTGAGCAGCTGACATAAAAAATGTTAAAGATAAACAGATTTGACATGTCCTGAAGAAAATGAATAATGTTCACCTGTGCAAAACTCTTCTAGGACATTACGAGTGGTTGCCAGGGCATTGCTGTGCAGTTGCTGAGGTGCTAGAGTGGTTTTAGCATGTTACTGTGTGGTTGCAGATGCATGATTTGAGGAATGAATCATGTAGCACAAATGCAGACCAATGCACACACTTTAATGCCTCAATCTGAGCTGTATTCAGTATTAGTCATGCAAAGATTACAAAACAGACAGCTGTAATTTTGGAGAGTGAGTGTTTCTGTTCCTCTCTAGACGAGAAACATTATGTAATTGTTGTTGTTGCTTTGGCCTAAAATGATCTCTGCTGAGATGTGCCTGCAGTTTCATTCATTGACCTCTAGAGGGAGGAAATCAGTCAACAGCTTCTTACCAATGACTGCACATGTTCAGTCCTAATGATAGTTTGCACAGAATAATCCAAGAATTAATATAGTAATTATAGTAGATTTGTATTTATATAGTATAAAATAGAGTAAAGTAGCATCATTTATGTATTTATTTATTTATTAGTGTATAGAGGATGTCTGTGTGTGTGAGTGTGTGAGTGTGTGAGTGTGTGTGTGTGTGTGTGTGTGAGTGTTGCCAAAATGATAAAAAAAAAATAATAATGTTTATTATTATTATTATTAATAAAATAAATTATAATAAAATACTTGTATTGCTCAGCAAAAGCTGCGGTTTGGTTTAAATTAAATTAAATTTAATTTAATTTAATTTAATTAAATTTAAGTTTTTCAGCAAAGTGTATGCTTCAGCCGTAAAAAATATGGGTCAAAGTATGTATATATGTGGTGTTTGAGCAACAATTACAGAAGTTGCATACAATTTAAATGAATGAATGAATTAAATAAAACATAGCTTTTGCTGAGCCAAGTTATTTTAATAAAATGTTACATTTCATTTATTTTATTATTTTCATCTTTGATTTGTGATGTATTTTCAGTTATCAAACCCAATTCAGTCAAGACAAAGAATGATCTGAGAATTACTATAATAACTATAGTAAATTTTAATTTTATTAGCATTTATTTATTCATTAAGTTGTAAAAATTGAGTTAATTTTTGTTTAATATATTTATAAATATCTTTTAAAACATAAAAATGTTAAATAATAAAAACTAAATAAAAATGCATGCTATTTTATCAAAAAAAATAAAAAAAATAAAACGACACACACACACACACACATATATATATATATATATATATATATATAATTATGCAAAAGCCATTCATCTTTGATTTGTGATGCATTTTCTAATATCAAATCAGTTATAGCTCAGACACAGACATACCCTTAAAGTGTAGGGTTTTCTAATTTGATCAGAAGAAGATTGGTTAAACATGTGTAACCACAGCATGCTATCTGCAGTTCTAGTCAGTGGAGAGAATTCTCATGGGAAAACATCATTAGATTTGTATTACTCCAAAAAGAAAATATTTACAGAATGGTAATCCAGAATCAGCACTTTTCTGGAGACAATGTAACAACTCAAAGGCTGCTGATTATTTTCATATATTCTGGAAATGTCCAGCAATCCATTTTTATTGGTTAATGGTAGTCACTGAAATAAAATCAATAGGGTTTTGAGATTGATCATAGCTTTGGTACTATATATTTAGCAAACATACCAACTGATGTTAATGCTCAAGACAAGTACCTCCTCAGATTGCTTTGGTTGTTAGTAAAAAAGCAATAATGCATTTTATAAGAACTGGTCGAAATGGTTAATATACAAATAGACAATACATAAGTAGGTATGAAGTGCTTTGCATTGAATGTGGCCCTCCCCCTCCTTTCCCCCGTTTTCACCGATTTTTTTCTTTCTTTTTCTTTTCTCTTTTCTGTATACAGAGCTATGTTATAAATAAAAAAATGTGTAGGGGTTTCCTTGTTTTTTGTTTTTGTTTTTGTTTTTTGTAGTAGAAGTAGATTGGACTAATTTGATATTTTATGCTTTAGGCCGTTTTTACCCATGATTCCAGTTTCATCATCTGATTTGGTTCTGTGTAAACAGAGGAAACCCTGAGGCTGAATATCACAGCATTCATTCACTGACACAAATACTACTGTACAGAGTATCAGTGTGTGCGCGTGTGTGTGTGTGTGTGTGTGTGTGTGTGTGTGTGTGTGAGAGAGACACATTACTATTATTGCACAAACACAAGCCATTATGACATTATAAACATAAGAGTATATACTGTTAGAAGCACTGATTTTTTAAGAGAAAAATTCTTTAGAGTTTTTTTTATATTTACATTTTATTTATTTTACATATTTTTATTTGTTTATTCATTTTTTTTTTATCTTGATTTGACACAATTTGCCCTGGAAATAGTTTTGAATGTTGTATTTTCACTTAATCTGTTACTTTTCATTTATTACATACAATTTATTTCATAATGTTAGTTTTTTATGCCAAATACTGTTACTTTAAGACTTCGATTTTTATATATTTGTTTAAACTTACACTAAAAAATGCTGGGTTAAATACAACCCAGTGCTGGGTAAAATAGGGACAAACCCAGTAATTGTAAATGTTTAACCCAACCGCTGGGTCAAAACAACCCAATAGCTGGGTTTGTCCCTATTTTACCCAGCACTGGGTTGTATTTAACCCAGCATTTTTTAGAGTGTACAGTTCATAGTTGATCTTTTACAGACATTCTAAGCTTTATTGTCTTTGTATCATTTAGAGTGATGCCAATAAAAGTGTTTTGAACTGAATAACCGTGTGATTGAGTCATGTTTAGACAGCAGCTATTGTCTGTTTTGTGAATATCATCCCTGTCTTCAGTTCACTCCGATGGCAACATCAGTGAAACTTCACCTTATAGTGGATTATGATGTGTTTATTTCCATACAAACACCAGTCTCACACTGCCACTATTCTGCTGATTATCCTTAATTTAAGTCTGTGTGTCATTTGTGTAGAGTTTTGACTCTTATGGCCACTGTTAGATGCTGTTTTGATCCCTAAACGACCCACAATGCTCTTCTCTGGTGCTTAGAGGAAAGACCTTTGCAAATTAAGATTGGTTTTGTCTCCAGTGACCTGAAAAGGAGCCCTTAAGACCTTTCTTTTGGAGGGTCTTCCCTTCATACAGAGACAGAAATACACTTCCACTTGAGCAGAGACACTTACAGACACTTGAAATCCCAAAACGGTTTATGTGGCAGAATTGAAGATTTAGAGGTTTCACGAAGAGCCAATAAGCGCCTAGAGTAGATTTAATCTCAAATTCTCTTCTTTCTTTTTTTAAATTCTTTTTGGTTGTATAACATCTCTTCTTCAAGACGAAGCAAATGCTGTAGGAGTTGAGCTGAATCTATCTTGTGTTAAGTCTTACTGCACCGTATAAAGTGTGGCATATGACAATACAAACCTGTTCCGACGCGTCTTGAGGGTGAACTCTTAAAATAAGATTTTAAAATATGAAGTACCAAAGTAGCTCAAAGTATTAGAAAATTCAATTAGTACATTTATTTATTTAATTCTGAGTATAGGACTTTGGTTCTCCTCAGAAAACGAATGGATCTTGTTTTAGTTGCATATTATTTTTTATTTATAGTCCTATATATTTATATTTATATTTTTACTGTGTTCTTTTACGGTTTGTATTTGAAGATAAAAGGCCCTGTTGCATTTAAGACCTAAATTCCTAAATGCAACAGGATTTTTGCGTGTTGTTTTGCGCTTAACGGCCGTATTTTTATTTATTTATTTATTTTATTTTATTTTATTTATTCATTTATTGTTTTGACGAGGTAACATAGATGACTTGACATGTTTCTTCCTTTGATGGTCAGCTGTTAAATAAATACGCATATTAGGCTAAGTTTAAACCGGGCCTTTTTACTAGTAAAATTGAGCGAAAATAAACAAATAAACAAACAATCATTTGGCTCTAAATTAGAAGATTCGTAAAAAAATGTATAATTATTATTATTTTTTTTTTTTAAGCTATTGACGTGGTAAACTGATGAATTTCCATGTTTCTTCAGCCTACTTTTGTTTCAAAATAATGTAAAATAAATGCATAAATAAATACATAGATAAATACACACTGGGCCTTGATTGAATTTGAACAGGGAAAAAAAAATGTCAGTAAAAAAAGTGGGGAAAAAAGATCTTATCGGCTACCAAAACCTCATTCGGCTCTAAATCATAACATTCGTAAAACAGATTATTAATTTTTAATTATTCGTTTAATTTTTTTGACGTGGTAAAGGTGATGAATAAACAAGTTTCTTCCTCTGATGTCCAGCTGTTACATTTATTAACTTCCTTTGCTTCAGATTAATGTAAAATAAATAAATCAATACATAAATAAATACTTAATACATAAATTGTGACACGCCAAAACCTGGTTTTAACACTTTACAATAAGGATCATTAGTTAACATTAGTTAACTACTTTAGTTAACATGAACTAAGCATGAACAATACTTCTACAGCATTTATTAATCTTAGCTAATGTTGATTTCAACATTTACTAATGCGTTATTAAAATCAAATGTTGTGCTTGTTGACATTAGTTAATGCACTGTGACTTAACATGAACTAACAATGTAGCTTACGACTGTATTTTCATTAACTCACATTAACAAGGATTAATAAATACAGTAATAAATGTATTGTTTATTATTTGTGCATGTTAGTTAATACATTAAATAATGGAACCTTCTTGTAAAGTATTACCACTACTTTTATAACTAGCAATGGCTTTATTTATTTTTTAATGTATTTGTAATATTCGAGTCTCTATATGTAAATAAAGTGCAGGACATGTTTTAGAGAGTAAGAGAGCTGTGAATTGAGCATCTTTGTCCGTGAGTCCCTCCAGTGTTCGAACTATACCGTGGTCTTTGGGGGAGCCCACTTGTTTTTTTTTTATATATAACGGGTCACCCTCAGTCCCTCCCTCTGAACGTCTGTCCGAGCACATTAATGTCGCTCCTGCTCCTCTGAAGGTGTCTGGAGGTTTTTTTGGACTTCATATTGTCTGTGCCTCAATGACAGTTCCACTTCTGCTCGATCAACGACGCGTGGAGCTGAAGTTTCAGGAACATCTGGACAGTAAGTTTAGCATTATTTCTATTGGAAATGGGTCAGAATGACGCAGGTGAACCGATTTAGCTGAATGTTTGCGTAAATGCAAACGTCTCAACTTATTAGTATTACGTGAAAACATTGCATTAGTTGGTGATATTATAGTTTCGTCATTTGTCTGGATTGGCTCGATGGCGCTGTACGTATACGCAATTTCTGATTTAAATGGTTTAATTGGTGGCACTTTAAAGTAATCGTTATCAAATCTCATGGAACTATATATGCATGAATTACTAGCCTATCAGTGACGTAATAATTACAATTATTATTGCATAATGTGTTGTACGACGAAAATATTCCAGCATTAGGTTACATTTAACATCTCTAGCATGCATAACAAATGCATAATAAAGCATGCACGTAAATGTATTTAAAGTAATATGTATGCGTGAAGCTAAATGCATTAAAACCCTCGAGCTGGTGAGTTTTTGTTAACAAAAAAAAAAGCGGATTTGTGTTGCATGGCTAGAAATGACGCGTTTGCATTCATACAGAAATATTCCAATACTTTATTTCTTTGTTCTGAACTGAAGTTCAGGCATATATACAAGAAAAAAAAGACAAACTAGTACAAATCTGCACAATAAATTACTATGACAACTAAAGGTGCAGAACTATAAATCACATAAAATGGCAATAAACAGCTCTAGAAATCACATTTCTGATTTGCACAGAGAGTTAAAATAATGGCTTCAGAATGGCATAATAGCAAATGAATGTTCAGGGATGTTTTTTTTTTTTTTAAAGCATTAATGATCTGTCTTTGGTGCTGAATCACCTTCTCGCGTAAAAACTGTATTAAAATACTGTTATGTGTGTAAACAAAACCTCGTGTCGTCACAGAACAGTATTTTATGTGACAGTATATATACATATATAAACTGATCCCACACAGTTAATTTAAACCAGTGCTTTAATTCAGTAGCTTAGCATTACTATAGTAAGTCATTGCATGACCTCTCTGAACACATCAGGCCCACACTAACCGACAGGCAAATTCATAAAACATTGCATATACATTTTTATTTGACCATATTTCAGGTTTACACAGCTAATAATAATAATGTTTCATTGTCAGAACGCACACCTGAGACAGTCCGAGCGCTCAACCCTGATTTAAGATATTAAGGCGCATTCACAGTTTGAGACATAAATAAAAAAGGAATTAGTCATACTAAACGAATAATATGTGCCAAACATCTAATAATAACAACGGTATCCCACAGTAACAAGGGATAAAAAAGACATTTCGAATAAATACAAAACCATCATTCACAAAGAAATAATAGAAATAATGCTTTTTTTTAAAAGAAAGAAAAACAAACACATACGGTTATTGCCTTTGGCATAACATCATACTACTATTACAAAATAATCTTAAATAGACGAGAAAAAAAATCGCACAGTCCTCACACAAAAGGAAAGCTTGCACGTTTCGGTTTTCTAGGAAAGTTTGGATGTTCCCATTGGAAAGGACGCGCAAAGCTCAGCTTAGAAACGAATTGGGCGCGAGGCGTTTGTGTTGAGACAGAAGTCCGCTAGAAAGTGGTGCTGTGAAGGACGGCAAACTAGTTCTTAGGGAATCCGACAGCAGAGGGGACGGAGAGCTGGAGATGCCGTATCCCGGCGCGCTCGGAAGCGGCTGCGGCTGCTGCGCGCCCGGTACGAAGTATCCACTGTGCCCTGAAAGTAATCCGGCGGCGGACGACGGAGACACGCCGTACCCGTTGATACTCCCGCTAGAGGCTCCCAGAATGGAGCGAGACATATCCCCGTTCCCGAGCGGCTCGACGCCCGGGAGAAACGATCCGTACGCGTGTCCTTGGTTTAGAAATCCGTGCGTGGAGCCGTTGTAGTGCGAGTGGTGGATGGGTAAAAACGGAGACAGCTGCCAGTAGAGCGGGTTGCTCGGGCGTTCGCCCAGTCCGAGTCCGAGGGGCGCGAAGCGGAGGCCCCTTTTCATCACCAGCTTGCCCCGCGAGGTCGCCGAGCGCCGGCGGAGCTTCCCGGTGGTTCCGCCGATAAACACATCTTCGCTGGAGGGATCCAACATCCAGTAGTTCCCTTTCCCAGGATCATCATAATGCCGCGGGACCTTCACGAAGCACTTATTGAGGCTCAAATTGTGCCGGATGGAGTTCTGCCAGCCCTGCTTGTGCTCCCGGTAATACGGGAAGTTCTTCATGATGAACTCGTAGATGCCGTTGAGCGTGAGCCGCTTCTCGGGACTCTGTCTGATGGCCATCATGATGAGCGCGTTGTAGCTGAACGGAGGCTTGTCGAATTTCTTTACCTTTTTAGACAGCTGCTCCTCCGCGTCTCGCTGCGCGGGGTCCATCTCGGACGCTTCCGGGGGTTTGTCTAAGTCCTGTACGGGTGCCGGGCTGCCGCTGCGCTCCGCGCCCTCATCGTCAAACTTCGATGGGAGTAACAGGCTCTTGATGCTGAACGATGTCGACTTCTGTACCATGGTCGGCTCAGTCTGATCTCCCATGCCGGGTGATGAACAAACAAAATACGTAGTTTAAAACGCAGGAGGTCAGGCGCGCAACGGCGGGGACGTTGCATGCATGACAGGACTTTTAAGACGGAGGACGCGACGCGCGGACTCGAGAAATTAGTGATTAACCAGCGCTCGGTCTTACCAACTACCTCATCGCAGGGGAGGGAGGAGGAGCTCTTCTCTTGCTGGAAGCTGGACAGTATAGTCTCGGCTCACTCCATCATAATGCTCGGAGAGCCCTGTGCGTGCTGGAGTCTGGAGAGTCTCCTGTGCGTCACCGATCACGTAGCCTGAATAGGAGGGACAAATAATTGCTCACACATTACCTGAAACGCTCTTAAATAAAGTTTAAATTATCCAAATTTAAAGTTTTTAGTGATTCTGAGTCGGACAGTTTTGCTGAAGGCACTCTTAATAATACTTCGAAGGGATTCGAATTAGGGTTTTAAATAATATGGCCCTAAAACATAGATAGTATCCTGTCTGATACAATACAATGTTGTGTATTATGACCAGTCCAGACCTATTGATTAGCAGGCTTTCCAAAAATAATAATGAATAATGCTCTCATTTACGCAGAAATTGACTTTGGCGTGCATATGATACGCAGGTGTTTGACTTGCATATGAAACGCAGTTTTGGCGTACATATGATACGCATCTACCCCACACCCCTAATCCTACCCATTAAATATCATATGCACGCAAAAGTCAATTCACACACACACACACACACACACACACTGTGTGTGTGTTTGTTTTCGTCCATGTATAGCTGGCCTCAAGGCTTCATTTGAAACTGCTTGCCAAAACATTTAATGCCAAACCCACAGCAAACACACACAGGAGCACTTGAAAATGACATGCAAGGTTCAATAAAAGGTCACACTACACTTAAAGCACAGTGATGATGGGGTGAAGGGCCTCTACGGGCCTGTCCTGGATTTGAGTGGTTTATACTGTGGTGAAGCAGCATCCACCAACAGGAGCTTCATGCTAATGATTGTACAAAACACACTGACATCTCTGACCTGAGACTAACCTTAAGTTTAAACTGGCATGTGTTTCGCTTTTGTTGTGTGTTTTTTTTTTTTTGGCTCCTGCTCTTTAGTTTCCTTCTTATAGACACCAGACTGAACCTGCTTCATGTGAAATATAAATTAGGCTACGCTGCTTATAATGCATGTTTAATACACAGTGGGTTTGTTTTTTGAAAGCTAAATTCCGTATGGTCACAAAACGTAAAGATGTGGCTTTTGACCATTTTATTTTACATTTAACATTCGTGTTGTTTACTCTGATCTCGGGTTAGTTTGATAATGTAGAGGTTTTAATGTAATAAAAACTATACATAAAAACTGTACATAAAAATTTTGTCTATTTCTGTTTATATATATATGTATATGTGTGTGTGTGTGTGTGTGTGTGTTGTTCCATAAAATGCACAAAACAAGAATAAAATAACAGAACATATACTAACACATAATAACAGGCTATATTATACCTTTAATGGTATTTGATGATTTGTAGATTGCATTTTCACCTTTTTGCTCGTGCTGCTTTTCGCTTTCTACTTCACTAAAGAATGAACTTGCTACGTTAAATTTAAATTACGGAACTAAAAGGACGCCACGTATTTTTTTTTTTCACTATACATTGAATATTAACAAGGTGGGTTTATTTTTGAAAGCCAATTTCAGTATAGACATAAAACATAAAGATGTGGCTATAAAACTAATGAACATTTCATTTTCCAGAAAACGTTTGTGATTGGTTTCTAAAAGGTGTTTTATTCATATTTGGGCTGATTTTTCTTTTCATTTACACCGCTTTGACCAGCAGGGGTCGAGTTTTAAGTGAATCATTTTGCAAATCAATTTGATTCGGAGCTTCAAAAATCCTTGTTTCTCCCATCACTAAAAGTAACTGTTTAAACTGTTGCTAGCCTGTTTAATTATAGGTTGTTTAATTACTTTTTAACCAGATTAAACAGAAACACAAAGCATTTTATGAATCAGCAAATATCGTAATTTGGGCGTGAGTTTGATTTTCTTTCTGTTTTAAAGATGTTTTCTTTGGATTGTTTGACTACTCAAAAGAGAATATCACTCTCAGAAAAAAGGTACAAAAGTTGTCACTGGGACGGGACCCTTTCAAAAGGTACAAATTTGTACCTTTTTTCCCCCAAAAGGGTGCATTTTAGTACCTTAAAGTTACATATTTGTACCTAAAGTGTACATATTCATAACTAAATGGTACATATTAGAACACTTTGAAAGGGTACTGTCCCAGTGACAGCTTTTGTACCTTTTTTTTCTGAGAGTGTGGGAAAATATAACTTAATTAATTTGTTTCCTGCTAGCTAAATTTCACAAACATAAACAAAAATCTGGCTCTAAACCTCTCTTTTCTTTATTCAAAGTTGATCTAGATGAGTACCTGGAAACTATCCGAAGTTCTGTTCATCCTAAAGCAGTGAAAACTGCATCTCTGTATTCATCCTGTGTGTCCTAATATTTTGGTTACCAACATTCTTCAAAATTTCTCTCATAGAAGAGAGAAAGTCATACAGGTTTGTTACAACATAAGGGTGTGTAAATGACAATTTAATAGCAGTAAATTTATTTTATTGCATCCTAGCTCAAAATCAGTGCTTCACTGTCAACTGCATTTCTATGTGACAAAATGCAATATTAAGTCTGTTCACTGTATTTGCAGTACACTCAATAATATCTATCATTGTTTCTATCCTTTTTTATTTATTTATTTACTCAATTTTAAGGCCCCTGTCACGATTCCCTACTGTGAGGAGCACGGAGCGAGGAATGAGGAGAAGTGGAGTAGACTTCAAACAAACAGACTTTAAAAATCAATGGAACCAGGAACACACATGTAGCGGGGAAAGGCGAACATTCAATACCAGACAACCAAACTCTCAACAGGAAACACTTTAAATACACATGACATGATGAGGGGATGACGAGACACACCTGGGAGCAATAACCAATTAAACACATGGGAAAACTAGGTCAGGGCAGTCACATGGAGGGAAAAACACACAGAAAGAGTCCAGGGGCGTGACATATCACCCCCCTCCCGGAAGGCGCGTCCTCGCGCCGTAGAACAACAGATGGTGGGAACTTGGGAGGAGGCTTGGGAGGAGGACGATGAACAGAGTCCATGGGGGTGACGAAGGAGGGAGGAGACAGGAGGGGCTTGGAGCAGGAGGAGCCAAGCAGGACCCAGGCCACAGCCATGACAGCGAACCACGGTGGAGCTGACGGAGGGAGGAGCCATGGAGGAGGAAGGGCTGACAACTCCAAGGGGCTGACCAACGGTGGCGGAGGAGCCCGAGGCAGAGACGGAGAGCCGATAAACCAGGGCGACGGGGAGGATCCGGTGGTCCAAGGTGGAGCAGATGGCGCCGGTGACCGAGGTGGAGGCGGGAATCCAGATGGCCGCGGTGGAGCTGGAGTGACAGAGGACTGAGGAGGAGCCGAAGGGATGGAGGAGCCTGATGGAGATGGAGGAACGAGGCACAGCCACAGGAGTGGAGTTCCGAGGCGCAGGATGGTCGACGACAGACCAAGGCGGAGCTGGAGGGACGAGGGAGCCCGGTGGAGCCAGTGGACAGATGGGCCACGACGGAGAGGAGGGAGCTAGGAGCCATGGTGGAGCCACTGGATCAACGGGCCGAGGCAGAGTCTGGGTCTCAGAGGCTGGAGGCGGAGACTAGGGATTCTGCAGCCACTGTGACGATGAAGGATGGCAGACCCGCGGAGCTCGCACCGTATAGATGGTGGGCTGAGGGCGAGCAGAGGGGCTGACAGACGACAGCGGTGGAGGAGGCAGGAGAGGGTGGGTGGGCAGGCATTTGTGAGCCTCCGGGCTTAACTTGGGACCAGGAGCCCTCTCAGGGCTGGACGTGCGAACAGGAGCCTTCTCTGGGGTATACTCAGGAACGGGAGGGACAGAGTTCACCGACAGAGGAGGAAGAAAAGGGGGCAGGTCGATAAACAAGTCAATTAAGTTTTCCTCCGCTTTGCATTCTCCCAAATCCTTACTCAGCTCACCGTCAGCCACGGTGCAGGGGGCGGAGCTCCACTCCGCGCTCTCTCTGTCCGTGGCATTCTCCCTCGTGGCGGGCTCTGTTGCCAGCTCTCGCACCTTGACTGACGTCATTTGCAGCGCCGGCTCCGCAGCGATCCGTTGCTCTGTCGTTTCGTGCGGCAGCAGCTCGTCAGCCGTGGCGAGCTCAGGCTCTCCGTCAATGGTGGGATCGGGCTGATGCTCCGCGCAGCGGGGAGATGGTGGGCTGGGCACTGGGTCGGGAGTGGAACTGGCGAGATTCTCTTAGGAACAGACAGGAAATGGAGATCCGTTTCTCGCCAGTGTCCACTCCACAAAGGCGGTGAAATTCGCTCGAGGACCATCCTCGGACGACAGCGCTCTGCACGCGATGTTCAAACTGGCATCGTAGAATGCACAGAGCGCATCGTCCGGGTAGCTGGTAAGACTCGTGAGGACCAGGAACAGTCTGGTATGGCCCTCGAGCGATCGCTCCCCCTGCTCCAGCAGGAGGAGGAGGTATTCTGGGCGGGCGAGGGGATCCATAGGGAACAACAGAAACAAAAAACACTGAGTAAAACGCATAAACAAAAACGGAGGGAAACACGCAGTTAAACTGTTTATTGGTCCATGGCTCCTCAGTTTCCTGTTCAGAGTTTGGTTGTCTGGTACCGTCCATCGGTATTCTGTCACGATTCGCTGCTGTGAGGAGCACGGAGCGAGGAACGAGGAGACGTGGAGTAGACTTCAAACAAACAGACTTTAATTAACATCAATGGAATCAGGAACACACACGTAGCGGGGAAAGACGAACATTCAATACCAGACAACACTGAACAGGAAACACTTTAAATACACATGACATGACGAGGGGATGACAAAACACAGCTGAGCGCAATAACCAATTAAACACATGGGAAAACTAGGTCAGGGCAGGCACATGGAGAGGGAAAAACACACAGAAAGAGTCCAGGGGCGTGACAGCCCCAACCCCAGCAAAAACATTCACGTCACTACTAATTTCTAAGCCCTTGGTAATTTAAGATTTGTTTGAATTACAGTGTTCAAAACATGTGACAGTTTACCTTGATTTGATTGTTTTAGTAAAATTCAGACAGACCTCAACAATGGCAGTAATTAACAAATACATAATGAGGCATAAAAACCCGCTAAACATCAATGACACACAGGCCTAACAAACAGTAATAACAGAATCAACAGCAATAGCGTGAATAAACCTTGTAAACAATGACTTCATAATTTATTCATGGTGCAGTGCATGCTGGGAATTCACAAACCCTCAACAATCAGAAACATTGTTCAATATAAAGCTCTTTGTTCAGATCTGATAATTTGGGAGAATATTGTTGGTCTAATTCACATCTCTTTGTAACTCAAGTACACTGAATTATTGAATGGAATTTTAGGGTCTTCTACTGTACAACAGTTTGTACTCATTTCCTCTCTCTCTCTCTCTCTCTCTCGCTCTCTGTTAGTTAGAACCAGGCAAATACTGCCTATATGTGTTTAACCATGTGAGCGAAAGGGAAAAACAGAAAAACTGTGTAAGAATAAGAATACTTGTAGCATTTTTTAAAGTTTCCGTCCATCGTTTGGTAGAAGTTCCAAATTTAACAAATGCCTCTTTTAGCACTTGGAATGAAGCGGCATCTGAAAAGTCAAATCTTAAAACTTTACATATGTTCTGGTTTAAATGAGACAAGAAATATCATGACTCACAGCTTAAATGATCAGTATTAGTGTATTCAATGACAACGATGTGCAATATAATAGTAAGTCCTTTATATAGGCCTGGTTAATGAAATTAGGAATAAATTGTGTATTAATATATGAACTTTATCATCAACATCAAGATATTAATTTAAATATTTGAAAGGTTTTTTAGTGTGACTTAAGTGTCTAAATACTTTTTTTTTTGGTGCAGCTGTATCTTATATAATAGCAAAACGTTGCCAAATCAGACTGTCCTGATGGAGTTTGATGCTCAGCACCCCTCAAAAAAACCTGCGAGGCACTTTAGCAGCGGATTTTATAAAGCCCTTTAAATCACAGAGAGATTCAACCAAAAACAATTCGAGAGACAAAACAAGAAACAGTCACAAACAATGACATAAATCCATTAATATCATCACAGTTTCTTTATTTACACAAGCACAATTAGCCATAATGTGTGAGAGAGTTTATTTAACTGTGATTTGAGGACAAAATTGTCCCTTGAATTTGGCTAAATCTGATTAAAATTATTCATTCATACAACAAATAATTTTTTTTATTCTAAAAATGTTTATTCTTTAATGGTTTAGTATATGGATTAGTCTGTTGTCATTATAAATAGCTTTATATGAAAACAATAGATCTATATATGCACTGATTCAGACAGTGTGTGTGTGTGTGTGTGTGTGTGTGTGTGTGTGTGTGTGTGTGTGTGTGTGTGTATGTGCCGTACTGTTGTCAGTCTGAGCTCTAGGATTATGGGTTTTCTCTGTTGGGCATTACTGGCTCAGAACAAATCAACAAATGATGTGTGTGTGTGTGTGTGTGTATACAGTTACTCCTCACTC
>NW_015549585.1:319057-324742 GCF_001515605.1 Sinocyclocheilus anshuiensis
AGAGTGTGTGTGCGTGTGTGTGTGTGTGTGTGTGAGAGAGAGAATGTGTGTGTGTGTGTGTGTGTGTGTACAGTTACTCCTCCATCAGTCGGCACAGCTGTGATACATGACAATCCAAAGATGAGCACAATGTTGTGGAATCTCTAAACTTGCCTGTTTTGTGCTTGTTTTGGCTGTAGCTTACAGATCAATGTTCTTTATGATTAGCAAAAGACCCTCATCTCATCAAGAACTGTTTTGGATTGCTTTATGCTTCCAAAGAGACTGAAAAAGTTATTAATGTTCATCCGTTTTTTGGAGCTAAAGTACAAGGTTTCCTTTAACATCAGACCATCATACATCTTTATTTATTATTTTTTGCATTTTTTTTTTATTTCACCCATTTTTTTGACATTGGAGTACAATACAAAGTCACCAGTTTACTTACATTTGTTTTGTAACTAGAAATAATGCAGAAACTGAAAGTCATCATTTAGATTATAAAATTAGATTTAGATATTTAGATTATAATTGTAATTTTTAAATTGTGTTTGACATTTTAAAAACCTAACTTTTATTTTAAAATGTATTTCCTGGTTTACATGAGAAGAAGAGGACATACGACTAATAACAAATATTCATCCTTTTTGTTTATTGCACAGCTTTTCTGACATTTAACTTTATTTTTAGATTCAGTATAAATGAAACATTCCCATATAACGCTAAAAACATTTAAAAAATGTATAATATTCAAAGTTTTTATTTATTTCCTGGTTTAAATGAATGGAAGAGGAAATATCAGAACTCTAATTAGGCTATTAATAAGAAATAAGTTTACTAAAGATCTTTAATATGACCACAAATATACTTTTATTTATCTTTATATTTCTTGGATTGCTTTTTACTGACATTTTACTTTATTTTTATATTCCTTAATAAAACATTCCGATTTATTGCTAAAAAAAAACTTTGATCTTTGAGATCTTAAACATTTTAAATCCTAAAATTGACCAGTTTAAATGAGAATAAGAGGAAATATTAGCCATCTTAATTTCTCTAATAAGGCTATTAAATTAGAAATAAGTTTACTAAAATAAATGTTAATAAGACCACACATCCTTGTATTTATTGTATTTTTTCCCCCTGACATTTTACTCGATTAGCTTGATGATTTTACTCAAGTACGTAATTCAGGAATTGTGGTTCAGTGATTCAGTAAACGAAACATTCATTTAATGCTAAAAAAAACTCTGCAGTATCAATGTTGAGCTTTGAGACTGTGATTTTAAAGGCGTGGAAAGAAGTCTAATCCTGTCTTTCTGTGAGGCTCAGACATGTTAAAACACGTTAAAAACATTTAACCTCTCATGTCCTGGGTCTAAGGTCCCTGTCAAAGCCAAATGGGATTTGTTTTTGTTTTTTAAAGGATTTGTCTGTAAAAGAAACTTAAACCCTTGTATGCAAATTACATCTCTAATAAAATGTTTGTGCATCCCCAAATCTAAATGTTTTTGAATTCACACTGTAATTCTTTGAAGGCCAGGCTTGTGATTCAATCATAAACATACTAGATTACAGAGAACAACTGTGGCTGGGATTGGAATATTAAAATCTCATCAAGCTCATTATTTGTGGTTAGTAATCTGGTCAGCTTTTTAAAATTCAATCATTCTGGAAAGAGACAAAATAATTTGATGTTTAACAAAAAAAATGTTAAAAAAAAAGAAAAAATTGTTTATTCATAAATATAGGTTACTATTAATGATTGCATTTATGTATTTTAAATGCATTATTCATTGATCTATTCATAATCTGATCTAGTTTAGAAAACGTTTTTTGCCTCCAGAGGGCACTTGTTAGCTTCTCAGAGCGGTTTTTGTCTTTTTTATCTTTTACATTTGATATTTTTAAGGATTGGAGGCTACCATATAAACAGAAACCCAGTCCAAACGATCTCAATAAAGCAAAGTTACAAAACTCATCGTTCTGTAACCACAGCGACTGTGATTCGTCCATCGTGATCAGCGTTGAGAAAAGTAACAGCTGTCACGTGACATCGGTCTGTTTACCTTGCGAGACGACGAGAAGTGCGTTTATTTATGATTATCTGTCATTCAAACGTCTCCTGGACTTCTCTTTTGGTCCTAACCCTCGTGATATTGTTAGCAATGTCTTCAGACGCCGGTGAAAAATATGTTTCTGTAGATTTCGAGGTGTTCGGGAATGTTCAGGGTGCGTATTTGACTTGGCGACATTTATTCACACCACGCCTCCAAAAATAGACGCATATTTATTTATATCACTGTACCAAAGAGTTCTACACCATTGTGCATTCATATTTATTATCAATATGTAAATTATGCTTTTGCACAGTTGCACCAAACTCAATCTCACAAGTGTTTTTTGTCTTTTTTTTCAGGTGTTTGCTTCAGAATGGTGAGAAGTCTGGATAATATACATTAAGATTATTTTACACAACATTTTGCTTCCATGACTAAGAAAGGAGAGCAGAATACTGTACTAACCCCAGCAAACACACCATGGTGTTCATATATATTAGACATGTTATCATGGCAGTGCATGGTTTATCTGCTGATTCCTAAATACAAGCATATTCTAGATAGATGCAAGTAGCTGAAATCAGTTCGATATCTGAGTATATTATAGTAGAGGTTTGCACTAGCAATGTCAAAGTGATGGGTTTGATTCCTAAAGAATGCAACTGATCAGATGTGTCCTTTGAATGCAGTGAAAGTTGCTTTTCTAAATGCATGAATGTAAATGTAATCTCAAACCCCTTGTTTCATCAGTGATAAGTCATGCATGCATATCTCTCTCGGAATCAAATTTTTCATCTGTTTTACTGCAGTATACAGAAGCAGAAGCGAAGAAACTCGGTGTGACGGGCTGGGTGAAGAACACTAGACAGGGCACTGTGGTGGGACAGGTGCAGGGACATCCTGAAAAAGTTAAAGAAATGTAAGCAGGCATCTGTCTTTTAATTGTTTTTGAGTGTGCAATCACTTTTTATAGGTATTTATAGGTAATCTAATATAGATCTTTATAAGAATATGCAGAAGTTTGCATACTACTCTATTATGTAGACTGTGTACAGTATTTGTTGCATGGAATAACTAAATGAAATACATGAATTATTGTTAATTAAAACAATTTTGTTAAAATTAAATAAATAAAATATAAATATTAGATGAAAAACTTAAACTAAATAAAAATGAGAAATGTTGCTTTGGCAACTAACTGAAACAAAATTAAGTTGGAGTACTAAAATTACTACCTGTAAATAACTTAAAGAAATGTGAGAAGTCGTCTGTTTTTTTTTTAAACGATTTTTGAGTGTGCAATGGCTTTTTAAAGATTTATAGGTTTTTATTTCAATACCAGCTGTGATTCACCAAACCCGTCACATGTGCAGTGTCTCTTCTAAGCAGCAGATGGCAGCAGCGCTTCAGTGTACGAAGCGTGGAACAGTCTAGAAAGGATGATCACGGTCACAGTGAGGGAGTGAACATGGAAACTCACGCTTCCCTTTGAGAGCATTGTGCTTTAACCTATAATCACCGGTGCAGTGAGAGATGGAGGCTCCAGTGCTGCAGATCGATCACTTCAGAGCTGTCCGAGTGTGGAAAGCTTCGGTTGTGTTGCTGGGAGTGTGTGTGTGTGTGTGTGTGTGTGTGTGTGTGTGTGTGTGTGTGTGTGTGTGTGTGTGAGTTGTGTGTGTGTGTGTGTGTGTGGGGCGGGTCGTGGAGTGATGATGTCAGTGGGGGCGGAGCACAGGGGCGAGGGCCAGATGACATCACAGTCTCAAATGTGAACCAGACATTAATTTGTGTGAGAGCTTATATACTGTATTTCTGCAGCATGAATAATGTGTGCCACATGCAGATTTTTTGTATGCGTAACATATCCAAATGTTTGCTTACTACTCTGTTATTTAGACTGTGCACAGTATTCCAGTATAATGTGGTAACACAGTATCGTTAACAAAAACTAAAACTATTAAAACGTTTTTAGTTAATTTGAAAGCTGAAATAAAATCTAAATATTAGAAGAAAAACAATTAAAACTGAAATAAGCTTATGTTGAAGCACTAAAATTACTAACTGGAATCAAATAAAAACTGAAACTGAAATACAGATAAATTATAAACAAAAAGTAATATTTGAAACTAATTATTTAATATGTATGTTTCATTTTTTTTACTACTATTCATTGATTAATATTATAAATATTCATTATTATTGATTAATATTAGCTCTAATCTTTATATTTTCAGTTTTCACTTTAATTTTAAATACAAATAAAAACTAGAACTGAACTAAAACTAAATTTAAAGTACTAACATTTATATTTTATTTTTACTAATATTAATTTATTAATATTTATAAATATTGATTATTAATTATTTTTGTTAATATTAGCTCTTTTCTTTATATTTTCTTTATAATTAAAGCTAAAATGAAAACAAGCTGACGCACTAAAAACTGCAAATAAACTAAAACTGAAATAAAAATAAATGTAAAACAAATAGTAAAATAAAAAACTAAATTTGTTTAAAAATAAAATGAAAGCTTCTATTAATATAATAATTATAAAACATTTAAATAAATGTGACAACTTGACAACTTTGGACAAGATCTTCCATCATCTATATATAGATTATCAGATGATTATAAGATTGATGTCTAAAAGTCATTTCTAAAACATTTTTTAAAACATCTAAAACACTTTTGTAATGTGCCATATTTCTAAGTAAAAATAGGATATACAATGAGAAAAATACTGGAAAGCACTTGATTTTATTTTGTTATATTGTATTTTTGAAGTAACAACAAAATCACCGATTGTGACAACTAGCCCCGGCGTCCTCTATCAGGTCAGTTCCCGGCCTTTTTTCGTGTGAAGGTTATTATCTGTGCCCGCTGTCCTGTAAGACAGTTTTAGCTGTGATTCTCTGGTGAAATCGTGCCCTATTTACTTACACGCTACACATGCGACTGCCTGGATACAGTGACGAAGAGCTTTTCCTCCTCTTCCTCATTCCAGCTGCTGAACACGAGATGCGAGTGAACAGAAATGTGTTTGCTCATTAAATATTTAAACAGATGGATGGCAGCCCTCCAGGCTCCGCCCCCTTTACTTGTTTTCCTCCCTTCCTAGTTGTCCTTTCCTTCATTCCTTTCCATTGACGTCTATCAGTCTGTTCACAGTGTAATTGTTTCGTTTGGCTCTCTGCAGTTGTTTGTTAGTCGTCGGGTTGGTTTGGTGAACTCTCAAGGGTTGCATGTGATGTTGATGAGACTGTAGATCCCAGAGGATCGTCCCCAGACGGCCTCCACCCTCCCGAACGCTCCACCCGTGCTTGAATTATGGCTGGATGAGTCTACAAATACTGCCAGAGAGCATTTCAGCACCATCCAGATCATCGTACAGAATCGCTTTATGAGCTGTTGACATGACATTTGACAGCAGTCTCATCTGATGTGGCATAATGCATTTCTTTGAGAGCATTTTGTAACAGAATTTTTATAATTATTGTGGGTTGCTTGCATCACTACTGTTGCTCATATTTTGGGTTCATTTGATTTTTTTGTGCATTTGAAGAAAACCCAAAATAATATTATATTATATTATATTATATTATATTATATTATATTATATTATATTATATTATATTAAAATATTTTA
>NW_015549585.1:325071-354989 GCF_001515605.1 Sinocyclocheilus anshuiensis
GTTTTTGGATATAATTGGGTTGCTATAGAAAGGTGTGTTGTTTTCAAATAAATTTATTCTTTTAAAATTTAAATTATTGTTATGTATTTTTTATAAATGAACATTTAAAGTATCTGTTTCTATTTTTGGTTATATCTTTTATAAAATAAATAATTTACTGAAATTAATTGAATATGAACATATTGTCAAAAGTATTGCATTATTTATTAATTAATTGTTGGATATAATTGAGAAAGTCACCTCTTTAGTGAGGCAAAATTCAGCATTTTGAGAGGGTTTGTGAAATTTCTGAGTGAAAATAAGTTTTAAAGCCATTTTTCTGTGTTGTTTCTCTATCATATAGTTCTCTCTCTAAGTGGATTTTGTGTTTGTGTTTTTACTGCTTAAACAGTAACGTGATGCCTATCCATGTAAAGTGTCTTTTCCTCTGTCAGGGCTGGATTTCCTCAGTATTGAGTGAACCGCACCCTGACGAAACTCGAGGCTTTCTGTCCAAAACAACGCTCTTGATTTTGCCGTAACGGCTGATAACCTCAGAATAACCCGGATCCATCTGTAATCCGTCATTCCCAGCGCTCAGAACACAATCTTTCTTTATCACGGGCCGTTCCTGCACTGCACTTGCTATAGAGATTGTGGCTGTTCTCTTTGACACGGGCTCCTCCTCTTCCTGGCAGCCCATTATGAGCTGAATATTGGGCAGCCATGCAGATGGTCTGAGCACACTCTCTCTTATCCAATATGAGATCAGCCCCTGCTGCGGCCCACTGGGAGAATAATGCATTTACAGCCTCTGAGGAAAACTGCATGAGTGATCCTGCATGACTGTCCGGCTACAGTCAGAGAGAGTGTTTGTGTGTGTGTGTGTGTGTGTGTGTGTGTGTGTGTGTGAGTGTGTGTGTGCACCGCGCCCTTGTTTTTGAGAAAGAGAAGAAAATTTATGCCGTTTGTCCTCCTGATGGAGTTTCTTTAGCATTTCTTATGCTTCTCTTACTTTTATGGAAGACAGAGATGTTTTCTTATAATGAAAGTGAATGGAGATCCAAAATTTATATGAAAGCATCATAAAAGTATCTTACATTTTTTTAATTTGAGACGGATCCTTGCATTCTTCTTTTCCTGAAACTCTTGAACAACTTTTCACCTCTACATTTTGGATGGATGTTTTTAATTGTTTAAAAAATTAATAATATTCATCCTTTAGTTTAAGAAGATGTCATGTGAATAATTTGAACCTCCAGGTTTCTGACCTTGTGATCATGGTAATTTTGGTGGGTGAATATCATAATCACACATGTAAATGGAAGAAACGTAAACCTTCATTTGTGAAAAAGTTTCAAATACTAAAAAAAAGAACAAAGTAGAAAGACAGCAAACAATAAAAAGACAATTATTTACTGTTTAATGTTGTTCTGATTTGAATCTTTGTTAAAGTGAGTCAATTTCACTTAAATGTAGTTTTTTTTATATTAATGAATTAATTTTTTTTAAAGTATTCATAAAGTTGGTATGCTAAAACTAAATAAAAATATATAGTTTATAACATTTTTTTAGCATTATAAAAAAAATAGTTCCCTTTCAGTCAGTCACTCTCGACGTCACGTCGGTGATGACCGACGAATTGGGATCTCGCCAGAGAGACCAATCCACTTTGAGTGTAACTAAACGAGCCAATGGACCTTGGCATGCGGATTTTGCATCTGGCTGCCACACCCCGCAGCGCGGGTATAAGAGGCAGCAAGTGCACCGCATTAATTCATCTTTTCGCTTCGGAGCTGAGCGGTGGTGCATCACTACTGCTCTCCTCTTCAAGTGATTGCAAGAGCGAGTGCGGGCGTTACGGCGTTGCAGAGGTGGTCACGGTCTCACGGAGAGAAAGAAAGATCGTCTTTCGTGCAGACAGCCACACTTGGAGTGTGCGGTGGCCAGCTCCCCTGCGTGCTTCAGCACTATTAGAGCAATCTCTAAAAGAGCAACACGGGTGATTTGCCTGGCGTCCCCCCAACTTCAGGGGCATCCGGTTCACTTCAGTAAAGGCTATCGATGCCCCTGTCTTGCGTGCGGAAATCGCAGTCCTGCTGGCGAAGGACGCGATAGAGCCGGTCCCTCCAGCCGATATGAGGTCGGGGTTTTACAGCCCTTACTTCATTGTGCCCAAGAAAAGCGGTGGGTTACGACCGATCTTGGATCTGCGAGTTTTGAACCATGCACTTCACAAGCTGCCTTTCAAGATATTGACGCAGAAACGCATTTTCGAGTGCATCCATCCCCGAGATTGGTTTGCAGCGATCGACCTGAAGGATGCGTACTTTCATGTCTTGATCCTCCCGCGGCACAGGCCACTGCTGCAGTTCGCGTTCGAGGGTCGGGCATATCAGTACAAGGTCCTGCCCTTCGGGCTGTCCCTGTCGCCTCGCGTCTTCACCAAAGTCGTGGAGGCAGCCCTTGTTCCTTTGAGAGAATGGGGGGTGCGCATCCTCAACTATCTCGACGACTGGCTCATACTCGTACAGTCTCGCAATCAGTTGTGCGCACACAGGGACCTCAGACACCTCAGCCAGTTGGGTCTTCGGATCAACTGGGAAAAGAGCAAACTCGTGCCAACGCAGTGGATCTCTTTTCTCGGCATGGAGTTGGATTCGGTCAGCCAGACAGCACGCCGCACCCAGGAATGTGCTCAGTCGGTGCTGAACGCGGTACTCACCGGGTTCAGATTACACCGGCCTGCCGCAGAACCTTCAGCCCGTGGTCAGATCCCTCGTTCCTTCAGGCAGGAGTGCCCCTGAAACAGGTATCCAGGCATGCTGTGATTTTCACGGATGCCTCGGCCCCCGACTGGGGGCCACGCACAACGGGGGCACGCAGTATCAGGGGTTTGGACGGGTCCGCAACTGCGTTGGCATATCAACTGCCTCGAGTTGCTGGCAGTACGCCTTGCCCTGAGCCATTTCAGAGGGCGCCTTCGGGGCAGGGACGTTCTGGTTCGCACGGACAACAATGCGACTGTTGCGTATATCAACCGGCAAGGCGGTTTATGCTCACATTGCATGTCGCAACTCGCCCGCCACCTCCTCCTTTGGAGTCAGAAGCATCTGAGGTCCCTTCGTGCCATCCACATCCCAGGAGTGTTCAATCGGGTAACCGACGAGCTGTCTCGAGCAGCACTTCCAGGGTAGTGTAGACTCCACCCTCAGGTGGTTCAGCTGATCTGGAGACGGTTCGGAGTTGCTCAGGTAGACCTGTAGGCATTTCCAGAAACCACCCACTGCCAGTGGTTCTACTCCCTAACTGAGGCAACGCTCGGCATGGACGCACTGGCAAACAGCTGGTCCCGGGACCTGCACAAATATGCGTTCCCCCCAGTGAGCCTGCTCGCACTGTGCAAGATCAGGGAGGACGAGGAGCAGGTCTTGTTAGTGGCTCCATATTGGCCCAACAGGACCTGGTTCCCGGAACTCATGCTCCTCGCAACAGCCCCTCCCTGGCCGATTCCTCTGAGGAAGGATCTGCTTTCTCAGAGACGGGGCACCCTCTGGCACCCACGTCCAGACCTGTGGAAACTCCATGTGTGGTCCCTGGATGGGACGTGAAGGTTCTAAGTGACCTACCCCAGGAGGTAGCTCTCCCTATCGCTTCAGCACGTGCTCCGTCCACGAGACGGGCCTATGCACTGAAGTGGAACCTGTTCGTCGAATGGTGTTCCTCCCACCAGGAGGACCCCCGGAGATGTTCAATCAGAGCCGTGCTTTCCATCTTGCAGCAAGAGTTGGAGTGTAGGCTGTCCCCCTCCACTCTTAAGGTTTACGTTGATGCTATTTCTGCCCATCACGACCCCGTAGAGGGGAGGTCGGTGGAGAAGCACGATCTGGTCGTCAGGTTTCTTAGGGGGGCCAGGGGGTTAAACCCTCTTAGGCCTCCCTCCCTACCCTCTTGGGATTTGGCATTGGTGCTAAGAGCCCTACAAGCTGACCCCTTCGAGCCTTTGCAGTCAGTCGAGTTGAAGTCTCTTTCTATGAAAACCCTACTCCTGACTGCATTGGCCTCGATCAAGAAGGTGGGGGACCTGCAGGCATTTTCGGTCGACGAATCGTGCCTTGAGTTTGGGCCGGCTGATTCCAGTGCAACACTGAGGCACCCGGCTGAGGCCCGGCTACGTGCCCAAGGTTCCTACCACTCCCTTCAGGGACCAGGTAGTGAACCTGCAAGCGCTGCCCCTGGAGGAGGCAGACCCAGCCCTAGCTTTGCTCTGTCCTGTACACGCACTGCGACAGTACGTGGATAGACCTCAGAGCTTTAGGACCTCAGAACAGCTCTTTGTCTGTTACGGAGAACAGCAGAAGGGGAAGGCTGTCTCCAAGCAGAGGATGGCCCACTGGATAGTGGATGCCATCACTTTGGCCTACGAAGCACAAGGTGTGCCCTGCCCACTCACGCTGCGTGCTCAATCCACTAGGGGTGTCGCATCGTCCTGGGCGCTGGCTCGTGGTGCCTCGCTAGCAGACATTTGTAGAGCTGCGGGCTGGGCGACTACTAACACATTCGCTAGGTTCTATAGCCTGTGTGTCGAATCGGTTTCCTCCTGTGTTCTCACCTCAAATGGGTCGTGGCACTGAGAGGCCCGGTTCAGAGTCGGCTTGTGGCGTCCTGGACACCTAGTTTTTTCAGAGAGTCCCCTGACCGGGCAGACCCTGTCAAGTCCTCCAACACTCTGGAGGCCATACGTGGCGGATCGTCCGGCGCCAGGCCTTTCAGCCAATGAATTCCTGAAATCTGGTGTGAGGCTAGTGCCCATATGAGTGACCCGGTTGTGATCCCATATGTGTATTTCCATGGTACAATTACTAGGGCCGTGTTTCCCCTGGCAGACCACGTTCTGCCATCTCTAAATGATGCAGCCATGAGCCATCTCAGAGACTTCCATGTGCAGTAGGGCCCCTCGGGGTTACTCCACGTGAGTAAATGTCACTTAACCCCCCCTGGGAGGAGGTGACTCCACAGTGTGTCCTCTTCCAAATGGAAGGGCATACTTCCCAGTGTTATCCAAGTCCTACTGTTGGGTTGCGAGGAACAGCTGTAGTCAACCTTCTCTGTGTAGAGCCCGGTCCTATCGTCTGCCTTATAGGAAGGATCAGGAGGCCTACACGCTACGCACTGGAGGGGGCAGGACCTGTGGCGTGTTGGTAGGGATCCCAATTCGTCAGTCATCACCAACGTGATGTCGAGAGTGACCGACCTTCAGGCAATGAGGGTTACATACGTAACCGAGACGTTTCCAATGCAACATTTCTCAGTTTCATTTAGTTTAAGTTGATATACTGAAATAACTAAAACTTAAATAAACATTTAATAAAACATATATAGACATATAAAAAAAAAAAACTAATAAAAATGGCAAATACATACAACAAACTTACAAAAAATGTAAGTACAATTAAAATTAAAACAGAAAATACAAAAATAAAAACTAATTCGAAATATTAATATAAGCGATAATAGTATCCCAATGATGCAAAATAACACGGCAAAAACATATAACTAAATTACTAAAATTTTTGCTAAAATTAAAATGAAAAAAATAAAATACAAAAATAAAAATTTATTAAAAAAAAAAAAAAAAGATAATAGTATCTCAATGAAACTAAAACAATAGTGATTCCCTGTCTTGTGTTGTGTATGAAAAAAAGGGTATAAAAAGTGTCTCAAAACTAGTCCATGTGACATTAAATGCCCTGTTGTTTAGCATGTTTTGTCTGTCTGTGTGTGATCTACAGGAAGTACTGGCTCAGTAAGGTGGGCAGTCCCAGCTCTCGAATCCACCGCGCTCAGTTCACCGATGAGAAACCAATCTCTAAACTGGAGATTCGTGGATTTGGCACTCGTTACTGAAACCCAGCCAGACCGATCAGCACCGGCAAACAACAAACACAAACACTTGGTAGATGTTTACCAGATAGTTTACAAGAACACGTAAAAAGAAAAACACCATAATTATAATTTGTTTGTATTTATTATCATAGGGTTGTAAATATGAATAAATTGTTTGAAGTTATGTAACTTTCTCAAAGCAAAACCTAAGAGTTGCCAATATGATTTTATCTGATCCGTCAATTCAAACTCAACATGAAGGATATTAAAATATGAAATATTGTATTGGATTTGTATCTTAGATTTTTAAAATGTTTTTGAAAGAAGTCTCTTCTGCTCACCAGCGCTGCATGTATTTGATCAAAAATACAGTAAAAACGGTTAAATATTATTACAAATAAAAATAACTGTTTTCTATGTGAATATATTTTAAAATGTAATTTATTTCTATGATCAAAGCTGAATTTTCAGCATCATTACTCCAGTCTTCAGTGTCACATGATCCTTCAGAAATCATTCTAATATGCTGATTTGCTGCTCAAGAATCATTTCTTATGATTATCAAAAAGAAATTAATACTTTTATCATCAAGCACACATTATATTGTGACAGTATCAAATAAAAAGTGACAGTAAAGGCATTTATAATTTCAAATAAATACTGTTCTTTTGAACTTTCTATTCAACTGTGAATCCTGAAAAATAAAATGTATCACAGTTTCCACAAAAATATTAACTGTTTTCAACATTGATAATAATCAGAAATGTTTCTTGAGCAGCAAAGCAGCATATTAGAATGATTTCTGAAGGATCATGTGACACTGAAGACTGATGCTGAAAATTCAGCTTTGCATCACAGGAATAAATTACATTTTACTATATATTCACATAGAAAACACTTATTTTGAATTCTAATAATATTTAAAAAATTTTACTGTATTTTGGTTCAAATAAATGCAGACTTGGTGAGCAGAAGAGACTTCTATATGTCCACAACAGCTATTTTGATGTGCAGTTTGATCAAACTAATAAACCTCTATTAATACACAAAAACACTGAACTCATTGTTTTATTGCAAATGATACATTTTGACAGCTTGTTCAATGAATATGGCTGTAGTATGAATATTAGACGTCCTCTGATTCTACAGCATGAGCCTCTTTCAGGAGATGTTCACTTTATGCATAATTGACCAATCACAGCCTGCGTTACACTCATCATAGTTCTGTTTCCATGGAAACCCTGGCCGTCCTCACACAGCTCTGTTAAGGTGGCATCTGTATCAGACATCAGCGCGTGTCACTTTTGTGCAACATCAGTGTCTGCGTCCATCAGAACAGCGTTTGGAATGATTGTTTAATAATAAAGTCTTTAGAATTGAGCTCAAACTCTCCCAGATTGTCCATGTTGACCCAGATACACACATACAGCGTCCCCAGGGTGTCCTTTTTCTCCCAGCATGCTTTAGCAGATCTGCATGTGCGCTGGTTCGGGAGGCTGGAATCCTCTTAGCTGACAGTTGCAAGATTAGATCAGAGGCTTATCGAGGGTTAGTGTGTCTTTGAATAGACGGACTGCTTTCAGACTGAACTGGGAACAGTTTGCTGTGTGCAAATCTGAGTCTTTGGTGTTTTAAGAGAGCAGGAGAAGTTGATCTGGAATCAGTATGAAATCGTAATATCTATTAGATAAAGAGCCCAGGTCCGGGCCTCTGAGGGAATGTGACGGATTCTTTGTTTGAGATCCGTCTGTGTTTCCCGAAAGCATTGTGTCACAGCCGCGACTCTCCAGCAAAAGACGGCAGAAACTTAAAGGAACAGTTCACCCAAAAACTACAATTTGCTGTGAATGTCCTCACCCTCAGGTCATCCAAGATGTAGATGAGTTTGTTTCTTCATCAGATTTGGAGAAATGTAGCATTGCATCACTTGCTCAGCAATGGATGCTCTGCAGTGAATGGGTGCCGTCAGAATGAGAGTCCAAACAGCTGATAAAAACATCACTTTTTGTCTAGAAGTATTTTAGCCAGAAGCAACGAGATATTAACTGATGGACTGGAGTGGTGTGGATTATTGTGATGTTTTTATCAGCTGTTTGGACTCTCATTCTGACGGCACCCATTCGCTGCAGAGCATCCATTGCTGAGCAAGTGATGCAATGCTACATTTCTCCAAATCTGATGAAGAAACAAACTCACCTACTTCTGGAATCGTCTGAGGGTGAGGATATATTCAGCACATTTTCATTTTTGGGTGAACTATTCCTTTAAGTGACACTAAAAGTAGTTTAGTTATTGAATGATTAGTGGAGTGTTCGATTGTGATGGTCACTCAGTGCTCTAATGGACTCAGGGTTTGATTGATTGGATCAGGGTTGGTCTGTAAGCGTGCTTATCTGAGGTCTTTTAACATATTTAAAGTTAACCCGCTAAACGTTCAATCTGACTTTCCCTTTAACTTAAAATCCCCACAATGCTTTTGTGTTGTTTGTAAATGTTCATGCTTGTTTTTGATAGTCAGAATTAGGCTAATGTGTGAATGTGTGTGTGTGTGTGTGTGTGTGTGTGTGTGTGTGTGTGTGTGTGTGTGTATATACACTATGTATATATATATATATATATATATATATGTGTGTGTGTGTGTGTGTGTGTGTATACACACACACACACATATATAAAACGATATGTATGTATTACTATATATATAGTCATTTATAGTCATTTAACTGATGGATAAATGTGCCTGTGTTTGTGTTTCTATTTATGTCTCCGTTTAATCACATTACATGTCAGATTGAAGCAGGGAGCCAATAACAGACAGGAAGTAGTGAAAGAACACAGGAAACCAGTTTGTTTTCAGTTTTCCACTGATGTGTTTTCTTGGTTGTGGAAAAATTGTGATTCTGGAAACACATGTTCTCACTTCAGGTCTGGTCACCATAAAAGCACACGAGTCATGGTCGGCTTTATAGGTGCTTTTTTTTCCTGCATAAAGAGTTGTAACAGTTTGGAGTATTTTTTTTTTCAAGAAATTAATATTGTTATTCAGCAAGGATGCATTAAATTGATCAAAAGTGGCAGTAAAGACATTTATAATGTTACAAAAGATTTCTATTTCAAATAAATGCTGTTCTTTTGAACTTTCTATTCATCAAAGAATCATACAAAATAAAATGCATCACAGTTTCCGCAAAAATATGAAGTAGCACAACTGTTTTCAACATTGATAATAATCAGAAATGTTTCTTGAGCAGCAAATCAGCATATTAGAATGATTTCTGAAGATCATGTGACACTGAAGACTGGAGTAATGATGCTGAAAATTCAGCTTTGATCACAGGAATAAATTACAGTTTACTATATATTCACATAGAAAACAGTTCTTTTAAATTGTAATAATATTTCACATATTTTACTGTATTTATGATCAAATAAATGCAGCCTTGCTCAGCATTTTTTTTTAAACACACGGTTTTTTTTAACACAATGGTATAACTATTGCAACACTTCTAAAAAAAATATGACATGCAATGGTGCTTTTATGTTACCAAAAAGATTTAATCTCTTATAGAAATAGATTGCATCATTTCTATTCTGTTGTGTTGTTTTCCTAATGCATTCTTGTGTTTTATAGTAGCAGCTCTTTTGAGTGGGTGTCAGATTTCATATGGTCACTGTTGCATGGCAACCTTTAAAAACTCAAGCTGTCACTAACAGCACTGAAGTCTCTTCATTCACTATTCAATGGAAAAGCAAATGTACCATTATGCAGAAAAAAGTCTGCCTCGAAAAAAGAAGGTTTGGGAGTCTTTCCAGTGAGTATTTGTTCAAATGTGCCCTGCTTTCCTCAATACTCTCATTACAGACCTACATTTGAGCATTTTAACCGTCTCTGTCTTCTGTATCTGCAGTTCGAACACCTTCAGGATCTTTGATGAGACGTTGCCAGAGCGTCTCGATCCGGTCCGTGTCGATCAGAACCATAAATATCCTGCAAGAGACCCACGAGAGTCTGAGACCCGCAACGTCCCACATCCTCACAACGCCAGATTCATCAGAACTAATGTCAGATTCCTTAATGAGCCCATCGCTCATATGGAGACGAGACGTACTGAGACAGAACAGGTGGAAATGCTAGTTATATAGGCATATTAATGGGAAATATTATGATTAGGGGAGACCAGGAAAAAGTCGAGAGTCCAGTTATACGAATAAATTAATTTTGTGTTTGCCAAAACAATTGTTTGATATGCTTGAATGTGACATTTTCCTGTATGTATGCTATTTTATTGATGATCTATTTTATTTTATATTTATTTAAATTTAGCTAAAAAGTCAATAATTTTGAAGGAGTAGGAGTGACAGTTTTTTTTTTTTTCAATTTAATAATACAAACATAAAAATAACTTGATAAATAAATATACTAAATTGATAAATCACTTTTTAATTGGACAATTTAATAAACATATTTTAAACTGTTTATTTAATTCATGTTTTAAAATGTAGTTAAAACAAAAAGACAATAAATTAATAAATCACTTTTAATTAAAAAAATAGTATCATGAATTAATCATAAATCACATTTGCCAATTGCAAATTTCTTTGTAAAATGTGCATTTAAACAGTTTTAAGTGAGTCTTTAAATTTTAAAATGATTTATTAATTTACATTTTTAATGTTAATTTTATTTATCTACATTTTAAAACATTAATGAAATAAACATTGATTTATATAAATGTATTACATTTAATTAAATTTAATAATAAATTTATTTTATTATTTTTTGTTATTAAAATAATTACATTTATTACATTTTATAAATGTATATATTTAAATTTGTATTATATTTTATTAAAATTAAATGTAAATTATTTTTATATAAAAATTTATTACCATATACTGTATATAGTTCCTGACCAAACAGTGGAAATGTTCAATAGTTGTTGTTGTTTTTTTACTTTTGTAGTCAAGACTATATATAGTTATACATAAAAATATATTTATGGGAATATTAATTCCCAAATGTAATCTATGTGAGATTAAGTAATCAAAAAAGTAATCTTCGGGAGATTTCATTGGATCATTTAGTGAACTAAAGTGACTTTACACTGTGTATATTGTACATATAGTTCTATTATAATTATCTCATAAATTTTGGTCATTTTGTGCCTTTTGCTAGTTTAACTGGTGGTCAAACAGCCCTAAAGAAGATCTTCCCGTGAAAGCACCTTACAGTAAAGCCAGCACTCAGAGAAGTGATTTCCAGGCGATGAGAGGCGCTCCAGTCAGAGAACGAGAGACCATCAGACCCGCAGCCACTGGAATCGGTGCGTTTGTTAGCTGATATATAAAATATGACATCAGCCCCTTTTTTTATGAAACATGGCTTTTTAATTGTTTGCAGTTCCTGCTCTAAGTTCCCTTGAGCAGTCAGAAAAACTCCAAGATTTTCATAAACCTGAATGATTGTTGAAGATTACACGATCAGCCCTACATAGGAGGGGTGAGACTTTTTCATTGTCAAAATATCCAAAAATTCAACAGTCTGTCATCATTTACTCACCCTCGTGTTTCTGTCTGTCATAAAACAGGAAATGTTTGAAGGATATCTCTTTCCCATACAATAAAAACCCACAATGACCAGTTCCAAAAACACAATTAATGCACAATAAGTATCATAGAAATAATCCATAATCCATATGTGCATAAATTATATGAAAGTGGGGAACTTATTTTTACGGTTTATATGATATTAATAAAAACTGACAGTGTTGTTATTGTTAAGTAAAATTAAAACTGTTAAATCATTTTTGGTAATTGAAATAAGTAATATTAGATGAAAAACTTAAATAGAAATGCTTTGGCAACTCACTAAACCAAAATAAAAGTTGAAAAGTTGAAGTACTAAAATTACTAAAGAAAATAAATAAATAGAACTGAAATAAAAATAAATTAAGGCTAAATAGAAATCACTACAAAGTAACTAAAACTTTCAAATTAAAATGCTAAACTAAGTTTTCTATGATATTAATCAATAAAAAGTGCCAGTGTTGTTATTGTAAACTAAAACTATAAACAATCATTTAAATAAATTAAAATATAAGTATATAAATGAAAAACTAATGAAAATGAGAAACGATGCCTTGGCAGCTAACTAAAAGTTGAAGTGCTAAAATTACTAAACGAACTAGAAAATACAAAAAGAAAAAATAACTAAAACTGAAATGAAAATAAATTAAGGCTAAATAGAAATATTAAAAAACGAATACCATGACACAAAAAATTTAAAATTAAAATGTTCAATTAAAATGTAAAAAAAAAGCTCATTCAAAATATGAATATATAGTGTAATAGTATATAAATAATACTAAAATAACTCTGAAAAGTGCAGATAGGAATATATGAAACACATTTTTGTACATTATACCTAACAGTAACATCGTTTCACTTTTAGAGCCATCTATCATTTAGAGTTCATCTTGTATTGAGTTGTACATTGTTTACTCGTGTGTTCAGTTTTCTTTCAACTTAATTCATGTCTTTAATATGACAAACTCATGCTGCTCTGACTGAGCTATCTGTTGATTTTGTTGTGTTACTATCTGAAGTATGTCTTTGTGCATCATGGATGCATGAATCAATTTCCAAAACCCCTTTTGAAAGTGACAGTATAAAGTTATTCACACTTAGGTTTAGCCTTAGTGTTAGACAGCTAACATACCCTCGCAAATGAACAGCAGTGGAACTGCAGCTGAGCTTCACTGATATGAGAAATGACTTCACGCTGTAAAGGAATGAATCATTTTAGTGAACAGTCCGTCAGGACGCTGCATCTGCTAACTTTCACAGATGTACGCACCCTGCTTTTCTCTTACTGTGAGTCTGAACTGACTCTTGACTGGCCTTGAACTTTAAGTCGAACCGTTTGCTACAGCTGCGTGCATTCCTCAGCGCACATGTGCTGGACTTTTGTCTTACGTGAAAGGAATATTTCAGCCAAAAATTAAAATTTGCTGAAAATGTGCTCACCCTCAGGACATCCAAGATGTAGATGAGTTTGTTTCTTCATCAGATTTGGAGAAATGTAGCACTGCATCAGTGTCTCAGCAATGGATGCTCTGCAGTGAATGGGTGCCGTCAGAATGAGAGTCCAAACAGCTGATAAAAACATCACAAGTAATCCACAGCACTCCAGTCCATCAGTTCACATCTGGAGAAGACAAAAGCTGAAACAAATCCATCATTAAGACGTTTTTAACTTTAAACCGTCACTTCTGGCTAAAATATGAATCCACAATAAAGCTTACTCCAGTGAAAACCCCATCTCCTGTTGTCTCTCACATCAAAATTTGTTTAGAGCTGTTTTTGCTTGTAATCTCTGCTTGATCTGTGCATATATCCATCCTGATTCTTCACCGTAATGATGGATTTGCTTCTTACAAACACACATATTTCGGCCTCACAAGACAGATGGACTGGAGTGGTGTGGATTACTTGTGGATTATTGTGATGTTTTTATCAGCTGTTTGGACTCTCATTCTGACGGCACCCATTCACTGCAGAGCAAGTGATGCAATGCTACATTTCTCCAAATCTGATGAAGAAACAAACTCATCTACATTTTGGATGGCCTGAGGGTGAGGAAATATTAAGCACATTTTCATTTTTGGCTGAACTATTCCTTTACAGGAGAAGTTCTGATGTCATTGTTGGTCCAAACCCTACTGAATGTGGTACTGCAGTACTGTTTGGGTGTACTGTTGCTTTAAATCTTTTCCCCTGCTTTCGTTCTCTCTCTCTCTCTCTCTCTCTCAGCGTCACAGAGGGTTGGTGTGGAGAGACGGGGAGGCGACGGGGCCCGACACATTCCAGAGCACAGAGGGGTTGCGTTTGCCCTCAGCAGGGACGGCAGACCTGTTGAACTGCTCTCAGCTGGCCTCGCTTTCAGCTCAACAGATGTGGGAGAGAAAAGAGGTCCGTCCCACCAGAGAGACCCCAGAGATCAGCGTTCCCAGAGACGGAGGGGAATCCCTTTCGTTCGGGTGGGACAGCAAACTGAACTCATAAGAACATGTCCAGATCATATTTCACCTCAAAACCAAAAGGAAAAAATTTGATTTTGTATAACGAAAGAAGATTATTTTCATGAAGCACGTATTACCCAAATTCTCATTACAGTAATCTAAAAATAATTGATATATATTATTTGTAATAATAGATATTGATATATTATACATAGAATACACAAACTGAGGGATGAGTCAAAATTATTGTCTGTCATAATCAATTCAGCTTAACTTGTATTGTTCATGTTACTGTATGTTCAGAAAGTTTCACATATGCATTTTTCAGAGTTATTTTAGTATTATTTATATACTATTACAGTATATGTTCATATTTTGAATGAGCTTTTATGTTATAATTTCAGTCTCCATTTAAATTTTAGTTAATTTTTTAGTAATTTTGTTGTGATTTTGTCATTTTATTATTAGTTTTGTTATATTTCTATTTAGATTTGTTTTTATTTTATTTCAATTTCAGTTTTAGTAATTTTGTTGTGGTTTTTCTCATTTTATTATACTATTATAGTATATTATTATAATAAATTTGATTTAATTTTTAACTATTGTTTCCATTTAAATTTTTGTTCATTTTTTAGTAATTACGTTGAGTTTTTTTATTCTATTTAGCTTTATTTTATTTTCAGTTTTAGTTTTAGAGTAATTTTGTTGTGATTATCTCGTTTAATTAGTTTTTTATATTTATATTTAGCTTTAGTTTATTTCATTGTAGTTTTAGTCATTTTGTTGTGATTTTCTCATTTTATTTTTTTTATATATATGTTGCTTTATTTTATTTTATTTCAGTTTTAGTTTCAGTAATTTTATTACTTCAACTTAAGCTTTTTTATTATTATTATTATTATTTTAGACAGTTGCCAAGACAGCATTTCTAATTTTAGTTTAATTTCTTTAGGTTTAAGTTGTTCATCTAATATTTATATTTAATTGATATATTATTTGTAATTGCACATATTATTTATATATGCATATACATCATAGTAGTTGCAATACAGTAATTACAGAATAAAATTAATTAAAATCGCCCATAAAAGTCTTTAATTGTCATGAAAATAACGACACAATGCAAACAATGTCTTCTTTTTTTATAGCACAAATATCATTTCTTTTTTGGGGTGAAATGTGACCCTGACATGTTGTTGTTTTTTCAGCTATTAACTGAGGTGTTTGCATGTATCCAGACTAACTGTCCCTGTTTTGGTGCAAACACATTCTGTAATCCTGCAGTAAAGCGTCTCATGTGTCCCGTCACTCACAGCTGCCGTTCCTTTAGGGTTGGATCATGACATTTGTATCTCCAGTTGTTGGTACTGAATGTTCTGTTGAATTAAAAAAAGTCATTTTATGAAGTAGTATGAATCATTGAAATCTCAGCTAATTATTAATGATAAATGCAAGCAGATAATCCATAACCAGGATGACGTGTGAACACTAAACAGCTGATGTGGATGAGCTTGTTGTCCTTGTTGGTTGGACAGACAATTTCCAGACCCACCCAACAGTGTCCATTCTGGTTCTTTATGTATGAAAGGCCTTCTCTTTGAATTATGAATGTGGTTGAAGCCATGTGTATAACGCAGCATGCTCTTCATCTGATTGGAGAAGAAACACGTGCTGATAAATACTTAATGAGAGTGGTCTGCAATATTTGGACTGACCACTTTAACAACAGCACAGTATATGTTTTACTTGACTTACAAGGTTTATTATTTCATTCGGGAAGATCCCAAATAATAAAAACAACAGCAAGAATAAAAACAATTGCTCATAGCTGCGTGGATGTTTATACACAGAAGCATAGCATTGCATTTAAATGCATTTATTCTGGAGAAACAGGTTTTGACATTTTAAAGTGCATCATATTTCAATATTATATCAAAGCACGGATCCATAAGCATCACAGATGTCTGGCCTAAACACTGTATATCCACTGACCTTAGAACAGCTCATTAGTGAGTCAATGGTTCGTTTGAGTCGATTCATCCGAATTGATTCGCAGAGCTTTTGCAAATCACAGAGTAGGCATACAGTATGAAGTAACAAGTAAGAACTATAAACAACGTTTGGCACAGTCTTGGTAGGTATTTTATTTGAAATAAAATATCTAAACAGTGATAAACAATTTATACGTAACTAAAAATGTAACAACAACAAAAGTACGTCGCACGTGCACGGCCGAGCAAACGCTTTTGAGCGAGTCTTCAAAAGAATCAGTAGGCTAAATCTAGTTTTTGAACCGATTCGAACATGATTCGGACTTCTCAACGCTTTATCATAACGCCATTTGACAATTATTTTTCGAGGCATAATAGTGTAACATGATTATTTATTAAAGTAACAGAAAAATAAACAGCAACTAAATATTTGACAATGACAAAAAGAAGCCGCTACCACGCTGGACTTTATTCATACGAATCAGTGAGTCGGTTCACTAAAAAAATCGAACTGATTCGCTATAAACGAATCAATCTAATCCACGCCACTATGATGAAGGCCGCAATCTCAAAAAATAAAGAAAAGTCGCGAACACGCAGGACTTCATTTATACGCACCTCAACGCAAGAAACGAATCAGTGAGTCGGTTCATTCAAACGATCGAATCGATTTACTAAAACAAATCAAACTTCTCCACGCTATACGACGAAGTCCGCAATTTCTAAACAAATACGTAGAAACGCCGCGATCACGCTAGACTTCATTCATTTGTACGAATCAGTGAGTCGGTTCACTCAAACCATCAAATTGATTCGCTAAAACGAATCAATCCTCTGCAGACTACTACATTTACATTTAGTCATTTAGCAGACGCTTTTATCCAAAGCGACTTAGAAATGAGGACAATAGAAGCAGTCAAAACTAACAAAAGAGCAACAATATATAAGTGCAAATGACAAGTCTCGGTTAGCCTAACGCAGTACACGTAGCAAGGTGTGTGTATATGTGTGTATTGAGTTGGGCAGGTCATTCCACCAGGAGGCAACAGTTAATGTAACAGTCTGTGAAAGTGATTTTGTGCCTCTACTATGGTGAAAGTCGCAATTTCAAAACCACAATCAGTGAAAAAACGAATGAATCGGTTCATACAAAGGAGCGAATCGATTCGCTCAAATGAATCAAACTTCTCTCCACTACTATGGTGAAAGTCGCAATTTCAAAACCACAATCAGTGAAAAAACGAATCAGTGAGTCGGTTCAATCAAACTTCTCCCCACTACTATGACGAAGGCCGAGCTGTCTCGCCGTAGTAGGGCGAGCAGATTCCCCGCCCCGCGTCTCAGTGCAGCAGCTGACGGGGAGGGAGGCAGTGCGCATCGGTCACTCCCAGCGCAGTGTGTCTAGCCTCTCTCTCGCTCATTGCGCGCTGCGGACTCCAAAGGCAGTGAAGTTTATCACGTATTCTTTTATCGGTAAGTACAAACAAACCCTTTATTTTATCCTCGGATGTTTTATTGAGAAAACACAGGCTGAAATGCGCTCGCGTAGACCGCGTTTGCCGCAATAATAACAGTGATTTCTCATAAATACGTGGGTGGTGATGGAGTCCAAATGAGAGGAGTTTGCGTCAATGATATAAATCCAGGTGTATTTAATGCTGATCCAGATTTAGAGGCCTTAATGCGTTCAAATAATCATTATTATTTAATATATTGAATGTTATATACAATCAATATTGAAGTTTTATGATAGTGGGAATAATAGACGTGAGCTGTGGAATAACGGTACAGTAGAATATGGATGCAAACAGGCGTGGTCATATCCTGAGCTTGGAGTTTTGCCTTATTCAAAGCGCAGACATGCATTTGCATAACCAGAGGTTACTGTAATCAGTAATCTGTATGATTTACCAGTTTGTGATGTGGTAGCTCGTAATCGAATGGTATAAATGTGTAAATCTGGCGCGTTACTCTCTAGACCCTAAATGGATGTTGATCCGGTGCCCATCATCTCACTGCGGTACTCCAAAGAGAAATCACCATTTCACACGTTACTGTTGCGCGACAGAACCGCAGCGGGTTACTAACATCCTTCAGTCGTTGTGTTTTCACACTTTGGGCGTCGCGTCCGTTTGTGAATGATAATAAAAGGCTATTCGTGACATTCCCTACAGTTGTGTGTTTAAATTGTGGTAGTCGCTTCAGAGGTTGTTTTACAAGGACACAGAGAGTGTTTGTTTGTCATGCTGCAGCACTAATGCGGCCTTTGCGTGCTTATTCTGAATCTGGGCAGATGCGCAAAAATCGCACTAAATAAATAACGCACATTTGCGCGGTTACGCACTTGCCACATTAGCGCTTAATGGCAACCATGAGACTAGTACAGTCGGACATGATGTCATAATGGTACGCATGTAACGCACCGCGAGTGTTTGTGATGTCATGAAGCCACGCGCATGACGCATAACATTGGAATGCAATACTAGCGTACTGTGTAACTGTTCTTCAATAGTATGCACGAAGATAAATGTTTCAAATGCGTTTTGCATGACCTCATTGCATGACTCAACAAGTGTTGAGTCCAGTTGTCATTGCAGATATTAAAATGGCTATTTTGCACTGTATTCCAATTTGTAATATCTTCTTAGCATAAATGTTGAGTCAAGAAAAAGTTAAAAGGCACAGAAAATGGATAGTTAGGAATGGTGCATTCGATTGTAGCTCTATTTTGATGAGTTCTGACTTTCACATGCTATTTGCATTTATGCATTTATCTGATGCAGTTTGTCAAAGAGCCAACAATATTCAGCAGTTTTATTAGACCGCTATTAGGAAGCAAACCGTAGAAGAGGGGAAATGCAAGAATTTTTTAGACTATTATGTACAGGATGCTTATGAATTAGTACGATAGTTTGCCATTTCAAACACAGCCTGAATGCTCTGCCGAGCGCCACGCAGTCCCCATAGTGATTCTGTCTCTCCTGGCAATGTTCACCAGAGATGGCGAGGAGTGCATTGTGTGCTCTGACAGCAGGATATTTCATTGGTTTAATGGTGGGAGGCGTGAGGGGATTTGGAGGTGCTAAAGAAGACCTGAAACTTGCAAATTCACCGGAATTTAAAGCAGCTCCAGATGGTTTTGTTGGACACCCTGGAGTGACGCTGCTCACATATTCCATTTGTTTTTTACACTAGAGCCACACCTACTATATATTATGGCCACATTTAGTCTCTGGGTGACATTTGCACCTGGATATGAGGATTTTCTGAGGAGTTTTTTATGCATATACACTTTTAAAATTAAAGGTGTTTTTGCAGTGATGCCATAGAAGAACCAGTTTTGTTTCCCCATAGAACCTTCCAGTAAAAAGTTCTTAAAAGAGCCATTTTGAAACTCTTTTTCCACTGTAAAGAACCTTTTATGGTACCATGGGTGTTAATGGTTCTTCATGGAACCATAAATGGCAATAAATATCCATTACTTTTAAGAGTGTAGGCATATGTATTATTCAAGTAAGGTTTGACTCCTTATAAAATGAGCATTCTGTTTCTTTAAATAAACTTTTGTCTTTGGATGCATATGGTGTGAATGAGATCTGATGTGGAACTATTTCTCATTGCGTTCTCATGAAACATTCTTCACATTGGTGTGAAATGGCCTTTCATTTGATGCTTCAGTCAACACCATGTTGCTTTTTGCTCTCTGGAAGACGAATTTCTTTTTCATTTCTACTCTAATTAATATTTACCCCTTCCCTTTTATATTTTCAATCAAGATTTGGCATATGATTGAGTCAGTTTTTTTAGTAAAAGCATTGATTCTGGTTGAGCTCTTGGAAGGTTTTCCGAGTGTAGTGGCATTTAAGAGCCTGGCACAGAAAATACACTCTGCATTAGTTTTTTTTCCATCTTGATGCATCAGCTTTATGCAGACCTATTTGCTCAAGCAGGCATCCTTAGCTTGCTTTACAACTATAGCATTGCAGTTTGGCCTTAAACAAACTCTACACGAATGCAGGTGCTTTGGATCTCGATTTCATGCATTGCTTTTCTGAAACGTATTAGACTATAATTCATAATGCGACAAGAATATGCATTGCCGCAAGGAGTGTTATTGTAGGCGTCTTCATCTGCAGTCAATTTTCTTGGCTTGTTTTCTCTCAGCATGGCACAGCAACAGCTATTAGTTAAAAGAAAAATGGTTAAAATTGAATTGTTGACATGTTTATAGTTATCTACTTGATTTCTGGAGGTTTTTACTACCAGAACAATACAACAATCCATGTTAAATGAATAATTCACTCAAAAAATTTGCTTAATATATCTTCACCCTCAGGCTGTCCAAAATGTAGTTGAGTTTGTTTCTTTATCAGATTTGGAGAAATGTAGCATTACATCACTTGCTCAGCAATGGATCCTCTGCAGTGAATGGGTGCCGTCAGAATGAGAGTCCAAACAGCTGATAAAAACATCACAATAATCCACAAGTAATCCACACCACTCCAGTCCATCAGTTCACATCTGGAGAAGACAAAAGCTGCGTGATTGTAAGCATTTTTAACTTCAAACCCATAATCCATAATTCATAATAATGCAGTGAAAAAGTCGCCTGGTCTGTATCAGGAGAGAAATCTGCACAGATCAAGTACCGTTTACAAGCCAAAACAGTTCAAAACAAATATGTGTGTGGATTTTGATGTGAGAAACAACAGGAGATGGACTTTTTCACTGGAGGAAGCGTTATTATGGATTATGGACTCGTGTATTTTAACCAGAAGCAACGATTTGAAGTTAAAAAAGTCTTAATGATGGATTTGTTTCAGCTTTTGGCTTCTCAAGACATTAACTGATGGAGTGAATTTTTCCAAATGTGATGAATAGACAAACTCTACATCTTGGATGGCCTGAGAGTGAGTGCATTTTCAGCTAATTTCCATTTCTGCCTGAACTATTCCTTTAACGTTTGCATGAATGTTTCTAGCCTATTTGAGTAATGAAACCTTGATTTGCATCCCATGAAACTGGTTTAAATTGGCTCCAGCTTATTTTAGTTAGTGCATTGAAGTTTGATTGATTGTTTAGCGTCAGTATGATCTTATCATTAAACATGCTTATATTGTATTAATCAAATCCAAAGCTCTTTCCTGCACTTCTGTGAATTGCTTGATTCTCTTCATCGCAGCCAAAACAAGCAGTAGAATTCATAGACTCTTCTGTCGATATTTCCATCATGTGAATGGCTTTCGGTGCGCCTGTCCAATAACAGCAGCACAGTTTCCCTCCGACACTTCCCAACAAAATGGGGCTCCCACTCAAGAGCAGCGAAGCGTGCAGCGACACAATATCCCATGGTCTTTTTTTATAAAGGGATACCTGTTGTACGGCGAGGGTGAATTCATTTCACAGCACAGACTGTGTTACAGTAGGACAGGTGGTGGGGGCTTCGGTGTTCTTTGTGTTAAAGAGGGGAGGAGCGCTCGAGGTTTGGAGGCTGTAAGCGACTGTGGACCAGCTGTCATGACGGTGGACAACAGGTGAGGGACACATGGTCCCTATGGGTGGCCCCTAGAAAGAGAGTACTGTTTGTTTTAGGACTGGATGTTGATAAAGCTAGAAAAAAATATAAAAATATTATTTATATATTTTTAGAAAACAAATTCAGTCTTTTCAGCCTTTGAAACTATTTGATATATATTTTGGATTTTGTATTTGCTCTAAAAACATTTTTTTATTTGTATTTGCTTCAAAGTTTGAATTTTTAAAATTTATTTTCAATCAAAATAACCATAACTCATTAAACATGCTTATATTGTATTAATCAAATCCAAAGCTCTTTCCTGCACTTCTGTGAATTGCTTGATTCTCTTCATCGCAGCCAAAACAAGCAGTAGAATTCATAGACTCTTCTGTCGATATTTCCATCATGTGAATGGCTTTCGGTGCACCAGTCCAATAACAGCAGCACAGTTTCCCTCCGACACTTCCCAACAAAATGGGGCTCCCACTCAAGAGCAGCGAAGCGTGCAGCGACACAATATCCCATGGTCTTTTTTTATAAAGGGATACCTGTTGTACGGCGAGGGTGAATTCATTTCACAGCACAGACTGTGTTACAGTAGGACAGGTGGTGGGGGCTTCGGTGTTCTTTGTGTTAAAGAGGGGAGGAGCGCTCGAGGTTTGGAGGCTGTAAGCGACTGTGGACCAGCTGTCATGACGGTGGACAACAGGTGAGGGACACATGGTCCCTATGGGTGGCCCCTAGAAAGAGAGTACTGTTTGTTTTAGGACTGGATGTTGATAAAGCTAGAAAAAAATATAAAAATATTATTTATATATTTTTAGAAAACAAATTCAGTCTTTTCAGCCTTTGAAACTATTTGATATATATTTTGGATTTTGTATTTGCTCTAAAAACATTTTTTTATTTGTATTTGCTTCAAAGTTTGAATTTTTAAAATTTATTTTCAATCAAAATAACCATAACTGTTGCTAAATAAATTCAAAATGGTAAATTCAAAACGTAAAACAGAAAAAACATAATTGGAAATAATGAAAGCATGATTTTTCCATGCTGTTTTTCACAAAGCGATGTTCTATTCTATATTCTTATTAATTCTATAATAAGAATTATTAATTATTAATTACACGAATTCTATATTTTTATTAATAAATTAACTTTAAAATCATTGCAGAATTCACCATTCATTTTGTATCAGCAAAATTATATATTATATATTTTCCATATGAACATTTAAAGTAATCAGTAAATCTAGTTAGAAAAGTTTGAATTTAATTTAATTTTTTTAATTAAAAATAACCGTAATTGTTGCAAACTAGATTAAAAATGAAAAGGAAAAAAAATTGTTGGAAATACTCAAAGCAGCATGATTTCCAATGCTGTTTTGTTTTTACAAATCTATAACAAAGATATATTAAATAATGTTTTTATTAATAAAATACTTTTCATATACATCACAGATGCTTTAGGATTCAAAACAATCAGTAAATGTAGTTTTTGAACTGGGTTGAACATGAATTAGACCTCTTAATGCTATGTAAAAATCATACACAAATTATTGAAAAGTTCGAATTTGATTTTTTATCAATCATAATAATCATAATTGTTGCTAAATACATTCAAAATTTTAAATGCAAAAGTAAAACAGAAAAAAATAATCAAAGCATGATTTCCCATGCTGTTTTCACAAATTGAACACAAGGGAAACATTTTATGATATATTTTTATTAATAAAGCACTTTAAAACCATTGTGGCATTCACCATGTTGGTTAATTTTAATAAATAATATAGTATATATAGTAATTCTTTCCCAAGTGCAGGGTATGTTTTGACTTTTTTAAAGTCATGATGAAATGGTAATAGCGAAAGATCTTTTCTTTTATTTCTATTTTATTTCTATTTCTATTCTGTATTTTGACACATCCAAGTTTAACAAATTATCGAAACAGAAAAACTATTGGGCGAGGACTCGCTGCTATGCATCAGTTGATGATTGGATGTTGAGATGTGGGCGTGGCACTCAAAAATAGGGGCGTGTCTGTTTGCGAACTTGAAGGGGCGGAGTTTAAACTCATGAAATAATAATTGTAGAAGTCTCTAATTTCACTGGAAAATCCAGTTTGATTGAACATTACGAGGCCAAAATATCTATAAGATGCATTTAGACAACAAATGTTTTTTTTTTTTTAAATTTTCATTTCGTTCTGAACGAGCACATGCCTGAAACACCCCCTCCATCGGGAACAGCTCAAGTCTTCCCTGTGTTTCTACAGCTGCCACTCCTCGGGCTGCCTGGAATTTAATTTACGCTCTTATTTTTGGGTCTGAGAGCATCTAACCCGATGGAGGCAGAGGAACTGAAAGCCATTTGTCTGCCCGGTTGCTTTGATACTCACTGCTTTGAGCCCCTTTGCGACCTCAAAGCAAAAAAACTAATTAAAACGAATCAAAGCAAAACTAATTGCAACGTCCAGTTTTGTCTCAGAGTCCAGGCTGAACGTTGCGTCATTGCAGATCGACCATCATTTTCAGAAGTGTTTTGTAGTTTTGAACACACGCCCTGCACAGTTTGACAAAGGCGTGTGTCAGAACATTCTGTACAGGCTTAGATCATGTCTTAATTTAGGTTAATTTCTGTAATATTCTGCCTAATGTTCAGATTTTGCTTGAACCAGATATGCATGGCTCTAACAAATCAAACAAAGCAGTTGCATCATATCAGTTAAGCAAATAAAAGGCATGTTTCCTGTATGAGGGTATATGTTGGTGTGGAGCTCGGGCGATGGCTGATGTGCTCGGAGCAAACAGAGATTGAATTAGAGGAAATGAGGAAAGTCCTGAGAGACTGGGTGAGGTCTGCAGTGCTGGACTTCTCCTCTTTTCTCCTGCTTTCTGCTCCTCCTCTCCTCTCCTCGGTCATTTGATCCCTTCGCTCTCTGAGTCTGAAGTGTGTCGACTGATGTGTTGCAGGATCATGAGATGATTAGAGAAGTATAAGGCATGTCCATCTCAAAGCTTTTAGAAGCCATTAGAAGAAGCCTCTTGAAAGTACTTCTTCCCAGTGGTTTTATATATTATATATTTTATTTTATATTTACCGTTTTTTATTTATAGTATTTTTATAGTATATTTTAAGTCATGTTTTTTGTTGACAAAGTAAAAGTACAGATTTTGGGAAAATTTAACAAGAATTATTTGAAATCGAAACTTTTGCTCAGAGAAAGAGAAAAAGTTAATTATTATTAAATTCAATCTATATTTCTTTTTTCATGTGGGTGTTTGCATTAATCAGGCTTAAAACTTGAAAATTCTTTTTTTTAAATTTCAGATTTTCAGGAAAAAAGTCATCTTAATAAACCTAATAAAAAATTCATTTATTGAAATGTTTATATATAATGATTATTTATTTTTTAATTATGCACAACTCTATTTATCGGCTAAATATTGATACTGGATAAAGTAAAACCAACACACTCTCATGGCAATTCGTAAGTATTTTACGTTTTACGAATTTATACGATCTCAATTTTTCTCTAAAAATCATGCGTTTTCATCAAATCAAATCATACAAAATAAGCAACTCGTAAAATATCGGATTGGTAAAACTTGTTTAAAAGTTTTGATTTGTGAGTGAATCGTTATTTTGATTCTATGAAACGTTTGAATCCGTTCATGGATTGAATCAGTTCACTGAGTTCATGAATCTATTGGTCCGAATTTGAATCATTCAGCAATCAGAAATAAGAAATGGACTTTCAAAAGTTTAGGGATGAACCTTCACGCTTAGTTTTTCTCTAAAAATCTGAAGTTTTCATGCAAATCAAATCATTAGGGATGTAACGATTAACCGCGAGCCGGTTGAAAATCGATTAGTTTATATGAATGCATGTCTGAGGGGAACTTCCTGTCTTTCGATGGTATTTTTTCTTTCCCTCTTGGCTCTGTATAACGCATATTAAAGTTCATAAGTGCAGCGCTGCTTTGTTTACAGCAGAAACCAATTATCCAAAGCGACTAACAAATGAGGACAATAGAAGCAATCAAAACCAACAAAAGAGCAATCATTTACAAGTGCTATATTAGTATATTATTATAGTGTTATATTTAAATTTCACAAAGAAATGTGCAGCATTTTGTCCAAGCAATAATAAAAGGACACATTTAATTTATCATTTGTCTTAAATCTCATTTTGTAAAAAAAATAAAATCGTGAATCGAATCGTGAGTTGAGTGAATCGTTACATCCGTACAAATCATACAACTTGCAGAAATCGCCAACTTGTTAGAGCTAGAGTTAGAGTTAGAGTCTTAAAAGAGTTAAATTTTTTCATGAGATCGGCTAAGAATCATTGTTCTGAATCGATGAAACCGTTGAATCAGTTCACTAAGTTCATGTGTCAACTGGTCTGAATTTGAATCATTCAGCAATCAAAAACAAGAAGAAATGGGCAAATTCATTAGTCAACCAGATTTGGAATCCTAATGAATGATTTTTGCAAACGCACTATGAAACAAGCCTGTTTTTCCAGTAGATTCTCTGTCTCTGGCAGTTTCCAGCTGCACATTTCAGGCCAGCGTCCAGTTATTGATCCGTCCGCTGTTTTTCCACGATCCGTTCTTCCATCCGTCCTCACAGCTGTGCCGTTGCGGGTCACGACCTCGATCTGCACCTTATTCAAATCCCGATCCTGAGCCCCGAGCTCCTGAGGAATAAAGCGCGGCTGGAGAGAAGAGGGTGTTCCTGATTTAGCCAGGGCTGTGCTGTAATCCATATGGCATAGAGCTGTGAGTCGGCTCTGTGAATTAGGCCGGTCGATACCAGTGGGAGTGTTTATATGCCAGGAACTTGCATATGATTGCATATTATCTTCAGTCGTCCTTAGTGCTGTTTAAATGCACCTTCAGCTCTTTGCCAAAGTGCCAAACGCAATTATTCATGTAGTTTAGCTTCTGAAAAGCTTGATGTTCACTTGCTTCCTAAAGTATGTAATGTTGAATGCAGTTTATAGATTTTATGCCGGCATCTTTGGGTTTTGCCATTAGTATTATTGAGAAATTAAGTACATACTTGTTCCAAAAGGGAGTTTTCATAGTGATGCCATAGAAGAACCATTTTTAGTTCCCTAAAGAACCTTTCAGGCATCAGTTCTGAAAAGAAGCATTTTTTTTCTTAGTGTGAAGAACATTTTAATAATCTGAAGAACCCTTTTCTACTATAAAGAACCTTTTGGGGTTTCATGGACACTTTACAATAAGCTTCACTAGTTATCTACTTTAGTTAACATGAACTAAGAATGAACAATACTTCTACAGCATTTATTAATCTTAGTTCATGTTAATTTTTAACATTCACTAATGCATTAATAAAATCAAAAGTTGTGCTTGTTAATGCACTGAATTAACATGAACTAACAATGAACGACTGTATTTTCAATAACAAAGATTAATAAATACTGCAATAAATGTATTGTTCATTGTTTGTTCATGTTTGTTAATACACGTACTATCATTAACTAATGGAATCTTATTGTAAAGTGTTACAGAACCATCAATGCCATTAAAGAAGCTTCATTTTTAAGAATGTAAAGAGATGCTGAAAATACGGGATTAAAAATATATAATTTGTTTTTTTTTTGATAATTAGGGCTGGGCGATGTTGTATCAAAATATTAATTTACCAATAATGGGGAAGGAAATGCTTTCCACATGTTTGTTATAAACCTTGACAATGAATGTAAACGTAACTTTTGGGGCCCTAAATTTAACTACCTTTTAATGTAGGGCCCCATGAAATCAGTTTTATTTTCCCTAAATTCTGTTTTTCCATTTGATTTTTTCTGGATTCTGTGATTTAATACAAAGTTAACATCTAAAAACGGTGTCTAATAAAATTAATTAATAAAACTTTAACAGTTTAATCAATGTAATCAATTGAAAATATCACTTATTTTACAACAAAATATAGCATTTTTATTTTTTTGTCCCCAAAAAAATCTGAACTGTATCAATTAAAACATGAATGAAAAAATATCTTGGTTATATGATGTTCCTTAAAATAATAATACGTTGAGAGGTACATTTTAGCATACAATATTACAGTTATAATTTCTTCAAGTCAAACCGGACTTTTATTTTGGCGGCTTGTCGTGAAGATCTTTCTGATTTGACGGTAGTTTTTCTCAATTGAAATGGTTAAAGCTGGTGAAGTGACTCTCAGAGCAGCTGTAGAGATGCAGTTCATGTGTTGTCCTCGTATTGAGAGGAAACTAAGATGCTGAAATGCGTGAGTATCGTGTTTTTGAGTTTGTGCCATTCATTGACACAGCAGCAGATGCAGACTTAGTAGCCACATGCTAATAGTTGACTAGCTGTTGCCACGTTTCTATATTGAGTAAAAATGTCCAGAGCTTGTTGTTATTGACATACATTCAATCTCAATACGATATTGTTTATCGCCCAGCCTTATAGAAATGATGAATGAATCCCTTCAGTGTGGTGATAAGGAGTTTTTGTTGCTTTGTGAGGTCCATCTGTGTTCCTCAGAGGTTTCTTATCACACAAAAACTGGTGATAAAAAGTAGAGCGATCGCAGCTGTCTAATTAAGATGTTTTACTTAATGAATTAAGTAAAAATTGAGCGGCTTGGATCATTTGGTTTTGGTAGTTTGTAATGAGATCTTAACTTTTTTCTCAGGAGAAATAAAGAACAAGAATTAAGATTTATTCCTTCCTTCCTTCCTGTGAGAAAATTCTATTATATTTTAATATTTTATGTATTTTTAAATTCATATATTTGTATTATTTTATTTATTTATGAACATTTTGTTTTCTTATCTTTTTGTTGGCATACAGTTAAAGTATAGAGTGATGAGAAATAACTGTGCTTTTATTAATTCATTCATTCTTTCCTATGAAGAAATATTAATTTTATTGCTCTATGAATGTCAACAAAAACAAATAAAATGTTTATTAATAAATATATAAATATACCTAGATATATGAATATAAAATGTTATATATATATATATATGTAGACTTTTGTTTTTAAACATTTTTATTTAATTATGTATTTATAAATAAATGTTTAAAAACAATAGGTTTTAAATACACAAGTTTTTATATATAACATTTTATATTTTATACATATTACAAAAGTAAATTTTTATGAAATTATTATTTATATTTGTATTTTTTAAATAACATTTTATATTTATACTACTTTGGTATATTTATATATTTATTTATGAACATTTTGTTTATGATTTGTTATGCTTTTTTGTTGACTACCAGTAAAATAGAGCAAGAAAATTCAATTGAATAGCAGCTCAAATCTTTTTTTCTTTTTTTTTCGGCCGATGAAACAAGAAATGAATCAGTTTGTTGTGAAGTCTTGCCTTGTTGTTAGCAGAAATAACAAAAACAGAGAAGAATTGAATCACTATTAAGTTGCATCTAGAAGAAATAAAAACATTAAAGATTGTATTGTTCCTTCCTTCCTGTGAGGAAATTCATCTCAAAGTGTGTGATTCCAGCACAGATGTGCAGAAACATCATGACCACTGAAGAGACGCATGAATGCATCAGTATCAGGAACTGCATGGCTGTAATGTTTGCAGAACCCATCAGCTAGTCTTTCACATGTTAAGGTGCTCGTTCTGTGAGTATCTGTTGCGTTCTGAAGCTCATCTTGTGAACACCATGTTAACATGAACACAGCTATTAGTTGTTATTGTTAATTGTATTGAAGTCGCTGTAGAATGCAAAGAAATTAAAGCACGTTTCCATCTGCCTCCGTTTGGAGGTTTTTATCCTTCACAAGGAACACAGCGCAGAGCATTAGAGCCAGGCTTTCAAGGTCACTATGCTAATCTGTAATACAGATTTTCTCTCCGCGTCTCAGTCACTTTCTGTGCTGTTTTTCTCATTAATGCATCCTCTCTGCAGCTCATCCTTTCACTTGTACACTCTCAGAAATAAAGGTACAACAGCTGTCACTGGGGCCGTACCTTTTCAAAAGGTACACTTTTGTACCTACTAGGTTCTAATGTGTACACTTTAAGTACCAATATGTACACTGTAAAAAAAATTCCGTAAAATTTACGGTAAAAAAACGTCAGCTGTGTTTGCCGGAATTTTACTGTAAAAAAATATGGTAGCAACGTTTTAGGTTTTACGGTTTTAACTTAAATTTACAGTTAAATACCGTAATTTCATTAACTGATATAATGTTAATATACCAACCTATTGAAGTACTGAAATCTGTTTTGTACGTTTGTAATACACTGATAACCACCAAATGCAGGTGGTGATGAGAAAGTCACATGATGAACCAAAGCCCATCACAAGCAGCTTTTAGATAATAACATATATAGAAGTGCAGAGTGTCATTCACACAAACACCAAACACCATCACGGTAACATGCATGAAACTGAAATAATGCAATAAACATTCATTTAACAACATTAGGTGTAACACACAACCCTAATATACAAAACTGATAAGAAAAAACTAAGAAGAAACA
>NW_015549585.1:355108-358292 GCF_001515605.1 Sinocyclocheilus anshuiensis
TATGGCGCTTTTGAAATGCAGATAGCCTGAGCTCTGAACCACATGGTCAACCAAGAAAAGTGCATTTTAACATACACTCTCAGGAATAAAGGTACAACAGCTGTCACTGGGGCATTATCTTTTCAAAGGGTACACTTTTGTACCTAGGTTCTAATATGTACACTTTAAGTACAAATATGTACCTTTTGAAAAGGTACCGCCTCAGTGACAGCTGTTGTACCTTTATTTCTGAGAGTGTATTTTCACAGCTGAGTATCGCAGCTGAATATGTTCAACCGTGAATGAGTTACAGGTGTTTATTCGTGAATGATTCCTCAAATCATGTTGAGACACTTAGCGATGACCTAGCAACCAAAACGCTCTAGCAGCGTGCTAAAGCTCTTGAGGTCTGCTGTATTGTATCTTCACATCTGTCTGAATGAACGCATGAGTCCTGGAAAACATGAGGTCATCTGAAACACTGGACACTCGCTGGGCGTGCTCCATGTATCTCACGAGTTTCCCATAGTCCCCGTGCATGACTGAAACAGGAAGTGATTATGCGTGTGCGTCTTTAAATGCTGTTGATTAAAGTGTCCTGTATATTTCCGTGGCTGATTGCACTGATTTAAAAAAAAAAAAAAGATAAATCAACAGGATAGTGAGTTACAGTTACAGTTGTCGGAAAATACATTCAAAAATATTTTGACCTAAATTTAAGATTTATATATGAATTGCATGTAAAATGTGCGTGCATTTGGGTTATGCAATTTTAACATAAACTAATAAACTTAATGCGACATACTTGATAAATGAAATATACATAAATGAAACAGGTCAGATTTATGCCCTCCCAAAATATATACACACACACACACACACATATAACAGTAATATAAAAATGTTTTAAGAATATTTTTACATTTTATAATACATAATAACATAATGTGATATTTAATTTTATGATTATTATTTTTAATATTTTTAAATAATTTATAAAAACAAAAATAATATATTAGTTTGATGCAAACTCTCTCTCTCTCTCCTCTCTCTCTCCTTCGGCATTTACATTTTCATTTATCATTTTACAGTTTAGTGTTTATGCTAGAGCATTTGTAGGTGGGCTGCAATTTTTTTAATAATTAATCTAAATTATCATTATAATTTTTATATTATTATTATTTTAATTATATATTTTATAATTTATTATAATATAAAAACAATATATGACTTTTGTTAGTTTAGTGGTGTTGATTTTTAAAAAATTAATATATATTTAATATATTTTTAAATAAATATATTTAAAATATTTTTTATAATTCATCTAAAATATTATAAATTAGAAAAAATGACAATGTTTGATATTTAATTTTATTAATCATTTAGATATTTTATTTTATTATTAATATATGGGATGTGTTCAGTTCCCGCTGTCTGCCTGCCAGAGGCCAGGGTGTGGTGAGATGGGACGGGACACTGCGGCGTCCTGCAAGCGTGTAGAATATTGCATTGCAGCTTATGTAAGATTAATCAACATTGTGAATGTGATATGATTTTTAAGCACTTTTTATTTGCACATACAGTTTCCAAAACCACGTCTTTAGATCAGTTTTGCGAGCGCTGTGATGTTTTAATAATGTCTCTGATTTAAAGTTCAGTAGCAAAAAAAGATGTTTCTAAGTTTGTAACATTGTAACCGATTCAAACGTGAACTAATTTGCATCTTCACTCAGAAATGTACACAATTAAATATTCTTCCTTGTGTTCTCTTTGTGAAAACTGTGCAGAAAACATCCTTTAATTACTTTTAACTAGATTTATTTGTTTCATCTAAAATATTATGAATTATAAAAAAAGCGTAATGTTTGATAATTTATTGTATGATTATTATTTTATTATAATTTTGTATTAATTTGATATATACAGTATATATATATATTCGCTCTCTCTTCCTTCGGCATTTACATTTTCATTTATCATTTTACAGTTTAGTGTTTATGCTAGAGCATTTGTAGGTGGGCTGCAATTTTTTTAATAATTAATCTAAATTATCATTATAATTTTTATATTATTATTATTTTAATTATATATTTTATAATTTATTATAATATAAAAACAATATATGACTTTTGTTAGTTTAGTGGTGTTGATTTTTAAAAAATTAATATATATTTAATATATTTTTAAATAAATATATTTAAAATATTTTTTATAATTCATCTAAAATATTATAAATTAGAAAAAATGACAATGTTTGATATTTAATTTTATTAATCATTTAGATATTTTATTTTATTATTAATATATGGGATGTGTTCAGTTAGTTTGTAACATTGTAACCGATTCAAACGTGAACTAATTTGCATCTTCACTCAGAAATGTACACAATTAAATATTCTTCCTTGTGTTCTCTTTGTGAAAACTGTGCAGAAAACATCCTTTAATTACTTTTAACTAGATTTATTTGTTTCATCTAAAATATTATGAATTATAAAAAAAGCGTAATGTTTGATAATTTATTGTATGATTATTATTTTATTATAATTTTGTATTAATTTGATATATACATCTAATATTTTTTAAATTTATATTAATATGAATTATAAAAATGTATTTAATAATTTTATAAAAATTAATATTAACATACAAATATATATATCTACATAAAATATTTATGTATTTATACATTTTTTTAAATATATAAATTGGTAACACGGCTGTTGGGTTGAAATTCGGTTCATGTCAGATTAATATCGAACTATGGTTAAAAAGCTGAAAAAATGGCTGCATCACCAGCATATGAATATAACACACAGACCTATGTATTTATAGATGTTTAATGAAACACTGAGAGCGGGTGGAAGTAATTTAGTATTTCAAATAAACATCTGGCACTTTACCGTGACGCTGACTGTAAATGTTTAGACGTTGGCTGTTAATTGTTGGTTCCAGTGAAGGTGGAGATCGTGTTCATCTTATAATGTCTTTGCCCTCAGTGAAAGTGCGATTGGAAATCCGTGTGTGTGTTATAAAAGCCAAGTTAACGAGAGCCGTGTGAGTCGGGATTCGGCCCGTCTGCTTTTAAAAGCATTTGGAGATGTGCTGAAGCTTGCATTTGTTAAAGGGGTCATAGGATGCTACATGCACTTTTACAAGTTGTTTGAACTGAAATGTGTGTTGGCAGTGTGTGTACACAACCACCCTA
>NW_015549585.1:358377-361239 GCF_001515605.1 Sinocyclocheilus anshuiensis
AAAAGGTGTTTTTACACTACCATTGAGAAATTTTAACCAAACGATGTTACAGACTTTTCATTAAGACCCTAAAGAATCATATCAACTTGTGGAAAATGGGCATCCGATTAACCCTTTTAGAAGCTCAATGAAATGTTTCCTTTGTTGACATATTTCCTATTAGAAAAACCAAGGAGGTCTAAAATACCTGTATTTTTCCATGTATAGTACAGAAAATGTTATGCGTCAATGGAGGAAGATGCTTTTTGCCAACAGAACAGTGTCATATTTTACTTGTTGATCTGCTAAAAGCTAATTTTGTCAGTGTTTTGGTTCTGCTAGCTCATGGATGAGCTCATATATTGATTTTAAAGGCTACTAAGTTAAAGTGGAGGCCTTCAACATGCCTGAAGGGCATCTGTTTGTTAGTGGCTCGTCTCTTGTATCTCGTTTATCTCTGACTATGAGAGCCGGGATATTCCCACACTCACACGGACCAGTGAGGGTCAGAGCACTCATACAGACCTGAAGAGACGCATTCCAGAGCTGGACTTTACATCAGTCTGTTTACAGAGAACCCCACAACCAGTCAACAACATGAACACGGCTCCGAGAGAAATTAGACTTTATATTTTTACATTTGAATACTCCCAAATTCTAATTGCTATAAAGCAAGCAAACAAACGAATAAATAAGTCAAATTAAAAAAAAAGAAAAGATTTTATAATATAAAAATCTCATTAAAAAAAAAATAACATTTGAGAAAATAAGCAAATATATATATATATATATATTACATAATTTCATAAATGAATATTTTATAATCTAAAGAATAAAATTCAAGCAAAAAGTCTAAAAAACGAGCAAAACAATAAGTGCTTAATTATGTAAAAAAAAAAAAAAAAAAAAAAAAAAAAAAAAAATATATATATATACATTAATAAATTATACAAATAAATATATATTTATATTTAAGTTTATTTTTATTAATTTCTTATAATTTTATTTCTTTTGATATATGTGCAAAATATACATATATATAAATATATGCAAATGTAATTTCTTTCTTTTGATTTTGGCATGAAAATGACCTAAATAAATAAATAAAAGTGTAAATATTTTATAATATAAAAAACAAAATAATAGAAAAATGTGTGTGTGTGTGTATATATAGCATTTCATAAATTAAGCAAAAAATGTGCATATGCTTAATTTCTTGTAGATGCTATTTTTATAATTTACTTTAATACAATTAATAAATTATGCAAATAAATGCATATTTATATTAAATGTTTATTTCTTATTTTATTTCTTTTGATATATGTGCAAAATCTAAACTATATGCAAATATATGTATAATTTTTTTTTTTTAATTTTGGTGCAAAAATCTAACCTAAACATGTTCTTGAAGGGTTTTGTGAGATCCAGCCCGTAACATCTCAGAGTGTAGAAGTTCGATTCATAGAGCTATTTTAGGTTTGACGGGAAACCTTTGGTCTCTGGATTAGATCGAAGTCACAATGAACTCCTATTCTGGCAAGACATTTAGTCTCTTTGCAGACACTTTCCAGAGTCTGTGGGCCTCAGGAAGTGATGTCATCATGGAGCTGATTCTCCGGAGATCTGACAGAAGACCGTCGAGCCGCTGCTGAATATGAGCTCAGTGAAGACAATCAACACTAACCAAACGTAGAGTCACTAAAAATCAGTCTGAAAATCATTTCATCTTGCAGGAATTTGGTGAGAAATGTTCTTATTGAGCAGTGAGATTTTTTTAGGGGTATTCAATTGTGGAAAATAATTTTCTTATGGCAAGGATGTTGAACATTTCTGTAGATTTTATTCAATCAATCAATCAATCAATCAATCAAACAATTAACAAATAAACGTTATTTATTAAACTTTATAGAAATGTATTATAAATCTATTCTTTCTTTCTTTCTTTCTTTCTTTCTTTCTTTTTCTTTCTTCATCTATTTATTTGATCATTTATTATTTTTATTTATTAGATTTTGTATTTCTTTATTTTTTAGTTTATTTTAATTTCTTTCTTTCATTTATTTGATTATTTATTATTATTATTATTTATTTGATTGTTATTTCTTTATTTTGATTTTCTTTCTTTCTTCATCTATTTATTTGATTATTTATTATTATTATTATTTATTTGATTGTTATTTCTTTATTTTGATTTTCTTTCTTTCTTCATCTATTTATTTGATTATTTATTATTATTATTATTTATTAGATTTTTTATTTCTTTATTTTTTAGTTTATTTAAATTTCTTTCTTTCATTTATTTGATTATTATTATTTATTAGATTTTTTAATTTCTTTATTTTTATTTTCTTTCTTTCTTTCTTCATCTATTTATTTGATTATTTATTATTATTATTATTTATTTGATTTTTTATTTCTTGATTTTTTATTTTATTTTATTTTCTTTCTTTCATTTATTTGATTATTTATTATTATTATTATTTATTTGATTTTTATTTCTTTATTTTGATTTTCTTTCTTCATCTATTTATTTGATTATTTATTATTATTATTATTATTTATTAGTTTTTTATTTCTTTATTTTTTAGTTTATTTAAATTTCTTTCATTTATTTGATTATTATTATTTATTTGATTTTTTTATTTCTTTATTTTTATTTTCTTTCTTTCTTTCTTTGGAATCCGATGTTTCCAAACTACATCCATAGGTAGTCAGCTGAAAATCTTTTAGAATGCATCTGAACAGTCAGATTACATTACAGATTACAGAAAGTAGTTCCCTTTCATGGGAACTTCGAACTGTGTCCTCTAGGGGTCGCTATGGGGAGCGCCTCGTCGTGACCCGTGTCTGAAGCATACATTCAAAAAACACCATCAACATGTC
>NW_015549585.1:361544-368715 GCF_001515605.1 Sinocyclocheilus anshuiensis
TTATTTTAATTTCTTTTTTTCATTTATTTGATTATTTATTATTATTATTATTTATTTATTTTTATTTTCTTTCTTTCTTTCTTCATCTATTTATTTGATTATTTATTATTATTATTATTTATTAGATTTTTTATTTCTTTATTTTTTGGTTTATTTTAATTTCTTTCTTTCATTTATTTGATTATTTATTATTATTATTTATTTAATTTTTTATTTCTTTATTTTGATTTTCTTTCTTTCTTTCTTTCTTTCTTTCTTTCTTTCTTTCTTTCTCCATCTAATTATTTGATTATTCGTATTATTATTATTTATTTGATTATGTTGTCTTTCTTTCTTTTTTGGGGGGCATTAAAGTGTGGGAAATAATTTTCGTATTATTAGAGGTGGTAAATTTGTCTTCATTAATTTATGATTTTGGTGAGAAATGTTTGAGTTCTTATTGAGATCGCTAACGTTTGACTGAAAATCTGAGCTCAGTTTGAGACGTTGTTGAGATCTTCTGGAGAAACAGCTTGAGATGGCAGCAAAAGTCAGCATTTGCTCTCTGTTTAGTCTCTTTAGCCTCTTATCAGGACAATTGAGCTTTTAAAGCGATCTGACTTGTGATTTGTGCTCCCTGTGAGAGTATGAGTGCTTGTTAGCGTCTGTTTCTGGGGGGATTTCTTCACTCTCTCCTGACGCCTCACATCTGTTAGAGAACTAAACAATACATAATAATAAGATCTTTTGGCCCGATGCCTCTGTAAACTGAATTCTGGCCACGCTGCGAGTGAATTTGTCCTGAAACTCAAGCAGCTGCGGCTGGACTCGTGCTCACATTTGATCTGTTGAGTGTTTTAATTAACATGATTTATGTTTTATTAGTTAAATGGACATTTCTTTATTAGAGTGATGCTGCCGTCAAAATAAGGGAAATATTAGCACACATATTGTTCATTTGTTACAATAAAATATCATAGTATTTCTACTTTTCTTATGGTTAAAATGTGGTAAATTTTTATACATTTACATATATATTAATATTTTGTTCATTCATTCATTCATTTATTGACTCTATAACAAATGTTGTTCAAGAATATAAACTGTGACAAGTTACAAAAGTTACAGAGAAATAAATTCTAAGAAATGATATTTTCCACATTTTAATAACCCCAAAAAACATAAATAAATAAATAAATAAATAAAAAGGTTTGTGTGTGTGATAAAAAAAATTATAATCCTTAAAAACAATTATATTAAAATAATATTTAAAAAGTGTTAATATTAAATATTATCACTTTTTATTTTTGTTTTTTTAAACCATTTTATATTAAATAATATTAAAAAGTGATTAAAAAATATTATAAATAATAATATTAAAATAATAGAAAATAATGACATAATTGCATAATTAGAAAATATTTAAAATAATTACAAAATAATTATTACAAAATAATCTGTTTTTAAAGACATAATTTTCATTGCCGTAATAGATTGATAGATAGATATTAAAAAATCTTAAATTATATAAATACATTATCCCTTTGCTTTATAGCAATGAGAAAATTCTTTTAACTTGTGCTAAATATATTTCTTATAATTGTATTTATTCTGGTGTATGAGTAAATTGTCACTTGTGTCACATTTTAGAACAAAAATGGATAATGATGAAGGTATGTAAATGAAATCTAGTTTAAACTATAATTGTTTTGCAGTGATATCGTGCTCCGCCATGCATATTTAAAACTGCTTCTATTTAATGCAAACATGCAAATAACGTGCAAGTAACGAATTCTTAGTAAATTCTCCCTCAGTGTTCAGATGTAGAACTGTTCGGATTTGCATTTCAGCTCAATCATGTCGTCACGTCACGCTAATGCAGCTCTAAAATGAACTTTCCTCTGAATGTTTTATGGCTGTTTAACTCTACACACAAAGCCTAGTGATGTTTTCCCAGAAGCATGTCAGTCATGGGAACTTACTAACCCCAGCTTGCCTCTCGATCTTCAGGGACGCCGTTTTGTCCTCTGGCCTCCACAGGGAAAGATGGATGTCTGTGTTTGCGTTATCTCACAAGAATAATACTTGAAGCTTATTTTTTGTCTTATAAATCATCAAAAATACCCGGTTCCTCCTCGTGTGATCAGTGGGAACGCCTCTGTCTGGCAGAATGAGGGAGCGGCTACAAACACTTGCCCAGGATTTAATTGTGTCTTTTTTTGCAGTTGGCGAAAGCTTTAACATCTGTTTTATATTCCTCACTTTGACGTCACGTGCTCAGCTAATGGATTGTGCTTTTGCACGTGTGAGATGTGTTCACTGGCTCTTGAGGTAATGGGTTTGATCTGATGGTTCATGCTCTTCATAATGCAATCATGCACAGTTTTGGATTAATGCTAACTCTTATGTTTAGCTGGCACCTCTATTATTATGGATGTCAAAATACTTCTTTACCAGGCTGATATATTTTTTTTTAATACGGACTATCAAGCCAGACTTGCGTTTTCCCTTTGCTGTTTCTTTTCTTTTTTTCAATAATTTAAGATTTTCAAATAAAAATATTAAAATGTATATACATATATAATATTTATACAATATATTTTTATAAAAATTTTATAAAATGCAAAAAATAATTACAATGTTAAAAAAATAATATAGTTTAAAATAGAATGTTCATTCCTATAAAACAAATTAATAATGAATAAAAAAAAATGTAAAAGATACATAATAAATAATATCAAGCTAGACGTATGTTTTCTGTTTGCTGTTTTTTATTTTATTTGATATAAATCAATAATTTAAGTTTTTAAAGTAAAATATTAATAATAAAGTGTATTTACATATATAATACTTATATATGTAACTTTTAGTGATACAAAATTATAATTATTTAAAATAATATAAAAATATAAAAATAATTACAATTATTAAAACAGAATGGATATGAAAAATCATTCTTAAAGAGCTAAAAATTTCCATCGCTGTAAAGCAAAATAATAATTAATAAAAAAAAATATATATATATAATATATAATTTTTAAATATGATACAAAATTATAATTATTAAAAAAATCATATATTTTTAAAGAGCTAAAATTTGAATTCCCCTAAAGCCAAATAATAATTAATACAAAATTCAAAATAAATAAATATATCATTTGTTATTAATATATCATAATGATAGATAGATAGATAGATAGATAGATAGATAGATGGATAGATAGATGTTGTTTCTGTAAAATAATTATAATTGATATTAACTTTATTAGTTTTTGCTGTGGTATCAGAATTGTTATTGAGAATGATCTATTATAGTATCTTGTACAGTGTCACTGGTATTAATATGATCTCATGACGTTTGGGTTCTGGCTGCTGATCAGCCCCAGTTTCTTCAGTCTCATCTTGCTCTGTTTGATATAATCTTCTTTGTGGCACAGATACAGAACCAGATGGAGCTTCGCATTCGCTCTCAGCGCTCTCTGTTCAGTGTTGGCCACCATGTTACTTAGCAACCTTATAATCTACAGAAGAAACATAGCCTTAGGATTTAACTTCAGTATGATCATTGAGATACTGCTTTTGAGATACTGTTAGAGGATTTTTTTTCTGAATTAGTTTTTATTTTCTGTTTTCATTTTAGTAATTTTGTCATGTTTTTGCAGTTTACATTTTTTAAATGTCTATATAGTTTTTTATAATTTTTTATTTTATAATTTAAAATATTTTTTAATTATATTATACATTTTTTAAATTTCAGTTTTAGTTATTTTAGTACATCGAGTTAAAAAAAAAATGCCTTGGCAACTAGGTGAAATAAAATATGTTTAATGGTTTATTATATTATTTTATTTCAAGTAATACATTTTTTTTTTATTATTAATTAATTAATTAATTATTATTATTATTATTTTTTTAGTTGCAGACATCCAGGCTCTAATTTCTTGATTTCTTTAGTGTATTTTTTGGAAAGGTATTTAATTTTAATATGAATAAAAGTAATGTCTGCATGCCAGGCTGCATGCCACACATAGCAGCGCATCGGCCGTTTGACGAGCATTCGGCTCCTGGTGGTTCTGCAGTGTGTGTGTGTGTGTGCGCGCACGTGTGTGCGTGTGCGGGCTGTGTGTGTGTGTGTCTGTGTGTGTGTGTATGTGTGTGTGCGTGGGCGGTTTGTGTGCGTGTGTGTGTGTGCACGTCTGTGTGTGTGTGTATGTGTGTGTGCGTGGGCGGTTTGTGTGCGTGTGTGTGTGTGCACGTCTGTGTGTGTGTGTATGTGTGTGTGCGTGGGCGGTTTGTGTGCGTGTGTGTGTGTGCACGTCTGTGTGTGTGTGTATGTGTGTGTGCGTGGGCGGTTTGTGTGCGTGTGTGTGTGTGCACGTCTGTGTGTGTGTGTATGTGTGTGTGCGTGGGCGGTTTGTGTGCGTGTGTGTGTGTGTGTGTGTGTGTGTGTGTGTGTGCGTGGGCTGTATCGGGGTGGAGGGCTTCAGCAGAATGAAAGATTCGTCCCACTCGTCCATCAGCGGGGCAGCGTAATGTCAGCGTAACCTTGGCAACGCATTGTGAAGCAGATCTCAGCACTGTCCCACGCACACGGGCCTACAGTCTGTGAGAGCAGCTCCCATACAAATATCACTATGGTAACCACAGTTTCTGCCAAAATACCATAGTTACTATAATTATTACTGCTTTAGATGAAGAAAGCATCACTGTTACTGTTGCTCATGCTAATATTTTCTTCAGAACATGTACAAATCTAATAATTATTCATGTAAAATCATAATAAATTAACATGGGGTCTTTTAAAATACATATTTGTATGTTTTCCCCCCTTCATTTTTCATGTTTTTAACTGTATAATAAGCTGTAAGAATAACAATTGTATCCGATTGGTAGTATCATGGTAACCATAGTTTCTACCAAAATACCATATTCTAACTATGATTATTATTTGTTTTAATAATGAAAGCACCACTTTTGCTATTGCTCATACTAATATTTATGTAAAAATGTGAAATGCAAAAATCTAATTGTTAATCAGTAGTAGGGGGGGGATTAATGTCGCAATCCAAAACAATAATATATCTATATATATTTTTTTTTTATAAAATAAAAATTTTATTTTATAAAAATGTAAAAATCTAATTGTTATTCATGTAAAATCATATATCAACACGGGATCTTTTTCAAACATATTTTTCTCATGTTTTCTCTTATATACTGTTTAAAAAGCTGCAAAAATCATGATGTTTTAGATGGTAATATCATGATACTCTACCATGGTACTGAAGGTTTATTTTTTTACATGCCATTCCAAAGTACACTTACAAAACCATGCCATGGTATTTTAGAAATGTACCTTAGAAATGTAAATGTAAGGTATTCTTACAAGTACCATGAATTTCAGTGGCATGGTCTATTTCAAAGTACCATAGTATTACCAGCTGATACCATAGTATTTTTTTTAACTAATTTAAGTACTACAGTAAAATTGTGGTAAATTTGTATTTACCACTATTGAAATCAAAGAAAGGTACTAAAATGACAAATATTTCGAAAACTTCTTACTCTTTTTGAACGAGTGATTCATTTACAGTCGTCTTTTGATTAATTTACAGTCATCTCACTGTGGTAAAAATGGTATTTTGGTGGAAACTATTGACTTATAACAATGTTATTATGGCTTTATGGACATTAATGTTCATAATACAGTGGCAGAAACTGTGATACTGAGAAAGTTTAAGTATTCTGTGAAATAATTCTTCTCGTGTAGTAAATAATGCATGTGGATGTTGAAATCTTCACATTCTGCGTGACATTCAGAGAGGACGAACTCCTAGGACTGAGCTGTTATGAAATGCTCATGCTCTGTTTTATACAGAGAAACACATGAACATGGTCCAGACAGCGTTATGTGACGATGAGAAAAGGCCGCATTGTGCCGGAGTTTGATGGCTTTCCACACAATGAGGCTCTTTCACTCATTTGGAAACACTGAGGTTTCCAAGGATGCTGGCTGCCATGGAGATTCAAGTCAAGTCAAGTCAAGTCACCTTTATTTATATAGCGCTTTTAACAATACAGATTGTGTCAAAGCAACTGAACAGCATTAATTAGGAAAATAGTGTCAATAATGCAAAATGACAATAGTAAACACTCATTTTTCAGTTAAAGACAGTTCATCATTGAATTCAGTGATGTCAACATCCAGCTCAGTTTAAATAGTATCTTTGCAATCAAGTCAACGGTATCGCTGGAAATGAAGTGTCCCCAACTAAGCAAGCCAGAGGCGACAGATTCACACATCAGCGTTTAGAAATTGTCTGAAGAAATCAAAGGAAACCTGTCTGGCTCGTAGTGCAGCCCAAAAACAATAGGAAATTATATTTGCCATTATTCTTTTATTATTTTGCATTAAGAACCATTAAGGTTTTTTTTTTTGCATTGTGCATTATTATTATTATTATTTATTTTTATTTTTGTGCAGTGCAGTGCACTATTTTTTATCACAATTAAGCACATTTTATTTCCCAAAATTCTCATTTCTGTAATGAAAATTATACATAGTACACAAAGTATGCATCATGGTAGTATTTGTAGCACTCTATTTTCATTACTGTTTTACACAAATATGAAAGTGTGATTTATTAATTTTTTTTGTGACTTATTACATTACCATTACATTTACATAACATTAATGGGAATGGAAATATTGTTGCAATCTCCCCCACCCAAAAAAAGCAACGTTTATTTTGTTTTATTTTATTTTATTTTATTTTATGTGGAATGACAGTATCACAATCCAAAACATCCAAAAGTTAAGGTCCTAAAATATGCAGAAATGTATTTTATTTTTTATATTTTATTTTATTTTATTTTATAAATGAGAATCAAGGTACTATAAAAAAGATATATGCACATTTTATTTTAATGGGAATAAAAAATTGTTTAAAAAAACAGTATATAATATGCAATAGTTTATTTTATTTTATTGAAATGAAAATAATTTCACAAACCAAACAAACATACAAACAAAACAATTCCAAAAATAGTTAGTCTTAAAAATATTCAAAAATGTATTTTATTTTATTTTATTTTATTTTATTAGAATAAAATAAATAATGTCGCAATCTCAAAAAAATATTTAAGGTTATGGTTCCTAAAAATATTCAAAAAATTTAATTTCGTCCCCCCC
>NW_015549585.1:369769-371461 GCF_001515605.1 Sinocyclocheilus anshuiensis
CCCCCCCCCCCCCCCCCTTTTGATATGGGTTATAAATATGACCTGGACATTGCTTTGCGATCTTCACCCTGTCGAACCCTAACCACGTGCTGAATCTTAGCGTGATAGATAGTAAATCCACACTGACGTGTTTATCAGATACTCCTGCTTTATAGCTGCTATCTGGGTCACACCAGCTCAAGTCCTTTATTACATCTTTTCCGTTCACCCTGCAGATCCGGATCTCCATGAAACACACATTCATTAGTTTGAGGCCAGTCTTTGTTTTCATGCGACGCTGCCCCCTGCTGGAGGTCACATGCGAACAACCGGCGTGAATTTCCAAGACTTTCCAAGTGCATCTCAATCCGATGAGATGAGAAAGCCTTCAGCGCAAGCTTTTATGCGCCCCCTGTTATGATTCTTGGCTCGAGTCGGTCACTAAAACACAAAGCTGTCATACCGAAGGCCCGTTTATTGGCTGCGTTCACTATATCTCTCTCGCTTCGCTAAGCAGGGGTCGTTTAGCCCTGAGAACCGCTTACATGAAACCCTTCGGCCCGAGTTGACGTGTCCGGATTCATACGCCTTCATAATAGCCGCTTTACTGTGTTTCTCAGAGGGGCTTCGGTCGTTTCCACCTCATGGGGAGCGAGAGGGGGGCAAAAAATAAATGAAAACACAACAGAGGGCATTTGTGAGAGCCTCAGTGTTCATCCGTATCCCAGCGTTCATTTCCTGCAGAGAGAGCCGTAACTAATGAGTTCACTGCTGATCGTCACAATCTCTCTGATGGCATCCATTTCGGTTTTAGCATGTGATCGATCGGGAGATGAATCTCAGGGCCGGGTTCTTGAAAAGCTTTTAAAGCTTTTCTAAATATGTCTCATCCTTTAATAGGCAGGAAACAAGTGCAAGGTGTGGGACCTTGTAGATGAGATAGACCTGACCTGAAAAAATGTCAAGGCTTGCTATTATATGCAAAAGATCTTACAAAACAACACATCTTACAAAATCACTAAGCCATGTTTGAATCGGTTTTTAAGCTGTAACCATTATAACAATTGACTTTTCTACCAGAAAAAATATTATTATAATAAAAGTAATTATCTATAATTAATATTGCATTATTTGTAATTATTATTGTAATTGTAAAAACGTTATTGTCCCCCTTAGGGGCGATTTTGTTCTGCTGCATGATAGATTTTTAATTAACCCCACATACAAGACAGACAATACACAACATTAATAGCACATTAAGAAAAACTAAATTAAATACGACCTCTTCCTATTTGAATTATATTATATTATTTTATAATAATTATTTCATGGAATTATTTAATTATTCCATGTTAAAAAATAATAATAGATAATATAATAATACAATTTTATTAGTAACAAAACTGTAATGAATCAAAGTTGGTTAATTGAGAATCACATTAATTTAACTTAATATGTTAGTATAGTTAGTATAACCTATTAATATTTGACTATTTAAATAAATGAATGTTTAATAACTTTAAAACAAATTAATACTTTTATTGAGCAATGATGCAAATTTATTTAAAAAAAAGGTCAAAATGACAGTAAATATTTATATTTCAAATAAATGCTGTTCCTTTTTTATTCATCAAAGAATATATATATATGTATGTATGTATGTATGTATGTATGTGTATATATATATATATATATATATATATATATATATAT
>NW_015549585.1:371761-374237 GCF_001515605.1 Sinocyclocheilus anshuiensis
CGGCATATTAGAATGATTTCTGAAGGATCATGTGACACTGAAGACTGGAGTAATGATGATGAAAATTCAGCTTTGATCACAGGAATAAATTACATTTTAAAATATATTCACATAGAAAACAGTTATTTTAATTTGTAATAAATTTGATTAAATAGATGCAGCCTTCATGAGACTATGGTTTGCATGGTAACATTTGTAAGAGAGGCCACACCCTGAACATGTTTGTTTTATGTTTATGACTGGCTCAGACTAGGCCACGTGACATGTTACAACCAATCAGCTTTTAAACTGAGGCAAAACAACTGCTTTATGCCCTTTTAAAACGATGGCATCTGATCTAATTGGGTCCACAGTTTGTGCAGATTGTTCAGCGGTATAACGTCGAAGCAATCTAATATAAGATCCTCATGCTGCTGTTTACCAGCTAATTGAATCTGTGGAGAGAAATGGAGGGAGAAATAAACTGTAATGGTTTTTCATGGAGGAAGAGAGGACAGGGATGATAACAGCAGAGATATAATGATTATGACTGAATAAAATGACTTGATAATGTTATAAAACATACTAAGCTGCCTTCTAAGGGAACATCTTAATTGACGTTTTGCTTACGTTGTGTCACATTTCTTTTTACCCGCGGTTTGCAGCGTTGAGCGTTATAACCAATCACACGCGTTTCTGTTGAGCTTATGAACGCGACGACCAATCAGAGGCGTTTGATTCGTCACCGCGGAGGACGCCGGAGTTGTTCAGTGCGCGTGGACGCTGACTGGATTCTGACTGAAACTAGTGATGGGAAGTTCGGATCATTTTACCGACTCGGACCTTTGAGTCTCGTTCAGCAAAATGAACGAATCTTTTTTCGAGTCATTTCGTTCATTTTAGCTAAATATAATTAAAATGTTACGTGTTACTTCCCTAACACGTCTACTACTTACACAAACGTTGATCACACTACAAACAATACAAAACTGCTATGAGAAACAGAAAAGATTAATTCATTGTTGACCCGAGTCTTCAGTCTGTGATTAGCTCACCTCACCTCTTATCTGACAAGTCTTCGGGTTTGAGTCGTTCGTTCATCACGTGACAGCCCCATACGCTTTAACCAATGCAGTCTGAGCCGGAAAGAGAATTGATTAGTTCATCTCTCGAGTCTTTCGAATCGTTCGTTCTTTTGTCACGTGACGTGACAGCATTGGATAGAGAAATTAGTTCATTTACAAGCTTCCTTACAAACGGGTGCATAGTTATTATTATTAGTATCATCATTATTATAATTATTATTTACTCTTACAGTTACGTGATGCGTTTCTGGTCTCAAATTGTAGCTTTTTACTTCTTACAGTTTATAAATGTGTGAATTTCTGTCATGATGGTTCTTTTCTATAACACTGAATGTTGTAACAAGGGTAATAAAGAGTTGGTTACTATTATTAAGTCTCTTTCCGGCTCAGACTGCATAGGTTAAACTTATGGGGCTGTCACGTGATGAACGAACGACTCGAAAAACCCGAAGACTCGAACCAGGTGAACTACTTGACTAATTCCAGTACAGAACCTATAGGATGTTGCGGATGCGCGACTGAACGAATCACTCCCCGAGACGACTCGTTCTTCCCGAGTCACATTAAAGATTCGTTCAAAATGAACGAATCGTTCAAGAACGACCCATCACTAACTGAAACTCGCGAATTCTCTCATCATCATAAACAACAAAGTGCAGAAGAGATGCGAGTAAGATTAATTTTGCATTGTAGACAGCTTTAGTGATTATAACGGGAGTTTTTGGATCGCTTCAGTGTTCTTTGCTGACTTTCTTTATAAAACTTATTCTAGTTTGAATAACCGTTTAGTTTTTCATGCTAGTGAAATAACCAATGTGAAATCTGGATTTTAGCTAAGAAAACGATTCTTGGCTTGTTTTGTCTGTAGCCAGAATGTGTTTTTCCCCACAAAAAAAAATTATTAATCGACATTAATAATCATTATTACAATATAAAGAGCTATTATAGTCAACAATGATGATTTTGTTGTGATATTGCAGCTTCAGCCTCTAAGGTGTTCCTGTTTTAGGCTAATTTATAGGCTATTTACATGATAAAAATTTAGTGTAAATACATGTACATGAGTATCATGTGAAAAACATAATTGCCTTCTCAGATGCAGCGTCTGTGTTCCACCTTTGCAGTGTAAAGATGGCTTTTGTTGATGTTGAAAAAAATTGATAGGTAACAGTCTATAATGTTGTGATTAATTGAAGTATCTGCTTAAATGTAAGTGTTAGACATAAAACCAACACATTTTAATGAGGTATTTATAAAAATTACCCTTAAAAAGGAGGCAATTTTGATTCCAGGGGGCAAAATGGCCCCTTAATTTGAAAATTAATTTCTGACCCTGATTAGTGTCAGACTCTGTTCCATGTTTTGTGTGTGTCCTGCTCCCCATGTGCCTTCCCATGCCCTTATTTGGTTAG
>NW_015549585.1:374247-374587 GCF_001515605.1 Sinocyclocheilus anshuiensis
AGACCTAAAAGTAAGCGGCACCCCCTCTCCCCGTTTTGATTTCCGTTTTTTGAAAGTTTTTGTTTTGTGTTTCTTCCCGTGCGTTCCTCCACGTCCCCAAATGGAGGAACGATTGATGTTTATCGCGTTGGCTCAGGCGAGCCCAGACCCCGTCGTCTTTGCAAGGGCGTTCGTGCCGCTCGCCCTCACCAGCTCCCTCGAGGGGGAATCCCTCGCAACGCTGTTCCGGATCGGGATAACATTCCATCTTCCCATGGAGCTCCCAGACACCGCCAACCTCGGCTGGAAGGAGGCAGTCATCCGGTGTCTGGAGAGTCTCCGATCCCGATCCGGAACCCCT
>NW_015549585.1:374597-395794 GCF_001515605.1 Sinocyclocheilus anshuiensis
GTGTGTCTCGTCATCCCCTCCTCCTGTGTGTGTATAAAAAGTGTTCCCAGTCCCAAGTTCTCGGTCCGCTGTTAAACGTCTTCCTGAGTTCGTCTCCCTTGGTTCCTGAAAATAAAGTCATGGTAAAGTATTCTCCAGCGTCTCCTCATTCCTCATGTGTGTGCACCGTGACAATTAGCACATACTTTTTAGATGATCTGAAATGCTACCTGTATGGGTTTGGCCCAGATCTGATCTCTCTCTCTCTCTCTCTCTCTCTCTCTCTCTCTCTCTCTCTCTCTCTCTCTCCCCCTCTCTCCATCTCCCCCTCCCTCCATCTCTGGTGTGCTATAATGCAGTTTGTCCCAGCAGCCTCTGGGTGTGTGCCCGCGCCGCTGCTATAAAAAGCTCTGCAGACAGGACTAGCGTGGCTCTGCGTACATGCTAGCGCTAGCTTTGACCTCAGCAGTATGGTCGGAAACAAACACGCACGATGCTGACACTCACATAAACGTGTGTTAGCGTTAGCTCGCTCGTAAAGCCTGGTCTTAGCTGTCACCTGGTTCAGCTTTCAGACAATATCATGCTCAGATCCTTAGGAGGATTTCGACCTTGAGTCACGTAACGTTACCTAAAAACCTTGACGAGGTACAATGGTTTAGAAAGGGTATCAGATGGTATTTTATCGACAGCATTCAGATATGTCATTAATATTTACCCCAAAGTACCATGGTATTTTCAAAAAAACTAACAAAATAAAGTATTGTCTTATGTTCAAACAAATCAGTGTTATTGTTAACTTAATAGTTTTCAGTAATTGAAATAAATCAGAAATAAAATATAAATATTCGATGACTTAAAAAAAACTAATAAAAATGACAAAAAAACACTAAAACTGAAATAAAAAAAATGTAAGCTATACAGAAATAGGAAAAAAATCTAAAATAAATAAAAATGCTGTACAGAAATATTTTTTTACAAAGCAAAAAGCACGTAACACAATGACTAAAACTTAATCTTAAAATTAAAGTGAAAATATAAAAATAAAAGCTAATTCAAAATATTAATTAAAACTATAATAGCATATAAATAATAGTAAAATAGCACAGAAAAATATAATATGATGCGTTTTTGTGTAATAATACTGTTATTTTGATATATACCATGTCACTGAACGATTAGCGTATTCAAATTGTATTTATTTGTGGTTTAACTATGATACAGCATCATATAGATGCACATGGAAATACATGGAAATTCTGTTTAATAATTGTGTTCATATGATATTTTAACGGTACAGTAAAGTACTTTCATGGTATGTTTTTTTCATGCTATATATGTATGCAAATTCCACTTTTTTTTCTTTTTTCTTGCAAGATGAACCTTTCATATCAGCAAAAAGTTGCTGAGACAGGTTGCATGGGTTTTTCTGTTGTGCAAACATGTACAGTCAGAGAGGACGGTAATGATGGGCCTCTGAGTCGATGCATCAGTGCACTTGGCCGCCGAGGCTTTTACTGCAGAGCACAGACGCTTGCTTGACTTAGAAAATCAATAAGATATGTGCGTCTTGTCTTTGAGCCAGACAAGGCCATCACTCCAGCTTACATATTAACATGAGAGCATCTCCAGCTGTCACCTGCCATCTTTACCGTGTTTACTTTACTGAAGATCTACATTTACTTCAGTACCATGCAGTATCAGAGTACCATAGTATTAGCTTCTGATACTAGCGGTGTGCACAAATAATCGAATATTCGATCTGTAATTATTATTCGAAAAATAAAAACACTATTCAAATTTTACTATGTGTTGCTTTGCTGGCTGTAAATGCAGGCAATCCATGATAAATCCTAAACACTCAAACTATAAGTCAGTTATAACTAAATGCAGTGGCTGGCGCTGTGGAGCGTGTTAATAAGCTGATTATATTTGATTACAGAATGTCGTCGTCTGCCGCGCAAAGTTTGGAATCACTTTGATCAAAATGATCTTACTAATGAGCTTACAAAATGGAGTTACTTTTGATCAAATGAATCAGTGAATCATAATATCATGATCTTGAGACATGTGCTTCCTTTAAGTTTCCTCGAGGGAGAGTGCGTTAAGAACAGAAAACACAAAGCGCTGCAAGAAACTCTGCTTAGCACACAGCTATCTTTGTGTCTCTGGAAAGACAGAGTCGGCGCTCGTTCTTATTGTTATCAGACTGAGGAGCCAACTTTCACCCGAGCATGTGGATATTATTGTTTTTCTCAAAATTAACATGTGAAACAGTACAAACAGGATAAACATAGGCCGACTCGAGTGCATGTACGTTCTGTACTGTAATTGTCTGCTTGATTTTTTCCGTTTGCTCTGCTTGAGCTTGAATGCTTTTGTTCTTTAGCCTAAATGTGTGTGTGTGTGTGTGTATGTATATATATATATATATATACGATTTTCAACCGGCTGGCGGTTAATCGTTACATCCCTAATATATATATATATATATACAGTATGTTTGTTTGCACACATTTTCAACCAAAAGAAAACCTTGAGATATAACATAACGTTGTTGTAAACATTGCTGTGCATAATGCCTAATCATAAGTTTGTTCAGAAATGGTGACAAAAATTAAATATTTGAATATTTGTTTTTTTATGAGTCCAAATATTCAAATACAGTATTTTTGAAAATGTCAATCCCCATCATTAAACCACACTATTGGTATGTCAGTGTGACATACATTGTTTTCTTCGTCCTTGCTTTCTGTGTCATCTTGATTGACGTTCTGCTCGAGTACTCACTCCGAACCCCAATCTCTCAGCTCTTCAGATGTAAAAAAGCCCGTCCCAGCGGCGCAGTGATATATAGGTCCACCACTAGCAGTTTCTGGGACACGGCTGTTACTCTCACGATGAAAATGCCCTGGAAACTCTGCGTTTGGTTGAGAAACACTCGTACCATGAGGTTTTAGCACTGCGTCGCTCCTGCACGGCTCACAGACTGTTATGTGGGAGGTACTTGAAGAAAAACATCTCACAGGAGCATAACCGCATGCTTGATTTTCTACAACCGAAGTCTTATGGTAGCAATTAGAAAGATAAACGCCACCCCTCGTTTTCACACCGAAAGGCTCTAGTTTTGCATGTGTGTTTTTGTGCATCATAACCTGCTGATCTTTTAGAGCGAATCATGCACACAGTATTCATACATCATTAATATTTAACCCAAAGTACCATGGTATTTTTTCCAAAAAACATGGTATTACCATCTTATCATGTCCAAACTAATCAATGTTGTTATTGTTAACTAAAACAAACATTATTATTACATTACAAACATTATTAAAAATAATTTAAATACATAAAAATGTAAATATTAGATGACTTAAATGTAAAAAACTTTAGATATTTTGCCTTGTCTAATGTTGAAGTACTAAAACTAAAGCTGAAATAAAAAGAAATTAAAGCTAAAAATATTTTTTTAAATCAAAAACTAATTTAAAAAAATGACAAAAACATACTAAAACTACTATTGAAATAAAGAAATATATATTTCCATTGGTCAATTTTATTTTATTTTATACTAAACTTTTGTCAATATTTATATTTGCTTTCATGATACACTCTCCTGGTCTTATTGTGAACCTTTTATCAGAGCATGCTATTCCAAAGTTAAATAAATAAATAATAAAAATTAGTCTTAATAATTGTAATCTTTACTGTAATTTTTAAAATGAGATAATTGTTTCCTCCTTTTTTGGTTAAAAATCTAATATATATATATGCACTGTACAAGTTATATATATATATATATATATATATATATGCATTAAACTAAAACTTATGCGAATGACAAAAGCACAATAAATAAATTCTATACAGAAATATTTTTTAAAAAGCAAAAGCATGCTTGATTTTGTTAAACCGAATTCTTACTGTAGCAGTTATAACGATCAACGTCGCGTGCAGGAACGCCGGGTGCATGGGTATTTTTGTGCATCGTAACCTGCTGGTCTTTTAGGGCGAGTCATGCACATGTGAAAGAAAGTATTGGCTGATGTGATCACGCTGAGATGCACTCATGCATTTGAGAACAGACTGCTGATTTCAATTAGGAGTGCAGTGCTGAATGCGGCGAAACAGGCAGGACAAACTCTTGGCGGGGAAACTAACGTTATTGTAGTTCTGCCAGTAGCCTGAGCGACCTGTCACGGCTATCAGTTATCTCACGGCTGAGGAACACCACATGATTGTGCTTGTCTGTGGATCAGGGTATGATGTTACGGGGGCAGTTCTGAGGTCGTTCAACAGGTGGCAGTAGGTACTTAAAACACGAAGATAAAGCAGACATGAGATTGTCTTCTTGATGGATGAATGAATATTGAAGCAGCTCTCTGAAGCTGGAGAGGGAGGATGGGTTGATGGGAAATAAGTGCCATCTCTTTGCAAAGGTCAGCAGTGCAGAGCGAACAATTAAAGACTCATTTAGACACTCTTTCCCAGATCACCAGTGTGTTTCTGAGTCACTGATAATGGGGAGAAAAACAGACTGCAAAATACAATTGTTTTCCCAATTATGTGCAGTGCTAAATCTCATATTTATTTTGTTTTATTTTATTTTTTTAAATAATTTTTTATTATGATTTTTGTTATTTTTATATTACTAAAGTCATCTTTATTGAATGCTTATATTTTTGTCCATGAGACAATTTGCTGGTCTTGTTGTGAACTTTATCAGAATAATAAAATAATAATAGTTAAATAATAATAATAATAATAAAAGAAAAATAATCATAATAGTTCAAAAATTAAGATGTGACAATTGTTGACTTTTTTTTTATCGTGGCTGAAAATGAGAATGTTACATTAGAATGATATAATTGTTGAAAATGAGAATGATATAATTGTTTTTATATATATAAGATATTTAGACGATAAAAGGAGGCAACAATTATCATATTTTAACCATAATTTTTGCATAATTTTTTATTCAGTGCACTTTTCTGTTGATGTCAGTGCATTGATTAAAATATATATATATATATATATATATACAGTGGGTACGGAAAGTATTCAGACCCCCTTCTAGATTCTGTGTTTTTCTGTCAATATGGGGTGCTGTGTGTACATTAATGAGGAAAAAAAATTAACTTAAATGATTTTAGCAAATGGCTGCAATATAACAAAGAGTGAAAAATTTAAGGGGGGCTGAATACTTTCCGAACCCACTGTATATATATATATATATATATATATATAATTCCAGCAGATTATCTCCCAAAATCAGTGCAGAAGATATTATCTAAAAATGAATAAAGATTCATTGTAGGTTTATGTTGGCATCTCCGTTATGTATCTAATAATTTCCTAGGTTCGTACATGAACTGCAATGCTCCCTAACCATAATGACCTTTGACCCCTCTGTCTCTTTCAGCAGGGCTTCAGTGGAAGCCGCCTCATGAGGAATTGTGAACGGTGAAAAGGCGAAAGGTCAGAGGTCAGGATGACGACAGTAGCCGCAGAATACGAGCACATGGACATCCAGCAGCAATACCAGGACAGTGTCAACAACCGCTGGGAAGACGAATGGGACAATGAGAACAGCTCGGCCCGATTATTCGAGCGCTCGCGCATCAAGGCTCTGGCAGGTGAGTCGAAATCACAAAGTCCATCTGTGATGATGTTAGTTGATATATCAGGTTTTAATAGACAAGCGTGACCTTCTTTTGGAGATTGAAAGCTGTAGTTATAAACAAAGAGAGGTAATTATTATCAGCAGAAGTGTTTTTGTTCCTTGCTGTCCTCAACTATTCAGCGTATTGGCTTTGAATAGCTGTAACTAGTGCTTGATAATGTGCCGCCCACTCGCACATGACATGCAGGGATTTAGTGTGTGGGAGAGCAGAAAGAAAGTGGGCGTAAGTTCACACTTTCTCTGCTCCTTCTGAAGCTCCCACACCATTTCTGATTGACAGCGAAGCCCTCGAGCCCACAGACCAACTCAGGAGGCTCTTGTGCCTCGTACAGGAAACTGAACACGTTACATAAAATCAATATGGAGATGGACGATCTTTTATTCATGAGTTGAATTTTTTTATGCATTTCCTATAGATGCTGATCTAGGAAGGGTTTCCTAAATGAACAACATACCTGTGATGAACTAAAAGCACCTTTTGTAGGGTGTTTGCAAGCTAGAGAAACTTCTGATGGCGCATTTGATGAAACATATTTCGCATATGATGCATTTTAAGGGTTTGTTTTTGAGGCATTTCAACTGGACCCAAATGACTGAAATTCTATTGTTTTATTTCATTTAATTTTATTTTTTGTACACTTCCCTGTTTTTATTGTGAACTTTTATCAGAGGATGTAATTCCAAAATAAAATAAAAAAAACAAAATAAATAAAGATTAAATAAATAAATAAATAAATAAATATAGTCTTAATAATCTTTCATTTGCTTTGTAATTTTTAAAATGTGATAATTGTTTCCTCTTTTCTGGTTAAAGTAAAATAAGATAAATAAATTAATTAATTAAAATTTTGGCTGGTGAAAGACTTTTTGAAAAGTCTCTTCTACTCACCAAGTTTCCATTTATTTGATCAAAAATACAGTAAAATTTGTAATATTGTGAAATATTATTAGTGTTTAAAATAACTGTTTTCTATGTTATTATATTGTAAAATGTAATTTATTTCTGTGATTAAAGCTGAATTTTCAGCATCATTACTCCAGTCTTCAGTGTCACATGATCTTCAGAAATCATTTTAATATGCTGATTTGCTGCTCAGCAAACATTGCTATTTTTGAGGAAACAAGATTCTTTGATTAATAGAAAGTTGAAAAGAAGAGCATTTATTTGAAATAGAAATCTTTTGTAACATTATGCGTCTTTACTCTCACTTTTGATCAATTTAATGTGTCCTTTCTTATTAAAAGTATTCATTTCTTTAATTTTGACTTCCTCAGGAGGGGTTCGGGCTTTAATTAGGACATTTAGACCACCACCACCTCTCCATAATTCTCACCGTGGGGTTTTGCTGTATTTCTATCTTCATATAATTTATTCCCGTAATATCTTGGATGACAGTAGCATATTTCCCTCTTCTGTTTTCCATCATGTTTCCAAGCATCATGCGTTTGAGTTGCTGTGTTTACAGAGGTGTGATGTTGTTTATGAGTGTTTGCTGCTGCCGAGAGCCTGACTGTTATTCTCTCGGGGTGGCAGAGTTTAAACAGACTGGCTTTAATGAACGACCAGGCCCGTCCGCTCTCTGCGAGACTCAACCCGATACTTCAGGACTGAGGACGATGGAACATAAAACAGAAATATAAAATCTTTTCCTCTCTCTCTTGTTGCCAAAAACCACAAACCGTTTCTGGAGTTGTAAAAAGCCCCCTGCATTCCAGTAATCATCCTTCGTTTCACGTGATTGTGTTTTCCTGCATTCCTGGGCAGCAGAGCATACGCCGCCTTCGCTCTCTCATGGAAGCAGGAATAATGCTCAAGAAAGAGACACAAAACAAGTGTATGGTGACGTGTGGATTATTCAAATAAAATTCTGTTCCTGTTTAATATGCAGAGATACTATAACTAAAATAGGCTGATTTCCTGAAGAGTGTAACACTTTGACTCTGTGTCGATTTCAAAACATTAATCTAATAGTTTGAACAAGTCTGACGCAGTCTGAATTAGCTCAGCCAATGGCATGAGTTTGGGGGCGGGACTATCTGCTTGTCCAGCCAATAGCAGTGAATTCTATTTATTGACACTAGTGTTGCACCAGGTCATTTTAGTATTATTTATATACTATTATAGTTTTTTAAATATATTTTGAATTAGGTTATATTTTTTATATTTTCAGTTTTCATTTTAATTCTAGTTAATTTTAGTAAATTAAATGTAACTTTTTGCTTTTTAAATTATTTTTAGATTTAATTTATTGAATTAATTTTTATTTTATATTTAGTGTTAATTATATTTGAGTTTTAGTTTTTATTTTCATTTAGTAATTTTAGTGCTTCAACTTTCTATTTCTATTCAACTTTCTATTTATTTGTTTATACAACGGGGTAAACTGCTGCTGGCTTGATGACGCAAACGAACCACGGTTCGGACCCAAATAATATAATGTGAACACAGTCCAGCTGGGGGAGGGGGGAGCAATCGAACTCGGGTTCGGACCAAGCAATCGAACCAAGTGTGAAAGCACCCTTAGTTAAAAACGGAAACTGAAAATAAAGTTTTGGTAGTTAAATTTGGGCAACTGGGTAACTCTTTATGCTGTTTAGCATGTTTTATTCTTATGTGATTAATTACATTAGGCGAAGTAAAGTTGTTCGGAAAGGAGCCGCTTCTCAATATTTCAGCCAAACAAATTTAAATTTTTGGAAATGGCGAAGTGCGTCCACACTGCTGACATGTTTACCTGTCATAGCTTATCTGTGTAAACAGACATTGACTTAATCAAAACCTGTTATCAAAGAAGTGCTAATTAAATGTCACTGTTTTGGTCAATGATTTTGGTTTTTCATTTTGCTGTTTTGGTCCATTATTTTCTGTTGCTGCAATTTCAGTGCATCACTTATTGCCACTAGAGACAGAAATGACACACTAGACTAATTTGAGATAAAGAGTTTCAGGAGGAAGTATTTAGATGCGGTTGATTTTCTAAAATAGTTTGGCAAGCATTATTTTGCACAAATTTTTATTATGATTTTTATTTTGCTTTTGACTTGGCCCAGTACCCACTGCAGCATTACTTTCATTGGTTAGCAAAACTCATATTTTCCTCAGAAGGTGTAAAAATCTATATTTACATATTAATCGAATAGAACCAGAGTTCTGTTTGCTCTCGCGCTGCTCTTTGCTGTCTCATCAGACTGTCATTGGCTCAGATGGGAAGTCAGATATCACACCGGCATGGTTCACTCCCAGAGGTCTGATAAGTCAGGAATCCCCCCGGCAGCAGTCGGCATACCACACTAATGTGGACCATGTGCTGGAGCATGAGAGGGGCCCGCGCTCTGACATACAGCCCTCCCCGACAGCCCACGGTCCAGGGGTGCCAGATTGAGGCTAAACCACCCGTTTAATTGTGTTAGGAGAAGAGCCATAGTCTCTTTACTCCAAACACGAGCATGTGTGGGAATTATCGTGGATTGATTCTGACACTTTGTTTTATTCGGTTGCTTTTTGTAAAGGTTTTTGTTAACTCAATGACCTCTGTAGACATTTGCTATAGTCATAAGCAGATAGATAGATAGATAGATAGATAGATATTTAGATGGACGGACGGACGTACAGACAGATGGATAGATGGATAGACAAATGGGTAGGTAGTTGTGTAAATGGATAGTTGGATAGATGGGTAGATACGTAGATAGTTTGGCAGATGAATAGTTGGGTAGATAGATAGTTAGGTAAATAGTTGGATCGATATTCGGGTAGATAGATAGATGGGTGGGTAGTTGGGCAGATGGATAGTCAGGTAGATAGATAGTTGGATAGATAGGTAGATATTTCTGTAGGTAGATAGATGGATAGTAGATAGGTAGATAGTTTGGTAGATGGATAGTTGGATGGATAGTTGGGTAGATGGAAGATGGGTAGGTAGTTGGGTGGGTAGTTGGACAGATAGAAGGTTGAATAGTTGGGCAGATAGTTTGGTAGATGGATAGTTGGGTAGACAGGTAAATAGTTGGATGGATAGAGGGGTAGATAGTTAGGTGGGTAGTTGGGCAGATGGATAGTTGGGTAGATAAATAGTTGGATAGATAGGTAGATAGTTGTGTAGGTAGGTAGATATTTGTGTAGATATACAGATAGATAGTTTAGTAGATGGATAGTTGGGTAGATAGCTGGATGGATAGTCGGGTAGATGGATAGTTGAGTAGATAGTTGGGGAGATAGTTGGATGGGTAGTCGGGTAGATGGATAGATGGGTAGATAGTTGGGGAGATAGTTGGATGGATAGTCGGGTAGATGGATAGATGGGTAGATAGTTGGGGAGATAGTTGGATGGATAGTCGGGTAGATGGATAGATGGGTAGATAGTTGGATGGATAGTTGGGGAGATAGTTAGATGGATAGTTGGGGAGATAGTTGGATGGATAGTTGGGGAGATAGTTAGATAGATAGTTGGGGAGATAGTTGGATGGATAGTCGGGTAGATGGATAGATGGTAGGTAGTTGGGTGGGTAGTTGGACAGATAAAAGGTTGAATGGATGGATAGTTGGGTAGATAGTTTGGTAAATGGATAGTTGAGTAGACAGGTAAATAGTTGAATGGATAGATGGGTAGGTAGTTGGGCGGGTAGTTGGACAGATAGAAGGTTGAATGGATGGATAGTTGGGTAGATAGTTTGGTAAATGGATAGTTGGGTAGACAGCAAGCCTCTACATTGTGAGTAAATTACTTGCATATGCGACTAAATCTTCACTCAGGGCGACTAAATGACATCTAATATTAGCCAATTGCTAATAAATTCTCATATTTTACTCGCCAGTGTGTGAGTTGGAGGCTAAGTATAAGTTTAGCTCAGATATATTTTCACTCGCCAAACACTCTCTGACTGAGCGCTTCAGAGTTTCACTCTCCATCAAGTGATCTGTGCTTTCACACACACGCAGCGAGAGAGGGAGAGAACTGACGCGCTACCTATGCGCACTACATGTCAACGATATTCTTTGTTGTATTTTGCTGTCAAAATTCCTTTGGAATTCTTCAGCTTTTAAGAACTACCACTTTCTCCGGTTGTGGACGGAACTAATGTGCAAACGGCAATCTCATTGGCTGGCGCTCACCTAATTGCCAATGTGTTCGTAGAGGGCTGGACAGGTAAATAGTTGGATGAATAGATGGGTAGATAGTTTGGTAGTTGGATAGTTGGGTAGGTAGGTAGATATTTGTGTAGATAGACAAGTAGATAGTTTAGTAGATAGATAGTTGGGTAGATAGCTGGATGGATAGTCGGGTAGATGGATAGTTGAGTAGATGGTTAGTTGCATAGATAGATAAGAGCGTGTATCTTTATTGTGTAACATATTGGGCTTCAGGAACAGAATGAATGCTGTCGTCATGAATAATTAATTAAGGCCCTTCAGTTGCCTAGTTTCTCACACACACTCAGGGTTTTGTCAAGTATTGGTTTGTGGGCCAGCGTACTAGTATTCCACCAATGAAGCGCGAGCATCTAAATTATTGACATGTGTTGTGAAAAATGAATGAGCTGGTTGTCGGTCTGCTCGAGTGACTGCTGCTCCGTCGAGCAAAACTCACTTCAGCCACACTGTAATATCCCGCACGTCCTTACGCATTAATTATGATTGTCTTCTCATTTGTTTTTTATGTAGGTTTCAGATGTTTCTGCTAAAATTCCTTAAACATGGAGATCATTTGATGAGTAAAGTTTGAGTTCATACTGCGACTTCTGAGTTCAGACAGTATTTTGCTTTTCTTATTGCGATTTATTGTTAATTTTTTTTGGAGATCACATTGCTTTTTGCCACCAGCCTGATAGCTCATATACTGAGGGAAATATCCTTATTTCCCAGAGCAGCAGAGAGCGGTTCATCAAATGTAATTGTAGGATGAAATCTGAGTTATGGAATGTCCTGGGTTGTGTGTTTGTATGGCTGTTCATCTCAAAATACAAAAGAAACACCCACAGACCCCCGTCCTTCCTCTTTCCCTCCTTTGCTGAGTTTGTCGGCCAGATGTCTGTGAAATCACCCCACTTAAAGCTTTATGAACGCATTAGATCATTGTCGTACTTAGAAACACTCTGTATCCAGACATTATAGGCTGTTAAATGGATTGGCTCTGCTGAAATCAGCACATTCGAGTTCGGTGTCAAACGAGAGCAGTTGTGTTGCGCTACAACAGGCTCCCACTGGAATTGTGGGATTGTGCAAGTATATGTTTTTAAGATCACAGTGAAGCATCATGTGAAATTTCGCAGAAAATTGTGCCTTCATTGACTTGCCAAAGGAGCGATTGTCTCAGCGCCAACAGAAACACACACTTATATACATTTGTACCGCTATGAGTGAAAAACAACACATCTGAAATGCATTTGCGGGAACTGCATTTGTGCTGCTCACCCTTCATGGTCGGTTTGCACGTAGTGCATGTATTCATGTAGAAATACTGGTATTGATTAAGGCCTGGGATCCGGCGTAATGGTAGTCCTCTAATAGGTTTGATGTGGATTAACAAGACTAGACTTACTAGACTAGATCATTTCAGAAGCTCTGTTTAATGCTGTTTGGTAAGGTTTCGTGATTTGATCATTTTATACATAAATCCATAGATATTTTAGCCAAATCTAGAGATTTTGTCTTGAACCAGTAAGCCACGACCTCCACTCTAGCATCATGGTGACATCTTTTGCAGGCAAGCATCACATTTAGACTTCATAAACGGTAAAAATCTAGTTTTACATATGATTTTATCTTTAAATAAAATAATATATTTAAAAAATATATATTTCATACAGTTATAAATTATGTTTTCCTCTTTATTTCATTACCCCCTTTATTTAATTTTCTTCAGAAAATGTAAAAAATTACAGTTTTATGAAGTTTTAAGACCTATTTAACATTATTTCATCATATATTTATGTAATAATATAATCTCAAAATAATATAATATTATAAACTCTCTCTATACACACACACACATGCTCTTATCTTTAAAAAATATTTGTAAAATATTTGTATAAATGTATTATTATTACATTTTGTACATTTATAAAAAAATATGAATTATCCCCTTTTTTCAGCATCACAATTAATATACATATATATGCTTTTTTCTATAACACAAATTTTAATAATTTAAATTATAAAATAATTTTATTATTATTACATTTGACACATTTATTAAAAAACATCCCTTTATTTCGACATCACATTTTCTTTAGAAAATGTTAAAAATATCAGTTTTACTAAGTTTTACAAAAGCTTTTATCAGTAAAACATATTTATCAGTGGGAATTTTGCAAGCAAGCATCACATTTTCTTCAGAAATCTAGTGTTACATATACTGTTATCTTTAATATTTTTTAAAGAAGTATTATTTTTAGAAAAGTATCATATATAATATCTTAAATTTATATTAATATATTTAAATGTCCCTTTATTTTGTTGAGTATTTATAGTTACTCCTTCATGGCTCTAATTTCCAATAATTTGCTGATATGTTCATCGGTTTATCTTCAGATTATTCCCTCAGCTGTGACTCTACGTTTGAGTCTTACAGAGGCTAAACGCTCCTCTGCAGTGAGGGACTAAACGTCTTCCAGTATGCGTCTCCTCCCTCTTCTCTGCAGCAGTGAGGGGAGGAGAACCCAAATCTGTGGGCCGTTTATCACAGCGCGAGGGATGATTTGAGCTCAGATTCACTTGTGACAGAGAACAGAAGTGCAGACGGAGGTGAATTAAGAGCGCTGATGGCTCCAGGGGCGGCGGAGCACACGTGGACGCCTTGTGACTTCACAATGACACCACTGACTGTGTTTGTGCACAAATATCCCTCTCACTGTGGCAGGCCTCAATCCCATGCTAGACGTTCTGAGGAATAATTAAACATCTGTTTATTTTGGAAATACAGGATCATGGGACACGTTTGGTCACATTATAGCTCATCTCATGGTTCCTTGAGGATGCTGACTTGTGTGTCTCGCTCTTAAAAGAAAGAAAACAGGACGCTAGGTTCTGAGTGGTTGCTAGGGTGTTTTGGGTGGTTGCTAGGGTGGGTGTAGTGGGTGGTTTCTGGGTGGTGAGCAGTAACAGTATTTTTCCAGTACGTCTGTATATTACAGTAAAATTTTTAGTTTACTGATGTTATTGTTAACCAAGACTAAGACTATTAAAAAATAGGGTAACACTTTACAATAAGGTTCCATTAGTTAATGTTAGTTCATGCATTAACTAACACGAACAATACATTTATTACAGTATTTATTCATCTTTGTTAATGTGAATTAATGAAAATACAGTCGTTTATTGTTAGTTCATATTAATTCACAGTGCATTAACTAATGTTAACAAGCACAACGTTTGATTTTAATAATGCATTAGTAAATGTTGAAATGAACATGAACTAAGTTCTATAAATGCTGTAGAAGTATTGTTCATTCTTAGTTCATGTTAACTAAAGTAGTTAACTAATGTTAACTAATGAACCTTTTTGTAAAGTGTAACCAAAAATAGTTTTTGGTAATTGAAATAAAGCTGAAATAAAATAAAATATAAATATAAGATGAAAAACTTAAAACGTAAAAAAAAAAAAATTATAATAATAATAAAATAAATGAAAATTATAAATGTTGCCTGAAATAAAATAAGATTGTAGTACTAAAATTATTAAAAATAAAAATAAAACTTTAAAGGTAAAAATATTTTTAAATGATTAAAAAATGACAGAAGCGCATAACAAATAACTAAAACTGAAATAATTAAAGCTAAACAGAAGTATATAAAAATACTAATTTAAAAATAACAGAAACACTTAAAAAAATGATTAAAACTTAAAAATAACTAGTGTTCTAGCAACAGTCTACTTTTATTACTAAGAGTAAAACTGAATTAAAAAATATATATATATGACCAAAACACATAACAAAATTACAAAAACTTAAAAGCCTGTTATTTATGTTAGTATTCTAAAATACTAAAATACATTTTGTTGGAATCAGAAAGAAAATGATATAAACCTGTTGCTGCAGTAAGCAAAAACAAATGCTGCCAAAAAAACAAACCAGCATTTTTATTGCTTGATTTACAGCATTTCATGCAGCATTTCATATCAGCGCTATACTCTCATAAAACACTCCTGTAAATATCCAGTGTGACTCTTAATTCACCTTTGGGGGGCTTTGCATAATCCTGCTTTTTATCGTGTTTAAGATGCGGAAAGAAAAGCAGAAGGGGGTTTGAAAGTTTGAGTTGGATCTCCTGCATGTTTACTACTCCTGACACAGCCTTGTGAGATTCCTGAATGGGAATTAGCAGATATTTGTTTTGCAGCAGAGTGCAATTCAATAGCCAAACTCTGAGAAGTAGTTCAAAGTCTGCATTCATGGCAGAACATCTCCTCACCTTGCAAACAGATGGACGGCAGGGGAGAAAAAACAGGAGGAGGAGGGGAGCACAAATAAGCCGGAGGGGTTGCAAACGAGATTTTAGGCAGGATGCATTTAGTCCGACATTCCAAGAAGGTCATTCCGCGTTTCTTATGCAACTTTGCTTCTATTGCATGACCTAAGAAACAATGCATGGAAATGGGCCGACTTCCTGCTCAACCTCCACCCCCGATCTTCTCCGGAGACTTGGTTTGGCCCGTCTCCTCCTCTTCTTTCATTGTAATGAGGTGGTGACATCATCAGCAAACACACTGGCTGGGCTGCTGATGAAATTACAACCCTTCTGCCCTCCTCTTGTGCTCCGTTAAAGGTGTCTCGCAGAAATCCTTCCATTGACTCCTGCAGATTCAGAGCGGAACTCAAACTAGAAGGTCTCCCCTCCCTTGTATTACAGGAGGAGGGGCGTTTGAGTGCTTGAGGTTGGGGGGAGACGCTGCTTTTGAATGGACAGAGTGGGAAGACGAACAATCAGAGAGACAGCAGCATGCATGTCTCCTCTAAAACAGACCGCTTGAGAACATCAGACTGGGACGAAAACCTTCGACTTTTTGGATAACTCCCATCGCAACTTTCTTTCCCGTTGTTGTTCCTTCCCATTCCGCGGTTTCCTGGGAGGTTGCGAGGAATCTGGAAATAGTTTCCCTCTCGGTCAGGGATCATGGATTTGGAGTGGGAGTCTGGGGGCCCTGAGGGCTTCTACCAGGAGCCAAGCTTCCCCACACAAATGCCCTTCAACTACAACCAGCTCGAGGGGCGTTTCAAGCAACTGCAAGGTAAGATGCGTCCGGAGGTGTGGATGCATTGTTTACAGCACCGTTAGGATGGAGATTCATGGGTTTCCTACAGCGCAGCAGCTGCGATTTGTGTTATATACACGCTTAAAAATAAAGGCTTTATTGTCATCAATGGTCCATGGAATTTTAAGGGTTCTTTGGGGAACCAAAAATGGTTCTTCTACAAAAATCTCCCTTTGGAACACTTATTTTGCAAGCTTTAACACCCATGGATCTTCCCATTCCACAAAATGTTCTTTATAGTGGAAAAAGATTCTTTAGATTTTTAAAATGTTCTTCACACTAAGAAAAAATGGTTCCCTACAGGGTTCTTTGGGAAACCAAGCATCCCTTTGGAATCTTTAACGTTCATGGAATCTTTCATTCCATAAAAAGTCTTTAGATTTTTAAGATGTTTTAAAACCAGATGTTTTGGAACCCTTATTTTGGAACCTTTAACATCTACGGAATCTTAGCATTCCACAAAATTTTCTTTATAGTAGAAAATAGTGTTTTTTTTTTTTTTAATTTTTAAAAAATGGTTCTTCTAAGATCGGTTCACTGAAAGGTTCTTTGAGGAACCAAAAATGGTTCTTCAATGGAATGACTACGAAAAGCCTATTTGGAACCATTATTTTTAAGAGTGTAGATTAAAGCAGCTACAGAGTGGCTGTGGTTTACTCTCCTCCATAATCCTCTCAAAAACGGGGGTGTCTGGTGGAATTGGGAGGTTCAGACTGGATTAGTGAAATGGATTTTAGACATTCCCTCCAAAAAGTCAAAAAAAAAAAAGTTTTTTTTACATGCTTCTCATGCAAACGTTCTACGTTTACGCTCGGCTTCCCTTCCTCAAAATCACCCGGTAGTCAATAAGGGGGCAGCTCGCATCAGCTGAATGGGCCGTCATGGACAACAATGGAAACCCCGGGAAGGTGGGAGTGGTTGTTTTGTTCTGCTGACTATGTGAGTGATAGTGGCATGTTTCTAAATGCTGCCGCTTCATATGCATTTAAAATGCGATTGCTAATGAGTGCAGCCGTTAGAGTTTGTTTTTTAAAATAAGGTGCTTGTAAGGCTTTGTTGTTATTATTGCTTAAATAGTTGGACAAAGCAGTTGCATTGTTCCATGCATGACTGTTATGGACAGTGCAACACTTTGTGCTTACATTGCGTTCACCAAACTGGTTTTGCAGCCCAGAAATTGCATTTTACATCTGATCTGGTCGATCAGTAGATGTGCACTAGGCATTTGGCCCTTCGCACACTCAGCATTTCACACATTTACGCCATTGCTCTCGTTTGCCGTCACTGTAGTGCAGATGTTTCCCCAGAGCTTTGGTGTCATGTTTGAGTGTCAGTTCATGCTTTTACATATTATTTCTCATAACCCAAGCATGCATTTGAAGAGTCACATGTGTATGATGAGATTGCACAAGTATGATAAGTATGAAACAACTATTTAATGAGCGACTCTGATATCAGTTAATAACCAGTCGTTGATGAATCACAGTCCAGTTTGAGGTCATTAATGCTGAGAGATGGGCTTCAACAGAAATGCACTTGCAGAAATGCAGCTGAAAATTCAGCTTTTGTAACTAAAGAGTCTGTTTACATTACATTTATGGATTTAACAGACGCTTTCATCCCAAAAAAATGAGTTTGCGTTTGGCTAATCTTTAACTTAGATTCGTCCTGCCCTTCCTTTAAGTAGTTTAGCGATGAAAACTTGAACTTTTACCTGTGATATGACAGATTTGAGTGATTCAGCTTCATCTCAGGCTTGTAAATAACTTAATGTGGTAGGTTTGAGATAAACCGTATTGCTGTCACCACCCTGTGCGTTTTAAATGCTCAAAAAACTCATGCATACTGTAAATGTGATTTTTCGAAGACTCATTATTTCAGTCTTTCTACTTCAAAAATTACATGTTTACACTGCAAAAAGTGCTTTTCTAACTCAATAAATATGTAAGCATCCTTAAATCAAGATATATTTACTTGAGATGCAAAATTACTAAATATAAAGTCTTATTTATGCTTAAAACAAGAACAAATATCTGCATTCAAATTCAAAGGTAAAACAAGAAAATTTTTCGGACTTCTGATTTTTCGGTTTTGTTTTCCAATTACAAAAAAAAAAAAACTACATTTACTTTAGAAGAAATATGAATGATTTTAAGTCTAAAAATGAAGTGACTTTATGCTTAAAACAAGAAAAATATCTGCCAATGGGGTCAGAAAAACAAATATTGCTTTCCCTCTGAATTAAGTAGATTTTTCTGACCCCACTGGCAGATATTTGATCTTGTTTTAAGCATAAACTCACTTCATTTTTATAGATCTTTCAGAAAACAAGACTTAATATCTTAAGTCTTTTTGCATCTTAAGTAAATGTGTCTTGACTTAAGAATGTTTAGATATTTGTAACAGAAAACGAGACAAAAATACTGCATTTTTTTGCAGTGTGTAGATTGCATTTGCTTTCATACTGACATGTAGCATCTGGTTCCTCAGATGTGATGGTTTGATATTAAGTCAGAAGTTGCAAATATTCGGGCAAGTTTTATGATGCAGTGCTCACTACACAAGAGCATTCTTCAAACCCTCTAGACACCAGAGATTTGCCAATATAAATGAAAGATTCTTGGACTTGTGCTTGCACTATTGTGGACGAGCTTCAATAGTCTAAACACATGATCCTGGCAGCGTCTATTCCACTGATGGTAAGGGTGTGTCCAGCTGATCTTGGACCTTTTTTCGCTCGGCGGTAAGCTGTTTTGCTCATAGGCTTGCGTGCTGAAGCGGATCTTTTGTCCTGCGTGTGTCTTCCTGCCAAGCCGCCTCTCTGTCAGTCTGGTCTTCTCAATGACCTTCTGTTGGGCTGTTGGCAGAGATACGGCCGGCGAAAGCGAGACGGAGTGAGACGTCGGGTTCTGAATGGCCCGGGAGCATCGGGTCCGTGTGAGGATGCGAGTCGCCGGCTCTTGATTCACTCAGTGGCCTGCCATGGAGTGACTGGAGGCTTCGACCCTGATGTCAAGCTCTCTCAGTAGGGCTGTAACCGTCACCACTCTCTCGGCGTGAGAGGAAGTAGATTCAAGAGCTCTGAAGCAATAAAGGAAGTGTTGAGATGGCAACTCAGCTGGGCGTTAAACCACCCAGAATCACGGAGTCTCTAGTGAACATTCACTTAAAAGTCATTGTGTAACACCCTAAAACATAACATAGAGTTCCACAAAAACATTTCATTAGATAACCTGTATTTTAGTGTTATTTCTATACTATTATAGCATTTATTAATCTTTTGAATTAGCTGTTCTTTTTATCTTTTCAGTTTTTATTTTAATTTTAGGTTAAGGTTTAGTCATTTTGTTGTGTGATTTTGTTGTTTTTATTATGTATATATATATATATTTTAATTATTCATGTTTTCTATGTATGTAATATTTATATGTTATTTTATTTCAGCTTCATTTCAATTAATGAAAATGGTTATTAATAGTATTAGACCTAGTTTGAGTTTTTAAGTTTGAGTTTTTCAGATAATATTTGTATTTTATTTCAGCTTTATTTTAAATTAATGAAAACAATTAGTAATAGTATTAGTCCTAGTTTTAGTTTTTAAAGTTTTTCTGGTAATTGTTATATTTTATATTATTTCAGCTTTATTTCACTTAATGAAAATGATTTTTAATAGTCTTAGTCCCAATTTTATTTTTTTAAGTGTGTTTTTCGGGTAATATACATATTTTGTTTTATTTTATTTCAATTTTGTTCAAATTTATAAAAAAATATATTTAATTGTATTTTTTCCTAGTTTCATTTTCATATTTTCAAGTTTTTCATTTATATTTATATTTTATTTTATTTCAGTTAATGAAAAAAATTTTTGAACAGTAGTAATATGTTTTTCAGGTAATATTTTATTTCAGCTTTATTTCAATAACTGATGATTTTATGTAAACATGAAACCGTTTGCATAATTTTTTTTGAAGTAATGTGATATATTTCTGAGTAAAAAAAGTTGATTTGGACTTGAGAATTTACTAGGTGGTAAAAAGTGTCTTGCACATGATGAATAAATATTAAGTGGCATCAGTGACATCAGCTGTAAATTAAAGTCATGCACTGATGCTTTTTTTTTCATTCTCCAAAGAATCATATAGCAACTCAAGACCCCCTATACAGCCAGAAAACAATGAAAAACAAAACTTTATTTGAAAACTATATAGATGTGAAACTCCATTTCGAGCTGTCGTTTAGAAAAGCACTCTGTTATAAGCACAAATGCAGATGAATTCAGAGTGTTTTGTTCTTCTGCTGGCGTATGAGTCTCTGGACATCTGCAGTGATGCACTAGTGCACATCCTCATATCTGTTTGTCATGTCACTTTGAAACTAAGGGTGGGGTTTAAACCAGTCAACCTGAAACAACAGGGCAGTTTGAGTTTGTGTCAGATGCTCGCACTTGTGATCGCTTGACAAATACCATCTTATTCCACATTTTGTTCCAAAACCTAATGAGCTTATAGGCATCCTAACCCAAATGTAAACGTGTAAGTGGCTGATTTCTGACCATCAGCTAATACTGAGTGGCACAGCAGTATCACGGATGGTAAATCTGGAATCTGTTCCCTCGTGAGACACACTGTTCCTGGTGAAGCGTGGCATTGATCATTGTCTCTCTGTTACACTGGAGGAACTGTAAGTTTTCCTGGTTGCCACAACAGGAATGTCATCACTTAAAATTAGGCATGATAAACATTAGAGGTCGACCGATGTATCGGTTTTGCCGATTAATCGGCACCGATAGTTGATTGCTGGAACTATCGGTTATCGCATGCATCCTCTTCCCTCCTGCTCTGCTTGTTTTAAAGCCAGAAATGTAAGAAATTATGGACCGTGTGCTTATCTCTGTGAATGTACTGATGTACTGGCTTATCAAGTTGACTTTTGAGGCAACTAGAATCCAAAAGTGTCTGTGTATATATTATTTACATAATTTTATTATCATATTAATATAATATATGCTTAAAAAAATTATATCGCTAATCAACTTTATATATATATATATATAATAAGGGAAAAATATATATTATTTTATTTGACCTATATTATTTATTATGTATATATCATATATATAATGTATGTGTATATATATGTAAATAAATTTACAAAATATATATGCATGTTTTTTTTGTTTTGTTTTTACAAATTATTAAAAAATACATCAAATAATATATTATGATAACTTTCTATATATAGTTGATTTATCTTTTATAATTTTATTTTCTTTCTATTAACAG
>NW_015549585.1:395849-399762 GCF_001515605.1 Sinocyclocheilus anshuiensis
ATTAACATTATATTAAAAATAATGTTTACATTTTTTATATATATATATATATATATATATATACACACACACACACATGCACACAGTTCTTATGTCTATATTTATATTAATACAATAAATAATATAATGTTAGTAATATAATATATAGTTTATTTATTTTTATATTTTTAAAATAAAGTTAAAATGAAAAATATATAATTTAAAAATAAAATTAATTATATATTCCTTCTCTGAAACAAGTTTTCTTCACCTATGTTCCAATTAAAACCCAAAAGATAAAATCCAGCCCCGCCCTGCAATATTTCCCACTCAATATTCTGTTCGGCCAAAAATACATCACAATGTTGTCTTTATGAGTTCCCTGTTTTACGCCGCATGTGTTTTTCATCAGTGCGTGCATAAACAGGCTCTAAAATGTTTGAAACTTTCAACGTCTTTATTATTTTTGCCCTCGGTTCAAATGCTCAGACTCAGTGTTGAGGGTTTTAAGAAGAAGTGTTGAAATTCTAGGTTTATTTTTGAGCCGCATGCTGAGGCCAGATCTCAACGCGATCCTGTGACCTCAGAGAGACCTGTCCACTCCGCAGCACACAGGAAGTCTTAGGAATTCCTTTCTGCTGACGCTTACGCCACAGGAAGCAGATAAATCAGACAGGAAAGACTACCCATGGACTACCATTCTTGCTCCTTCCAAGGCCGCGTTTCTCATTCCTACCAGGAAGTCTTTTATCATCTGCTCCAGAAAATCAGATGCAGAGTAGAAACTGTTTCATATGAAAAGCTGATCTCACTTATCTCTGACCCCACATTTGACCTTCTCGTGTTTCCGTATTGAAATGTTGTGCAGCGCTGAATCCCAGAGCCAGCATCATTTTCAGGAGATTTGGTAATAGAGGTGATGTTAAGAATGCTGTGCTCTGGTCTTTTTCATTTCATTGGCATTCACGTTCAGACAGTGCTGTACTGAGTCCAAATCATATATTATAATATTGACTTCTGTGTGCTTTCAGGGTTGGATGAACCTGTGTAGGAATATAGATGGACGCTTTTCCTGAAATTCAATTCAAAAATGGATATATACTACCGTTCAAAAGTTTCAAACTGATACTTTTATTCAGCTAGGACATAAAATGTTAACATAAATGTTTCTTGAGCAGCAAATCAGCATATTAGAATGATTTCTGAAGATCATGTGACACTGAAGACTGGAGTAATGATGCTGAAAATTCAGCTTTGATCACAGGAATAAATTACATTTTAATAGATATTCACATAGAAAACAGCTATTTTAAATTGCAATAATATTTCACATTTTTACAGCATTTCTGATCAAATAAATGCAGCCTTGGCAAGCAGAAAATACTTATTTCAAAAAATATATTTTGAACGGTGTTGCACGTCAATTCCTCAAATTCGTGCATTAAATTTGTGATTATGTGAGATTTGCTTTTGGTTCTTAAAAGGTTGTTGAGATTTTCTCTCCTGCAAATACAGACAGTACTATCTGCATGTTGCAGGACAGGGTGCGGTTTGTTTTGAGGTCAGCAAACAAAGATTTTGAGGATACAGGAAACCCCAGTAAATCAACAATCCCTGAACTCTCACAACCCACGATTGGACAAATCAAGCATTTCTATTCAGGGATCAACACTAAGGATGTGTTTTTGTTTTTTGTTTTTTTTTTACAAATTTTTACTTGAAAAAATGATTTACAAAAAAAATAAAGTAGTTGTTGTTATCATTGTTTTTGACCCATGTTGTCTTGTATTCTATTGAATAGGTTTATATGATTTCAAAAATTTAAATATCAGTTCAATTTTACAATTCTCAATTCTACAAGCATAACAAATATAAAGTTCAATCATTATTAAAGACAAGTGAACAGTCAGTAAATAAGAACAAATGAACAAATTACAAGCAAAAGCACAAAGATACTAATTAAACAGTGCTTGAGGTTTTTAGGTTTGTAGGTGTTCAGGTACAGAAATTAATTAATCAAAGGTAAAATAACATTGCATATTCTTCACTGAATAAATTAAATATTGATTAAAGTTATTCAGTCAAGAGCAGTGAGTGAATTTTTTATTTTTTATTTTTTTACATTAAGGACACCGTCAGCAGTTGGTAAATTAGGCGCTGTCACTTTAAGAGATTATGCATGGATCCAATATAATGATACACATCCGATTTCTTTCTCAACTGTTTAGTTCACTTAAAGACAACTGTTTTAGAGGATACTCGCCACGACGGGCATTTTGACATACTTTTGTATCCAAAGTATCCTTATTGTCGAGCCCTGCTGATACTATTCTAATCAATCTGAGCAGAATATACAGATTTAACGGTGGACTTGTTGACCTTACAATCACTCTAGTTGAGTTTTGCGGTTCAGAAAGTGTAAAAAGTCTAAGTTTGTCAGCAGGACATCATCATCATCAGGTTGCAAACTACTAAAGATAGTCAAGAACATCTCAGTGACTCATTAGCAACCCTTGATAACTTGAGCATGATGGTGGTGCTTATACTTCTAGCAGGTTAATGCAAAGGAGAATTCAGCCTACACAGTTTCCAATGTTGCCGTTATGGAAATATACTGGTATGAACCTTATACATGCATACCGTCACAATGCTAGTGACTAATGTGACCTCCTGACCGGACTCCAGTATTGATTTATCTGAACAGGCTGTGCTGCTCAACTGCATGCACATTCACTCTCAATGTTAGCTGTTATTGCCCTCAAAATAAATTAAATCACATTTTACGGTTCATTTTTTATCTAAGGACACTTGTACACAATCAGTGTCTGGGTGTTATTAGCAGCAGAGTATTATATACTATATAATTATATACAAGCTACCAGGGTTTTACATAAACACTCTCGAGATGCTAGATGAGCGGCGGATTGATGAATTTATAACATGCAGATAGTAAAAATGACAATGTTGAGAATTGCTATTGAGACATTTTTTTTTTAAATGACGTCACAGTAATGGGAGTGAAAATTTGCTTAATTGTCATGAAAATAATGTCAAAATGCTAAAATCAATAACAATATTGAATTTAAAAATAATATATATTTCAAAAATAATTAATGGTCATAAAATGTATTAATTTTATTTAATTAAAATTAGTCATTTTCTTTATGCAAAATGGTTTTATCTTATTCTATTAAAATAATGTATATTTTATTTTTTGTTTTGCGTGGTTTCATTATTTTACATTATTTTCATAACAATTAAGCACATTCATCCTAAAAAAATGAATCACTCTAATTTATTTAATTAAAATGTGTTTATATTATACAAAATATTTTTATTATATTAATTTTAGTATTATATAGCCATTTATATTCAACACTTAGAGTATAAATTGCAATATTGAGAAACATTTAACAATATTGAAAAAAAAAATTGTATTTTATTTTATTTCCTGACATGTTTGCATTGCTTTCATTATTTTACATTATTTTTTATAAGAATTAACCTCAGTAAAAATTAGGGATGCACCGATACCACTTTTTCCAGTACTCGCCCGATACCGATACTTTTATTTTTGGTACTTGCCGATACCGATAAAATATGCGATATTTTTTATTGCATTTGTAAATTTTTAAAATATTGGGTACAGAAACCAAAAGGGTATGTATAATGTTAGTTGGTTAACTTCATTTATCAAATAGATACAGTCAAACCAAAATTTATTCAGACACCTTCAACATTTCTCACATTATCACAGTTTATTCGTTATAAGTTTAGAAAATGGTAATAAAATATGACAAGAACTCAGAGTTAAACTGAGTCAGAACAAATTCAGCTTGATAATGTTAGATAGCTTTGATAGAAAGGTATGTAATAGATTACAATCAACCAAAATAATTCAGACAGCTGTTAGTATGACAGTATTTACACAACT
>NW_015549585.1:399945-412464 GCF_001515605.1 Sinocyclocheilus anshuiensis
CTATGTGGTATCGGCGTTTGGTATCAGGGCATTTTAACGAGTACGAGTACAGGAGACCAGTATCGGGCCCGATGCATCCCTAGTAAAAATTAAAATATTGAGAATTGCCATTAAGAATTGTTTAAAAATAAAAGTTCAAAAGTAAAATGGTGTACAGTAATAAGCACCTGGGATTATTAATTATCATGAAAATAATTTCACAATCCAAAAATCTTAATGGTTCTAAAATGTATTAATTTTAATTTACTCATTATTTATTTAATTTAAAAAAAATTGTATGTGCAGCACAGTATTATATAGCCATTTATATTTAAGCTACCTGGTCTTTAGGAGGGCATACACAGGCTGGATATGTTAGATGAGCTGTGTTTGATGAATTTATAACACGTCCGTTGATTTGATTTAGCCGCTCTGCTCAGTGTTTACCCAACACTAAGTCCAGATGCTGCTGCATTCCTGCAGCCTTCCCCGCGGCTGAGGGGAGGAACACTGCCGCCATTGTTTGACCTACCCACAGTCCTCTGGGAGTATCCGCAAGCCCGGCTAATATGTAGCGTTCGGTGGCATTGGTTGCGATGCTATCGCTCACAATGCAGCCATAGTTCAGCGGCACGTCAGACCAAACGGTGGAGAGAGCTTGTAAAGTCAGAAACAGGTCGTCTGAAAGAGAAAGTGCAGATCTTTATAATGTCTCCGTTTTTTCTCCTAGACACTTTGACACTTAGCTGAATGAATTAAGATGCTCAGATCTTCAAATCAGACATTCAAGTAGAGGAATTGCTATTGAGAATTAGCACAAAAATGTGCTTAATTATCACAAATATAATGCAATTTTTTAAAATTATTTAATTAAAATGCATTTTGATTATAAAAATAGTTTGATTTGATTTTATATTGCAATGCAAAAATTCTTAATTGTCCTAAAAATAATGAAATCATTTTTATTTTATTTTATTTTATTTTATTCACAATGCAACACATTTTTATGGTCCTAAAATTAATTAAAACCTTTATTTATCATTCAGTGTATTTTGTCATTTTCATTATACATTTTATTTTATTTTATTATTATTATTATTATTTTATATTACGATGCAAAAATTATTAGTGGTCCTAAAAGAAATATTTAAAAAGTGTATTTAATTAAAATGCATTTCCATTATGCAAAGTATATTCAAATCAGATGTTCAAGCAGAGGAAGGAACAGAAGATATCTGTTTTTCTTGCTGGCTGTGTTGAAATATGTAGTTTTTCCCCATCCAGGAAAAACATGCATTCTGAAATATTGTGGTTTGGACTGAGTTTATAAATGTGATTTGCATGTGTATCTGAACTAGGGGTGTGCGATATTGACAAAAAATTATATCTCGATATTTTCTGGGATTTTATCGATAACGATAATTAGATGATATTTTGCTGAGTGTGTCAAGCAATATGGTGTCTAAAACATAAGTCTCTTAATTAACTGTTTACTGTTTATTGAATTCAATGTCACATTTGTAATCATGGTAATTTTTGGAGAAAAACGGCACTCTTCGTGTGAAATTGAATAACTATATGAAGTGGTATAAATATATACATTTTCTGCCATCATGTCTTGAATTTGTGATCATTCTAAATGCATTTTAATAGACTGAATCATGCAGTGAAAGAAAACACACTAAATGCGCACACGCACTAGTCTAGACTTCACGTAATGTATGCGTGCGCTCTGTAGGGATGTTTTGAATGGTTTTTGCAAAATACTCGATAATGTCAAATCGCACATCATTAAAACAACAATTACGATATTATCGCAGACGATATATATCGCACACCCCTAATCTGAACCCAGAAGAAAAGTGAAGTTTGATCTTTAACAGTTCACAAGGTTTAATGAATCTCTCAGTTATATTGCATTCGAGTATCTTCGTCTCAGATGTTTTTACAGATGCAAATAAATCACTAGTTGTCATCCAGTAAGAGTTTAGAGAGACATGATGATGAGAAACATGGTGAGCCCTTTTCTGTGTATGTATAGGAGTGTATGAAGCTTGACGTGAGAGACGATGGTTCGATGTAAGATTTGCTTTCATAGCTGTTCTGTCACCTATGGAAAAATCAATCATCAGTTCTGCACATGCTGTTCAAGTGTGTTTCTCATTGTCTATAATGCAGACATACACACATACATGAGCAGAAATCACACAATCCAGCAAGAACATGGTCTGGTCATATTTCACCCTCAAATCAGAAGAAAGAAATGAGAAATAATTAAAACATATAAACAAGAAATGTTTTGCATGAAGAAAATGAGGCATATTTTAGGACCTAACATGTTTTACGTTGTTTTCATTATTTTAAATTTAAGCACATTTCACCACGGTAAAAATTATAGTATTGCCTGTCGCCTTTGAGAATTATTCAAAAATAAAAGCTCTAAAGTAAAATTACATTTTAGTAATGTGTATCTGGGAGAGAAAATTTGCTTAATTATCATCAAAAATAATATTTACGGTGCAAAAATTCTTAATGGTCCTAAAAAAAGTATATATTTTTATTTAATAAGAATTCATTTTCATTGTACAAAATGTATTTATTTGATTTTATTTGAAAAAAAAAAATAGGACATATGTTTTGCAGTGTTTTCATTATTTTGCTTTATTTTCATAGTAATTAAGCACATTCACATTCGCATTCATTCAGTAAAAATTACAATGTTGAGAATTATTAAAATAAAAAAACTCATTAAAATGATATTACAGGAATGAGCGGCTGGCTGGGAGTGAGAAAGTTCTTAATTATCATGAAGATAATTTCACAATTCAAATATTTTTAATGGTGCTAAAATATTGTTTAATTTATTAAAATTTATTTTTATTTTATTTTATTATTTTAATTTAGGACCTAACATGTTTTGCATTGTTTTTATTATTTTCATGACACGTAAGCACATTCATCCTGGTAAGAATTACAATATTGTGAATTGAAATCATAATTATTAAAAAATAAAAGCTTGAAAGTAAAATGACATCACAGTAATGATCAGCTGGGGGTGAAAAGTGCTTAATTATCATGAAAATAATGTCACAGTGAAAAAACTTAATGGTCCTAAACAATTTATTAATTTCAATTTATTTAATCATCTTTTTTAAATCAATTTCATTATACAGAATTTTATTTATTTTATTTTATTTAATTTCCTAAACAATTTATTAATTTCAGTTTATTTAATCATCTTTTTAAAATCAATTTCATTATACAGAATTTTATTTTGTTTTATTTTATTTTATTTTATTTTATTTTTTTTATTTTATTTTAGTTTAGTTTAGTTTAGTTTAGTTTAGTTTGTGTGAGATTCACCCAGGCATGAAATCGAGGCTCAAACACACTCTGTATGTCGCGCCAGCTGTGGATGCGTATGGCCTCTGTCCTGCTTCATCAGCAGATGTTCGTCTTCCTCTGTTTGTTGTATTTGGGGTCCGTCTGTCACACACGACCTCTCACTCCATTCTCTCTCGCCTCATTCTTGTCTTTCCTCCCTCATGTTCTGTCACTCTTGTCCAGCGATCCGGTCTCATCCTGTCGTCTTTAACGCACAAGGGTCAACCAGGAAAAAACGCTCTCGTCTCGCCACAACAATTGAATTAGACGCTTACGTCTTTTGTGAAGATGAGGAATGCAATAACAGGAAAATTGGGAGGGTTATAAATAAAGAGCTGCATTTGGCAGGGCGAACAACTGGGTTTCGGGTTGCGACACGGTTGAATGTGTGGCTTCACACGGACTATTTTTAAGTAATTTGATTCTTCATAGAAAAAAAGTCATTAGTATTTGGGAATGTTTTTGGGGGGAAATGTTGCAATGTTTGTGGATCATTACAACGGCCTCCTTTCTTTCTAGAAGATCTAGTTCATACCATTCTAAACATAGCACGTATAAAACTCGTAGTAAAATCTGTTGGCAAATGTATTATTGTATTATGGCAAATAATAATTATTTGGAAAAACTTTTTTTTTTAATATTTTTGTTTGTTTACGGAAATAATGGGGAGTTATTATTATTTTTATTCTATTTATTTAACAATATTTTTTTATTTAAATTATTAAATACATTTGTATTAAAATTAATAAAAATACATTTTAGATAATTGTATTATTATTAGTAGTATTAATATTATTATTATTAATTACTATTATATAAGTATTTAGAAATGATGTTTTTTCATTATATTTAATATTACATAATTTTGGACTAAATTGTATTTATTATTATTATTATTCTAAACGTATTAAAATTGTATTTTATTTAAATCATTATTTAAATTTAATTTTTATGTTAAATAATTTTGTTTTCAAATTAATTGAAATACATTTTAGCTAAGTGTAGTATTATTATAAAGGTATTCACATAGTATTTATTTAAATTATATTTTTATATTAAATAGTTTTGAATCAAAATTAATTAAAATAATTTTTAGATAAGTGCATTATTATTATTATTATAAAAGTAAAACTAAAATAGTTTTATTTAAATCATTATTTAAATAATATTTTATAGTAAATCATTTAGCATTAAAATTGATTGAAATAAATTATTATAAACATATTAAAAACCGTGTTTATGAAATTATTAATCAACCTTTGATCGTTGCGGTGTTTTATAGTATTGCTGTTGCTACGGTTCACTCCAGGTCATGTGTTAAGAGTGATTTTCCCACAATTACATACTCAGTGCTTAACAACCCCTATGAACCATGGGAGAAAGTATTGTAATTCTGAGTTCCAGCTGCTAAACCGCTTTATTGTGCTCCTGCAGACGAGCGAGAGGCCGTGCAGAAGAAGACCTTCACCAAATGGGTGAACTCACACCTGTCTCGCGTGTCGTGCCGGATCACGGATCTCTACATGGACCTGCGGGATGGACGGATGCTCATCAAGCTGCTGGAGGTTCTGTCCGGAGAGAGACTGGTGAGTTTGACTGGTGGTGTCATCGCCAGGGGGCGGGGCCAGCGGAATCAGCATAAAGACTATGCCCATATTTGGTCATTGTCATTCTCCGTCTCTGAAGCCTGTTTAATGTGACTTTGCTGGCCGGTTGTGCCGAGTCAAATCCAGCAGTGTTTGGTTTCAGTGCTGTTTGGATGACGAGCCCAGTGGTTTTGCTTTCTCTCGGGCCATTAACCATGTGCGTCATCTAATTGCCTGAAGCGGTTCTTTCCTGTCCAGAGACTCAGCACGCGCAGACTTTTGAGAAAATAGCCTGTTAAAACACCAGCTTTTTGCACCAGGAGTGCATTATTGTTATCTGCTTACAAAAACACAGATGGAAACTATGTAGAGTCTGTGATATGATCAGAACAAACAAACACAAAGATAATGAGGGGGAACATTTAGAAGGATGAATCTGTCAAGAACATGCCCAGGTCATATTTCACAACAAAATAGAAATACAAAATTATGTTTTGCATAAAGAAAATTAAGCCTTTTTAGGACCATTATGATTTTTTTTTGCATTGTCAGTAATGTAATTCTCCATTAAGTGACACTAATGTTTGAATTCTATAATGTCAATAACAAAAACAATTCCATACTTTTTTGCCCTACAATTTTTAATTTGAGGCCTAGTCACTTTGTCACTTATGTATTGCCAAAAATATTATTTAAAGTTTATAAATTTGTATATATGTTTTAGTAATATGTAGTATGGCAGGACTGCCTTTATTCCAGTGTTGTTTTAGTATTATTTATATACTATTATAGCATTTACGAATTATTTTTTAATATTTAGCTTTTATTTTCTTATTTTAAAGTAATTTTGTTTTGTGCTTTTGCCATTTTTATTATTTTTTAACTAATAAAAATGGCAAAAAAAAGATTTATTTTAATTTTAGCTGTAGTTTTAGTCATTTTACTACTTCAACTTATTTAATTTTGTTGCCAAGGCAACATTTCTAATTTTCATTTGTTTTTAATCTAATATTTTATTTCAGCTTTATTTGAGAATCTAATAAGAATCGTAATGGCAAATAAACTAAAAAACAAAACAAAAAAAAAGAAATCTGGATATATTAGTAAATTGATCATTTATTTATTTAGTTAATTATTTATTTTTATTTTTAATATAATACTTATTTTTTTAAATATATTTAGTATATATTTAATAATTTATCTTACTTTACATATAACACTTTTTCCTACACATTATATTACTGTACTTTTAAGTGTATTATTTATTTACATGTACTCAAAATTCAAATACATCCAGATATATTAGTGGTGAGAATTGACCTAAACATGTTCTCAGTGAGATTTTGAATAGAATAAGATTAATATCATCTATAAGTCATAAGTTGTATGTTTCCAGACGGCCAGACGTCTCCTCATCAGAGTTGATCCATAGTTAAACTCTAACATCTGTGTCAACAGGTCGTGACCTTTGTGTGTGAAACACAGTTGTGGGGCGTCAGTTAAACTATTGTAACAGGGCTGAGACTGATAAGACGCTGAATACTCAAAACCAGATTGACCAACAAGCTTGTATTTCTGTCCTGAATAACACATCGGGTCCTTCTTGATCCGGAAGAGATGCATAAAAATATGCACAAAAAAAACCATAGATTTTAGTAAGGGAACAAAACTTTGCAAATGCTTTAAGACCCTCTAAATACACATAATTTATTTTATTTATTTTTTAAGCAATATAATAATTAAAACATTTTTTGTCAAAAATAATGCTTTTTGTAAAATGATCTATGAAGTTATATTAGTGTCAAAAAACCTTTGTAAAATATATTTAGGCTTTTACCCATATCTGACACAATTCTGGACTGAATTTTGTTGATAAACATGAATATGTACGGCTATTGACGAGCCATTGCAGCATGAAAAATTCATCACTTGTTTCATCTGTAAGTGAGAGTTTATGCAAAGTAAAATTAATTAATTTTGTTGAAAACTTTCCAGAGTAATATTTATGTTGTTTTGATGTTTTTGTTAGAAATAAATATGCAGGTTTCATACATTTGGACTGTTTTTGAACTAGCATGAGTTATAAATTCAAAAGAATTGAACTATTTTCAATGTTTTTTTTTTCAACTATCTTGGGGTTAATGCAGGTAATTCTCAAATTATATGTTCTTATAAATTTAATACAATGATATATTCTAATAAAATTAATCACCAGTATTGGACAAAAATATATAAATATTTAGCATCATAGTTTGTTTGTTGTAGTTTATGTGTAATTGGAAATTTAAAAGAATTTCTCAGTTTTCTTCAATTAATAAAAAAGGGGGGTTGCACTTTATTTTACAGTCCGTGCACTTACTTGTACTTATCTAAGAAAGTATTGGATAATATAAGGTAACTACATGGGTTAGGTTTCGGGGTAGTTCAGGGTTAGTACCTAGTAATTAAACAGTTATTGTAATTACTATAACAAGTACATAGTATGTACATGCGGAAGAGGACTGTAAAATGAAGTTCTACCAAAAGGGGTAAATACAGTAATAACATGGAAACGTTGACATTTTTTCATATTCACTCATTAATGAGAATTTGCTGATCACATACGATATGGTTTTAAATGAAAAATATTAAGTTATGACCATGACTGTTTTATAAAACCAATAGCATACAGATTTTGAATGCATCGTGAAGGTTAAGTAATGTTTACTAGATCGTTAACAGAAGCCTCAACAAACAACTCTATAGGAAATATGAAACATCAGGATTGAGTGAGTAAGTGTGTGTGAAAGAGCCATGTGTAACCGCAGCGTTTATGTTCACACATGCTTTCACTATCTCTCAAGGTTCACGATAAGATAACTCGTCAGTGTGCCAACAAAGGAAACGCCTTCCTTTGACATTTCCTGCCTTATTCATCAAGGCCACGAGTCACATCCTAAAATGAGACGTTTTAGTGATCTATCACTTGACTTTTCCTGAAGCGAAGCTCTTGCACTGACACGGTGCGGTCATGGTGGAGGGCAGTGAAACTCATCGCCGTTTTTGGCGAGGGCTCGAAGTGTAGCTTGAATTTCAAACCCTATCAAGCAGCCCGTCTAGATTGGTTTACACAAGTCGAGAGGAAGAAAGCTTTACCTAGAATGCATCAATACCAGCACTGACCGTGATCTGTGTCTGTGCTCCGATTCACTTACTATAGCAACCGCTTAATGAAGAAACACGCTTCAAGAGTAGAGTGTCAGTACTTCCCCCCCTTTATCTGCTTAATCAAACTATATCTGTGGCCATAATTCATCTCACAGATATTAAATCTGACTCCAGCAGGGCCGCTGTCCATGTGCTTGAATGGTTGTTTTTGTCAGGACTTGTCTTCACAGATACAGCAAGTTCAAGCATCCAAACAAAACACTGATTCATCGCAAACATATGCTTGATAACGAATAAAATAAAGCATGTTAGCAGCACTCTATAGTATAGACAATTATTTTTTAGGTTATGGAGGGCTTATGTTAAAATATGATATAATACAATTTCATGATAGCCATTTGTCTCATATAAAAACCAGAATTGTATATTCTGAAATTTTTTCTTTTAATTGAGCATTTTTATCAGGCTCCTATGTTTAGGTTCAGTAATTTCACTTTAATGGCAAAGAAAAGGTTATTAATCAGTTATTGAATACCTTATTTTCAAAAATCTACAAAGTTATTTGCATAGGAGTATAAATGTATTTAATAAAATGTAATAAATTATATATTAGAATTAGACCACTTTATGTACATAAATAATTAGAAAATGTAATTGATTAAATAAATATTGTGCAAAATGCAAATTGTGTAAATATGCATTTAGTGTTTTACAAAATATGAAACAAAAAAATTTATTTATATTATATTATATTTTTTCTAAATATTTTTTATATTTTTATATGTATTTTATTTATATATACATTATAAAAAAATATATCATAGATAGATAGATAGATAGATAGATTGAAAACAGAATTATAATATAAATTTACAGTAGACATACAAGCCAATTATTAATTATTTGTCACACTTTGCTGTTTCAAGGGTTTTGTCAGGATATTCAGTAAGGCTTTGTCCTCAGTGAACAGAAATTGTTGTAATTTGGATTTTATCAGACGCCTGTGGGTCTGGTCTTTCATCAGTGATCTGATCGTGTGATTGGCTAATAGGACGATCACTCTTGCTTTTACAGAAATTGCTGTGAAAGGCAGAGCAGCTTTACTGATGCAGCCGTCCAGTAGAAAACTGCTGATGCCACGCCTTGCACTGCAGTCTCTGCAGTGTGAGTGTGAGTGTGAGTGTGAGTGTGAGTGTGAGTGTGAGTGTGTGAGTGTGTGAGTGTGGGACTTGTCTTCACAGATACAGCAAGTTCAAGCATCCAAACAAAACACTGATTCATCGCAAACATATGCTTGATAACGAATAAAATAAAGCATGTTAGCAGCACTCTATAGTATAGACAATTATTTTTTAGGTTATGGAGGGCTTATGTTAAAATATGATATAATACAATTTCATGATAGCCATTTGTCTCATATAAAAACCAGAATTGTATATTCTGAAATTTTTTCTTTTAATTGAGCATTTTTATCAGGCTCCTATGTTTAGGTTCAGTAATTTCACTTTAATGGCAAAGAAAAGGTTATTAATCAGTTATTGAATACCTTATTTTCAAAAATCTACAAAGTTATTTGCATAGGAGCCTGATAAAAATGCTCATTTACAAGAAAAATCTCAGATGGACTTTCTGTATATCATTTAAAAAAAAATTATCTTATCATTTTATATTATATATATTATAATTAGACAGCTTTATTAAAAAAATTATATACGTCTATATATCTATATTTATCTTATCTATCTGTCTATCTATATAATTTTATTAAAAAATATAGCATTTTACAAAAATATTTAACTAAAATGTATGTATATAATGGGTTTTTTGGGGGCCGATACCAATATTAGGGAGTAAAAAATGTAGAAACTTCCCATTCGTGTGTCCAAACTTTTGACTGGTTCTGTATATAGAATACAGCATATAGCCTACATAAACAGAATATATATACATAAACACATTTTTTGCAATGATAACTCAAGTGTGGTGATCGTTAAATCACCATTCAACAGACTCAAGCCACCACAGCACTGCCGTCTATTGGACTGCAGAAAGACAGCCTACTAACTTTTCAATCTGCTACGTTACCGACTGTACTGACAAACTATGCTGACACCGTGTCTGCACCGCAACAGGACGCAACAAAGCGACTGTTGAAAATCATTTGAACTTTGTGTCAGCACGTCATAAATTGAACGAGGCATCAGTTTACTGAATCCAGTGATTATAATGGTTTCTATTCTACACCGGACGCGAGCGGTGGCCGTAACACAGGCTTTAATGCGCCGCAGACGCGTGCCGTGATGCGCAGATCAGCTCTAGTCTCTAACGTCACTGAATCTACTGTTAAAATGAGCCATCCATTCATCATATCATCATGCAAAACTAAGAATTAGAATCATTGTAATGTGATGATCAAATATAGGTGTGGACTCGGGTGAAGTTTGAGCTCATCCGCGCATCTCTACGCTACACTGACCTGGGTCGCCAGTAGCAAAGAATGGAGCGCACTCTGCTGGACAAACTAAGTAATTACACCATTCCGAAGCATTTAATCTGCGTTATATGTTCTGTAAAAAAAAATTAATATCGGCGGCATATTCGCTGATACCGATATATCGGCGACAGGCTCATATCGGCCGATAAAATCGGCTAAACGATATATCGGTCGGGCTCTAGTGTGTGTGTGTGTGTGTGAGGTCCTCTTACCTGCTCTGAGAGGAACGTACCACCTCCGTGTCTCAGAGGGAGGATGGATATCCATCCTGCCTCGTTCTGCCCCGCTGCCCTGCAGCTCATTAGTGAAATGCTGTCACTTCACCTTAAGCGCGTCCACTGAGGATCAGCTGCTGATTGAGCCGTCTCTCTAAGCATGATGGGATAGCCAGTCCTCCAGAGACATGGGCCGCTCGACCTCTGCTCTCAAGCTCATCCATTTTATCACACAACAGCTTTCTCCAAATTATAAATAATATATTGTATGTACATTATTTTTTGTTATAAAAGATTATCTGTATTGGCTATGACTAGACGCAAGATACTTTTTTGTGAGTAAAGAAAATGCTGTAATTGTTATTATTATAGGCACAAAAAAAAAAAGTAAAAAAATAACGTTATTAACCGGTATTCTTTCTACTCAAACCGGTTTTGGAATGGTAATAATACAGAAGGAACGCATGAATAGAAACGTTAAAATACTGATTCTGCTTGGAGTGAACCGATTTAATTGTTTTTTTTTAGTTTTTTGTTTTTAAGCCCTGATTTTAATACACATTTGTATTTATTTATTTATTTTTATTTTATTTTTATATTTTATTTATTTTGACAGTTTTTCTGAAAATATTTAGTTTTTTTATTTATATCTATATATTTTTATTTTATTTTTTAAATATTTTATTTTTACAGTTTTTCGGAACAAAACATTTATTTACTCAATTAAAAAAAAAATGTTTTTATACAACTATACATGCAATTTTACAGCAGCTTTTCTCCAGTCGCGCCTCAGTTCAAAGTCTGCTCATAAGCATCACCCGAAGCACAACGCTGTTTAACAACCCGGTTACTCATTCACCCATTTCTACATGACCTAAAAATATAAAAGCTCCAGGAAACTTCATGCGTTTCATGCATACCCCTACGTGCAACGTTATTTCAAAGAGTTCTGAAGAACTGTGGTCACTCTGGTCTTCTTCACTTGGCCTTAATGTAAAAAATAGGACGTTCCCTCCTGAGGAGTTTAATATATCATATCATTTGACACGTAGCTTTTCCTGTGAGACCTTCTTTCCTTCCAGAAATGTGCCAGAAAGAAAAATAGCCGATGAACCTGTCTGCAGGAACGACGGGAACAAAAGCCACTGCATCATTAACTCATGCTGCGCTGAGTCTCACGGGTCGAGTTACTAGATTCTGCATGCAATGGATATGGCTGTTAACCCTTACCGCACTCAAATGAACTCAAATAAAGATGCATTATAAAACGAACATGCATGCATGTTATAAAGCAGTCTAATTCACACACGCGTTCTGATCTCTGCACAGCCCAAGCCGACGAAAGGTCGCATGCGAATCCACTGTCTGGAGAACGTGGACAAGGCCCTGCAGTTCCTCAAGGAGCAGCGCGTGCATCTGGAGAACATGGGGTCACATGATATCGTGGACGGAAACCACCGACTCACGCTCGGACTCATCTGGACCATCATCCTCCGCTTCCAGGTACACTGCATCATCAGCATGTGAGGGACGTCCATCCTAAAATTTAAAAGTCAGCTGCATATTTTCATGTATAAAGACCCAGTTTATACTGAAAAAAATTAGTAGCAAACACGCATAAAATATTATTTGGAATTTTTTTTTTTTTACTTTACAACACCTTTTTCCCTCTACTAACTATACTACTGTACTGTTAGAAGTATTATTTATTTAT
>NW_015549585.1:412501-414059 GCF_001515605.1 Sinocyclocheilus anshuiensis
GTCAGATTTTGTATTTAGTTTCATTTAGAAAATATTTAGTTTCTCTTACTTTACATTTTTTTTTTAATTTTCCTTCTCACTATTGTACTGTATACTTTTAGATTTTTTATTTATATTTATATATGTGTTTATTTATTTAAATAAATACATTTTTATAATTAATTTTAATCAAAATTGTTTATTTATTTTAACAATTTTTATCCATTTATTATTTTTTTACATGAAAAATATTTAGTCTCTATTACTTTTCCCTACTCACTCTAGTACTGTACTGATAGATGTATTATTTATATTTATATATTTATTTAACCCAAATTTGACTATTAATTTGATTTAATTTTTAAACTTATCTTAACAATTTTTTAAATCTTTTCTTTTTCTGTTGTTGTTATTGCTGTTGCTTGAAAACCCCTCCCCTAATAGCATCACGTAACATCACATAGCATCACATTTTCATGACGTTACGGCCAAAGAAATGCACAAATAATGCACAAAAAATCCATTATGTTGTGTTATCGTGTGTGTAACAGATTCAAGACATCAGCGTTGAGACAGAAGACAATAAAGAGAAACGCTCAGCCAAGGACGCGCTGCTTCTGTGGTGCCAGATGAAGACCGCAGGGTGGGTAGATGTCCAGAATAAAGACACACACGTGCTCGAGTCCTTGATGTCTGACAGCTCTGCTTTGTGTTACACAGCTATCCCAACGTCAACATCCACAACTTCACCACCAGCTGGCGTGATGGAATGGCTTTCAACGCCCTCATTCACAAACACAGGTACTGATTTCAGTCCACCTGCATCAATGCATTTCTTTCTCGCAAACTTAATATGCTTCATTCTCAATGCATTCCAGGCCAGACCTGATTGATTTCGACAAACTGAAGAAGTCCAACGCTCACCACAACCTGCAGAACGCCTTCAACCTGGCGGAGCAGCACCTGGGGCTCACCAAACTCCTGGACCCAGAAGGTAAGAGCCCACCGTGCTTCTACATCTCCGGACCTCATCATGAAATAATACACAATAACACGCTGTCTTTTTCGCAGATATCAGCGTAGACCATCCCGACGAGAAGTCTGTCATCACTTATGTCGTCACATACTACCATTATTTCTCCAAGATGAAGGCGCTGAAGGTGGAGGGCAAGCGTATCGGAAAGGTCTGAGTCTTCAAAACACCTGGGCTACTAGAATGTTCTCTGTTTTCTATGAAAGAAAGATTATTTCACTCTTATGTGTGCTATTTATTTATCAGTTTTGTAAGAAATGTAAGTTTAAATGCAAGTTCAAATATTGCTATTAAAATAAAATAAATCATTATTAAATAAAACATTAAATTAATAAAAACAATGTAATTAATTATTCTTATTTTTAAACATTTTTAATCAAATTTTTATTTATTTTCATTTGGAAAATATTTAGTTTCTATTTCTATTTACATTTTCTATTACAACACTTTTTTTCTACTCACTGTAGTACTGTACTGTTAGATGAATTATTTATTTATATTTATGTATTAATTTTTTTTTATTAATTTTAATATTTATATAATATT
>NW_015549585.1:414069-419764 GCF_001515605.1 Sinocyclocheilus anshuiensis
AGAAATGGCCTCATCTTAATATTTACATACTGCAATTGCAAATCTTAGGATCTTATATCTGTTTTATTGACTGATTATTTTAGTCTTTTTGTTTATTTTTATTTTAATAGGAATGCATTATTTAATCAAATATTTATTTTATTTATTTAAATATTCCTATTAAAATAAATAAATAAAAATAAAATATTTTTTTTTTATAAATATATTAATTATTAATAAGTTAATTAACTAAATTAGTCTTACATCTGTTTACATTCTGAACTGTAATAGGCTTAGTCTTCGTTGCATATTTCTAACCATTTATAGCCACATGGTACCATGTTATGTGGTGATTTTTGTGCGCATTAAACGGAAAATGCAGTAAAATATCGGTAAATGACTGTGATGTGGCATTTAACACAGAATTGAAGTCTAAAACCACAGCTTACCTAAAGCTTTAACTTTAACTGCTGTTCAACTTTTCTTTCCTTTATGAAACGCAGATCTGACATTAACATCTGTCTGTCTTCACTAGGTGCTCGACAACGCCATTGAGACAGAGAAGATGATCGAGAAATATGAATCTCTGGCATCTGATCTGCTGGAGTGGATTGAACAAACCATCATCATCCTCAACAACCGCAAGTTTGCAAACTCTCTGGTTGGAGTCCAGCAGCAGCTGCAGGCCTTCAACACTTACAGGACCGTGGAGAAACCACCCAAGTGAGTGTCTGCCGGAAACATACAACACATTATATGTGACCCTGGAGCACAAAAGCAGTGTTAAGTCGCTGGGGTATATTTGTAGCAATAGCTAACAATACATTGTATGGGTCAAAATTATCGATTTTTCTTTTATGCCAAAAATCATTAGGATATTAAATAAAGATCATGTTCCATGAAGATATTTTGTAAATTTCCTACCGTAAATATATCAAAACTTAATTTTTGATTAGTAATATGCATTGCTAAGAACTTCATTTGAACAACTTTAAAGATGATTTTCTCAATATTTAGAGTTTTTTGCACCCTCAGATTCCAGATTTTCAAATAGTTGTATCTCAGCCAAATATTGTCCTATCCTCACAAACCATACATCAATGGAAAGCTTATTTATTCAGCTTTCAGATGATGCATACATCTCAATTTCAAAAAATTGATCCTTATGACTGGTTTTGTGGTCCATGGTCACATATTAGAACTCAAATGAATGAATGTCATTTTCAACGCTTTCTCCACAGATTCACTGAGAAAGGCAACCTGGAAGTGCTTCTGTTCACCATCCAGAGCAAGATGAGGGCCAATAACCAGAAAGTGTACATGCCACGAGAGGGCAAACTCATCTCAGACATCAACAAGGTGAAAATTACCTAGTTTTCACTACGTTTGATTTTCATTTCGGAGCTGCACGTTGTTTTTTCGGTCCGAGTTGCTTTGAACTGCCTAGGATTAATTATTTATTCACTTACAAATAAATACCATGGTATTTTGCTTACTTTGGTGCATTTCGTCAGGGCAAAACTATGGTACAACCACAGCATGTTTTGTACTTACACTGTTTTATATTTATGCATTTACATTATTCATATTATAAAAAAAAAATAAATTATATTTATAAAAATATATATATTTATAATATATTATAAATAAATATATTGCAATTTAACATTTAAAAACAGTATTATTTATAAATATATTTATTACATTAGGTTAGATTTTATTTTTATACATTTACATTTATATTTTTTGTATTTTTAAAATATATTATAAATGCAATATTATCTATGCTTGTGTGTGTGTGTGTGTGTATATATATATATACAAGCACACAATTTATTTCTAATCTATTTAAAAACAGTTTATTTACTTTTTATTATTTATTAATTATTATTTATTTACATTTTATTTACTTTTCATTATTTATTATACATTTATCAGATTACCTCTTCAATTCATAATTTTACCTGGCTAGGATTCATTATTTATCCACTTACAAATAAATACCATGGTACTTTGCTTACTTTGGTGCGTTCTGTGAGGGCAAGATTGGGTTAGATTCTGTATTTTAGATTGAAATGCATCAGTTTTTTCCCGTCATTATTTCGTTTCCTCAGTAAAATCTCTTGAAATCCGAATGGTGACTGTGATGTGCTGAAGCTGTGGTGTTGTCGCAGGCGTGGGAGCGTCTGGAGAAGGCGGAGCACGAGCGTGAGCTGGCGCTGAGGACCGAGCTGATTCGACAGGAGAAGCTGGAGCAGCTTGCCAGACGCTTCGACCGCAAGGCTGCCATGAGAGAGACCTGGCTGAGCGAGAACCAGCGCCTCGTTTCCCAGGTTCTGTAGAAACAAACACACATGTGCTTCGTCCAGCACTGCGTTGTGTAATACATCTCAGCCGTGATTTTATGCAATTTTGTGACCCCTGGTGGTGAAAGATTCAAAATTGTCAAGAGACAAAACACAGTTGCTTGTGCACTATTTAAAATTTTATATTTTATACATTCACAATTCACTTATAATATATTCAAAAAATAGTTTATATTTTCAAATTTGTTATGAATGATGGTTTTATTACTTTTTTTAAATGCTTATTATTTATATTTATATACTTATTATATTTTTATGAAAGCAAAGGCTCTAAATAATTATTTTTCATAAATATGCCACAAAATAAATATTTAAATATTTATTTATTTTTACTTATATTATTTATATATTATTATTATTATTATATGAAAACAAAAACTCAACAATGAGCATTTTTCATAATTTTGCCACAAAAAAATCTCTGCTTCCACTAAACATACATCCAAACAATAATTGTACAATATTTATGAACTGTTATGAAAGATATTTATTTATTTATGATATATTTTAAAAAGCATATTTTATTTATATTTTATTATTTATCATTCATTTTTATGTTATTTCTTTCTTGAATGTATATTTTTATTATTTTATTATGAAAACAAAATGAGCATTTTTCATAATTTTGCCACAAAAGTCTCTGCTTTCACTAAACATACCGGAACCAAACAATAATTGTACAATATTTCTGAACTATGTTATAAAAGATTTTGAGTTAGTACACCATTTTTATAAACACTGACAGAACTGGGTGTTCCCATCCATTTTAATACATATACTTTATATTTATATACTTTTTCCCCATACATAAAAAACTAGTACTGTCAAACGATTAATCGCAAAAAAGTTTTTGTTTACATAATATATGTGTGAATACTATGTATATTTATTATGTATATATAAATAAACACACTGTCAGGGTTCTAGACTGTCTGTGTGTGTTTTGCTCCCCGTGACCCACTTTCTCCTCGTGTTAATTGTGTTAATTTGATTGATTCCATGCACCTGTGTTCCCCTGATTGCCCTGTGTTTATTAGCCCCAGTCTGTGTAGTCTTCCTTTGTCGGTTCTACTTGTTGGATGTTGTGAAATTCCCCTGTCATTCCCAGTATTAAAGACTGTTTATGTACTCCACGTCTCCTTGTTCCTCGTTCCGCGCTCCTCCTAGCACAGATCGTGACAGAACAACCAACCAAAAAACAGTAACCTCCGTGTGTCTACCCTCCGTTTTTGTTTCCGTGTTTTTTCCCTCAGTGTTTTGTTTCCGTTGTGTTCTATGGATCCCCTCCTTTGCCCCGAATTCCTCCTCCTCCTGCTGGAGCAGGGGGAGCGCTCGCTCGAGGACCATACCAGACTGTTTCTGGCCCTCGCCAAACTTACCAGCTACCCGGACGACTGCGCTTTCTATGACGCTAGCCTGAACACTGCGTGCAGAGCGCCGTCATCCGAAGATGGTCCTCGAGCGGAATTCGCCGCCTTCGTGGAGTGGACTCTGGCGAGAAATGGATCTTCGTCCCCCGCCTGTTCCCTAAGAAATCCCGGCCGGACGCATTTTTGTAGGTCCAAAAAGAGGACACGTATGGTCACCCGAATTTATAATATATTGCTAAACGATGTATTCTTTATAAAGTAGCATATGGAACATATTTTCTGCCTCATTCTGAGACAAGAAGCCTCATCAGATCACAAAAGGAAGCATTTGACTGGTGTTGTGGAGTAAAAAGGTTATAATGTTCTCTTTTGTTGGACAACAGGTTTAGAAATGTGAATACAAGGTACAGACTTGAATTACTCTTATCTGTATGACCAAAAATTACGGGGTATTTTAAGATTAAGTGAGCGTACCGGCGCCTCCATCTGCCCTGCAGTGAGCACTACTGTTCAGCTTCCACTCTTCCACTCTCACTTAAACCCAGATCACTGTGTGCGATTTTGGCCACGATTTGGTCGTCTGAGACAAATTTTGAAAATCCTAAAAGATTCCTATAATCCTAGGCTAAAATCTGTAGTCTTTGATCGCTGGTGTGACATGTTCACCGACAGCCGATTAATGGCCGTTGCAATCAAATTTGACCTCCGACGAACTTCTGGCAGTGTCAGAAGATTTGGCGCACAGTCCTGCAGTGTGGCTTCTACGACGAACGTCAAACTGTCTTCGTTTTTGAAGACAAGCCATGATCAGAATTAATGCTAGAGATTTCTTATAAGCACATAAACTCTGGCACTCTCGTCCTCCGCTCACTGAATTAATATGATACGTTGCCTTTGCTATGATAAACACCAGTTGCGCTGCTGTTTTCATGTGGGTGTGTAGTGCTGGTATTGCCGCCATTCATATACTTTAATGATAGCCAACATTACAGCCATGCGTGCAATGCAGCTCGTTGATAATGAGCTGCATTGGGTTGATAATGTAAATCTCCGGACAAGTTTTCTTGCGCGCACCCGTTCTGTACAGTCTGACATGAATGACAACTGAGATCCCACAGTGTGACATGATCATCATGTTCGTACAGTCTGACAAGTACAATCATAAAAAGGACGTTTAAAAATAAATAAATAAATAAATAAATAAAATCGCAGTGTGAGCCCAGCTTTAAACAGCGCACATTTCTAGGTTAACATTAGATTAACATTGCTGCTACTTACATATTTCAGATGATAAGCCATATTTGTGGTGGATGAATGATAGGCGAGCATTTGGATGTCCTGCCGGATGTACTGTATTACCATAGACCAGCCGTTAACGACCTGTCTGATTCGGTTCTAGTACATACCGGTTACATAGGTACCGGTTCCATATTGGTACCAAGTTTCGGTACCCAACCCTACTGGCAGCCCCTCTGCTCGCCCTCAGCCCACCATCTATGCGGTGCGAGCTCCGTGGGACTGCCATCCTCCAGCTTTGCCGTGGCTGGAGTTTCCCTTGACTCCGCCTCCAGCCTCTAGCCCATGTCCCCGTCGGCTCCTAGCTCCCTCCTCTTCGCTGTGGCCCGGCAGTCCACTAGCTCCGCCGGTCTCCCACATCCCTCCGGCTCTGCCTTGGTCTGGCGTCGACCATCCTGCGCCTCGGGACTCCACTCCTCTGGCTTCGTCTCGTCCCTCCGTCCCTCTGGCTCCGTCAGGCTCCTTCATCCCCTTGGCTCCACCTCAGTCCTCTGTTGCTCTGGCTCCACCGCGGCCTCCCGGATCCACATCTCCGCATCGGTCGCCGGCGCCATCTGCTCCACCTAGGACCTCCGGATCCTCCCCGTCGCCCTGGCTTATCGGTTCTCCGTCTCCGCCTCGGGCTCCTCCACCACCTGGTCCGCCGCCGTTGGTCGGCCCCCTGGAGTCGGTGGCCATTCCTCC
>NW_015549585.1:419774-431796 GCF_001515605.1 Sinocyclocheilus anshuiensis
CACACATTTAAGAAAAATATGTTATGTTTATATCTTAAATATATTTATATATAATGTCAATTATATGAATATAAATATATACATGTAAATACATGTGCACAGTATACACGCATATATTATGCAAACAAAAACTTTTATTTTGGAAGCAATTAATCGCGATTAATCATTTGACAGCACTAAAAAAAAAAACAGAAACCACAGAAAAAAATCCCATAACAATCTTAAAAGAAAGAAAAAAAAATATTTTTAATATTAATGTTTTTGTACTTAAAAAAATAAAAAAATAAATAATAATAAAATAATTTGCCATCTCTGAAAATCAAAAAAAAAAAACTAAAACTAAAAGCAAAAACAAATGTGCAATAATGAATTGCAAGTTGTAGCAGGTTAAAACTAGTAAAACAGTCATTTCTTTCCCATACTTATTTTCTTAACTTTCCCATTTCTTTTCTGCAGGACAATTTCGGATTTGACCTCCAGGCGGTCGAGGCAGCTACCAAAAAACACGAAGCCATCGAGACGGACATCTCGGCATACGAGGAGCGCGTGCTGGCGGTGGTGGCCGTGGCCAGAGAGCTGGAGACAGAGAACTACCACGACATCAAGCGCATCGCCGCGCGCAAAGACAACGTGCTGCGTCTGTGGGAGTATCTGCTGGAGCTGCTCAAAGCGCGCAGACAGCGGCTGGAGATGAACCTCGGCCTGCAGCGCGTCTTCCAGGAGATGCTCTACATCATGGACTGGATGGACGAGATGAAGGTGAGCGAGGAAGACGAGGAGTGGGAGTTGGACGGGTTAGAAGTGAGATGCAGTGTAGCGCTCAGTGAGATGAACATTAAAAATAGATTCTAGCAATAGAAGTAGGTAAAAATTGTTCAGCTAAACTTTTAATAGATAGTAATAATTGGATCATATTTGAAGATATTATGATTATTTGCTTTAAGATTATGGTACAAAAGATTGACTTTACGCTCTATATGTTTGGGGTCCTATAGACACAGTTCTGTATTCGCAATAAAAATAATCATTTTGAAATTAATGTATTATTTTCCATCAATATATTTTTACATTTTTATAATAGGTTACTCAGACCTATTAAAATCTTAATGCTTTTGCCATTTTTATTTTTTGTAAATATTTCAGCTTCCTATTTAGGTTTAATTTACTTTCATTTCAGTTTTAGTCATTTTAGTGCTTCAACTTATTTAATTTCAGTTAGTTGTTATTTCAGTAAAGGTAGCATTTTTAATTTTCTATTTTTTTTTCTGTTTCAGGCTTATTTCAGTTAACAAAAACAACTTTTAATAGTTTTAGTTTCAGTTTGAGGTTTAGTTAACAATAAAAGCACTGCCTGACATACACATTGAATCATGAGGGTTATTATAATTAACTAAAACTAAAACCATAAAATGTTTTTTGTTACTTGAAATAAAATACTTTAACTGAAAAAAAAATTATTAAAAACAAACCTTAAACTTTTTTTATTTCTGCTAAGCTGCCAAGACCTCATTTCTCATTTTTATTTAGTCTATTTTGATGCGCTAAAATAACCAAAACTAAAACTGAAATAAAAATGGGAAAAAATGACAAAAACACAAAACTGTAAAATTTAAATTAAAATAAAATAAATATAAAACTTAAATAGAAACTATAAAATTTTGTATACAAAATATAAACTATAAAAATAAAAAAATATAAAAATAAAAACATTCAAAATATAAAAAACTATAGTAGTATCTCAATGATACTAAAATAACACTGACACCAACAAACTATACATTTTTATAACTTGCTCCTTTAACCTATTAAAATCCCGTATTATTGAATTTTTAACCTATGTTATTGCATATTTCATAATGTTTAGAACATAACATGATGGCAAAACTTTTTAATTTTACATTTATTCATTAAGCAGATGCTTTTATCCAAAGCGACTTACAAATGAGGAACATCACAAGCAATGTATCATTAGAGCCAAGCTTCAGTACAAGCTAGATTCCTGCATTAGCTTCAAAGCCAAGTGAATGCTGATCTAAATGATGTGGTTGTGAGTTTCTCCTGTCCTCCACAGATGCTGCTGCTGTCTCAGGATTACGGGAAGCATTTGCTGGGAGTGGAGGATCTGCTGCAGAAGCACGCTCTGGTGGAGGCCGACATCGGCATACAGGCCGACCGCGTCAAAGCCGTCAACGCCAACGCACAGAAGCTTGCCGTGGATGAGGAGGGTAAGAAGAGCTCTCTGTTCACCGCTTTTCACATCCTTACTCTTCATTTAATCAGAAACTGACTTTAGTCTGCCAATCAGAAGTTATTTCTGGATAATATTCATAGCAAAGAATCCATTCTTTCAGAATGACAATGAAAATATAAAATAGGGAGACCAAGTTCTATGAGTTTATGATTCCAGCAGGTTCAGATTCAGTTTCAGAGCCGTTTTTCATTCGGAGGAAACATGCAGAGCTGTTCCAGACTGGGTTTTGCGAGGTTCCCACGTTCATGGAGAACCTGGAACTAACAGGGAGTTTTAAAACTGTGATTTGCAGGCCAGGGAAAGTCAAGGAAATATAATAAATTGAAAATGGAAAAGTCATGAACATTTTATAGTGAATATAAATTTCTCTGGTTATGCTATAAAGGAAGTCAAAACCTTCTTTGTGTGCACACATATATAAAATATATAATTGTTTACATTTCTGAATTCCAAGATTAGTACCTGACATCAGCTTTAATATATTATTATAATATTTATTAATATTTTGTATTAGCTTTTATTTTTATATATCTTCTATATCTTCTATATTTTATAACTTTTTTCTATTTATTTATTTAAAACAGTTTATATTTTAATATTTATTATAAATTACGTTATTACTTATACATTTTTATTATTATTATTCATACTATTTTATTTATTATTATTATTATTATATGAAAACAACAACACTAAATTAGCATTTTTTTTAATTTACATTTTCATCTGTATTTGTCTGCATTTTTATTAGGTTTTTTATATTTCTATTTAGCTTCATTTTATTTGTTGTTTCAGTTTTAGTAATTTTAGTACTTCAACTTATTTTATTTAAGTTAGTTGCCAAGGCAACATGTCTAATTTTCATTTAAATATTCATATCTAATTTCTCTGTTTTATTTCATTTCAGCTTTATTTCAATTAACAAAAACCATTTTTAATAGTTTTAGTTTCAGTTTTCATTTTTAGTTAACAATAATAACACTGCCTGACATAAACATCTCATACGGAAATGTAATATATAGGGATGCACCGATACCACTTTTTCCAGTACTAGCCCGATACCGATACTTTTATTTTTGGTACTTGCCGATACCAATGCCGATACCGATATTTTTATTGCATTTCTACATTTTTTAAATATTGGGTACAGAAACCAAAAGGGTATGTATAATGTTAGTTGGTTAACTTCATTTATCAAATAGATACAGTCAAACCAAAATTTATTCAGACACCTTCAACATTTCTCACATTATCACAGTTTATTCGCTATAGTTTAGAAAATGGTAATAAAATATGACAAGAACTCAGAGTTACACTGTGTCAGAACAAATTCAGCTTGATAATGTTAGATAGCTTTGATAGAAAGGTATGTAATAGATTACAATCAACCAAAATAATTCAGACAGCTGTTAGTATGACAGTATTATTTACACAACTATGAACACTTCGTCGGGCAACCCTTAGCCTTAATGACAGCCTGTAGTCTCCTGGGCATGCTGTCACCCAGCTTCATGCAAACCTCAACTTCAGTTTTTTTCCAGACAAGCTCTGAATAATTTTTGGACCCAAATTTATATAATTTTTACTGGTAGTCCACTGTATGAAGAATTTTTGGGCATGATGTGTCACAGTTTACTTTATTTTGCTATCCTCGCTTACATAAATGAATTTGTATGGGCTACATAAATATGGTTTCATATATGTCTATATATTTCATATATCTAAATTTAGTGTTGCTGAAAAGCGACTTATACACATATATTACATTAGCGTATGAGATGGAATCATCCCCAGAAAGCTCTATTAAATAAGTTTAAAAATACTTAAGCAATGCTGCAGTTGTCATGGAAATTCATTGGTCAAAAAGGATTGGAGTCCTTTTTCCAAAAGCATATGGAGTTGTTATTCAACAAAGTCACTGTACATAATAATAATGAACCAGCTTGTGAAGAAAAGTTTATCTATTTCCCTATAAAAAAAATTGGTGTAGTTTTTACCCAGAAATTGCAGGTAAATTTCACAAAGAAACGGCATTAAACACATTAAATTGTGAAATTTTAGAAAGCCTGAAAGAGTATTTTCATACATTATACTCCAGTGATGTTTTATTCACATGTTCAAAAAATGTGACCCTGGACCACAAAACCTCTTTCTTAAGTGTCAATTTTTCAAAATTGAGATTTATACATCATCTGAAAGCTGAATAAATAAGCTTTCCATTGATGTATGGTTTGTTATGATAGGACAATATTTGGTCGAGATGCAACTATTTGAAAATCTAGGCCCTGAGGGTGCAAAAAAATCTAAATATTGAGAAAATCGCCTTTAAAGTTGTCCAAATGAAGTCCTTAGCAAAGCATATTACTAATCAAAAATTAAGTTTTGATATATTTATGGTAGGAAATTTACTAAATATCTTCATGGAACATGATCTTTACTTAATATCCTAATGATTTTTGGCATAAAAGAAAAATCTTTAATTTTGACCCATACAATGTATTGTTGGCTATTGCTACAAATATGCTCTAGGGTCACAAATAATTTTTTACAATATATTTGTCTATTGTTTCTTGCTGCTTTAATGTTTTCTATCTTCTCCCCATCCGATGCAGGTTACAAACCTTGTGACCCTCAGGTCATCCGTGACCGCGTGGCCCACATGGAGTTCTGCTACCAGGAACTGACCCAGCTGGCAGCGGAGCGTCGCGCCCGTCTGGAAGAGTCCCGCCGCCTGTGGAAGTTCTTCTGGGAGATGGCGGAGGAGGAGGGCTGGATTCGCGAGAAAGAGCAGATCCTGTCCTCGGACGACTGCGGTAAGGATCTGACGGGTGCCGTGCGTCTGTTGAGTCAACACCGCGCTCTCGAAGACGAAATGAGTGGCCGCGCCGGTCACCTCCAGCACACGGTGCGCGAAGGTCAAGCGATGGCTGATGCTGGGCACTTCGGCGAAGCCAAGATTCGCGAACGTATCGCGGATGTCCAAGCCCAATGGGCCGCTCTGGAGCAACTGGCTGCGGTGAGGAAAAAGCGCTTAGAAGAGGCTTGCAGCCTTCATCAGTTCCAAGCCGACGCGGACGACGTCGACGCCTGGACTTTGGACGAGCTTCGGATCGTCTCCACCGCTGACGTCGGCCACGATGAATTTTCCACTCAAGCTTTGGTCAAGAAACACAAAGACGCGTCGGCAGAGGTTGCTAGTTATCGCCCGGTGATCGACGCCCTTCACGAACAGGCCCAATCCCTGCCTCCCGAACAGGCCCAGGCTGCCAACGTCAGCGAACGGCTAGCGGGCATCGAGGAACGCTATAAGGAGGTTTCAGAGCTGTCCAGGATTAAGAAACAGGCCCTGCAGGATGCCCTGGCGCTCTATAAGATGTTCAGCGAGGCGAACGCGTGTGAGCTCTGGATCGACGAGAAGGAGCTGTGGCTCAACAGCATGGAGATCCCAGAGAAACTGGAGGACCTCGAGGTCATTCAACACAGGTGAGAGGTCAAGTCTGGATATTTGTGGTCATATTTATGCCATGCATTTTGCAGTAATTTTGCGGGTATGTTTTGTGCCATTACTTGATTTGCATCATTTTTAAATGTTTGATGCTGGCTTGAGAAAACCAAGCCAGACAGCTTAAAGTAGTTTAAAAAGCTTGACCTTTGAAGTAGTTTTAAGTTTGAAGAAGTTTTAAAAGTTAAAGTTTTAAATGTGTAGTTTTAAAAGTTTAAAGCAGTTTTAAATTTGAAGTATTTTTTTAAAGCAGTCTTACGTTTGAAGTAGTTTTAAATGTTCAAGGTTTGAAGGATTTTTAATTTTGAAGAAGTTTTAAAAGAGTTTAAAAAGTCTGAATTTTGAAGTATTTTTAAAAACTTTAATTTTAAAGCAGTTTTACGTTTGAAGGAGTTTTAAAAGCCTGAATTATGAAGCATCTTTAAAAACTTGAATTTTAAAGAAGTTTTAAGTTTGGAGCAGTTTTAAATTTGAAGTATTTTTAAAAAACTTGAATTTTAAAGCAGTTTTAAGTTTGAAGGAGTTTTAAAAGCCTGAATTATGAAGCATTTTTAAAACTTTAATTTGAAAGAAGTTTGAAGTAGTTTTAAATGTTCAAGGTTTGAAAGAATTTTAAGTTTGAAGAAGTTTTAAAATTTCAAGTTTTGATGAAGTTTTAAATTTGTAGTTTTAAAAGTTTAAAGCAGTTTGAAATTTGAAGCATTTTTAAAAACTTTAATTTTAAAGCAGATTTAAGTTTAAAGTAGTTTTAAATGTTCAAGGTTTGAAAGAGTTTAACGTTTAAATAAGTTTTAATAGTTTAAAGCAGTTTGAAGTTTGAAGTATTTAAAAAAAAAACTTTAATTTTAAAGCAGTTTTAAGTTTGAAGTAGTTTTAAATGTTCAAAGCAGTTTGAAGTTTGAAATAAGTTTAAATATGTGCATTTTGAAGCAGTTTGGCAGATGTAGCTCGAAAGCTCTAGGATGAGTTAGAAACGTTTCTCTTAACAGTAATAAGTTTAAGTAGTTGATCAGAATTTTGGCTTTCTCAAGCCAATATAATTCGGAGCATTTACTGCCGTAGCTGTTCATGCAGTGTCACGCCGCTGGAGAACAGCAGTACAAATGAACGTCTGAATCTTCTCTGTGGTCGATAACAGATTGAACTCACTCTAATGTGGTCACACATCACATTCTCAATTTCTCAAGGACAAATTAGCCCTTATTGTAAAACATTATTCTTCAGAACTGCTGTTCTTGATGATTGTGTGGTGAAAATGTTTTGATTACCCTCCAGGTTTGAGAGTCTGGAGCCTGAAATGAATAACCAGGCCTCATGCGTGGCTGTTGTCAATCAGATCGCCAGGCAGCTGATCCACAGCGGACACCCGAGTGAGAAAGACATCAAAGCCCAACAAGACAAACTCAACACCAGGCAAGTCATAGCATTCTGTGTTGGTGCCAAATGTATTTTTAAGTTCTGTGTAGAAAGTATATTCACTTTCAACCATCGTTTTGGTAATTGTACATATTGCAATTTCAATTTAAAATCCATATTGCAAGTATTTAAGAAAAATTGTACTGTAATTTTACTGTAATTTATTTTAAATTATATTACTTTTTTTTTACTTTACTCTTAATTTCTTTATTTTCAAACCATCTTTGATAATTGCACTAAGCCATATTGTGAATTTGGTCAATTAAATAAAAATATTCAACAAAATTATTAATATTACTATTGTAATATTTCACTGTAAATAAAAAAATCTAATGTATAAGAAAAATAATGAAATAATAATAATGATTTTATTTTTGAATTACAATACTAATATTTTTTACCATCTTAATTCATTTTCTAATCCTATTTTTGATAATGGCACTAAGACATTGCAATTTTGGTTTCCTAAATAAATATAAAAAAAAAAAATTATGTAAATAAAAAACAAAATAAGAAATATTACTATTGTAATATTTCACTGTAAAATAAACAAATGAAGCATTTAAATATAATAATAATAGTTTTATTTTAAATTACAATACTAATATTTTTTGCCAGTCTCAATTTCTTCATTTTCAAACCATCTTTTTGATTATTGCATTTAGCCATATTGCGATTTTGTTTTTATTTCAATGAATCGTACATTTGATCAGTTATCTGTGTTTCCTGGAAGTTGAATCTATGACCTTGGCATTTCCAGCTCCTTTCTCTACTCATTGAACACAACTTAACTAGCTTAACCATCCGAGCATGCTGGTCAACTCCCTTCAATAGATGCATTGAGCATGTGTAAACTAGCACTTAACCAGTCTGAACCAGCTGGTTCCAGCGTAAAACTACAACCTGATGCTCATCCGCAGGTGGAGTCAGTTCCGCGACCTGGTGGACCAGAAGAAAGAGTCCCTGAACTCGGCCTTGGGCGTGCAGAACTACCACCTCGACTGTAACGAGACCAAATCCTGGATCCGTGAGAAGACCAAAGTCATCGAGTCCACCCAGGAGCTGGGCAACGACCTGACGGGCGTAATGGCCCTCCAGCGCAAGCTCACCGGCATGGAGCGCGATCTGGCCGCCATCGAAGCCAAACTGGGCGACCTCCACGGCGAGGCGGAGCGCTTGGCCGGCGAACATCCCGACCAGGCCAAAGCCATCACGGGACGGCTGGCCGAGATCACCGCCGTCTGGGAGGAGATGAAAGAAACCCTACGAAACCGTGAGGCGTCTCTCGGGGAAGCCAGCAAGCTGCAGCAGTTCCTCCGAGAGCTGGACGATTTCCAGTCCTGGCTTTCCCGCACGCAGACGGCCATCGCGTCCGAAGACATGCCCAACACGCTAGCCGAGGCCGAGAAGCTTCTGACCCAACACGAAGGCATCAAGAACGAGATTAACAACTACGAAGAGGACTACCAGAAGATGAGGGACATGGGCGAGATGGTGACGCAGGGACAAACGGACGCTCAGTACATGTTCCTGAGACAGAGGCTCCAGGCTCTGGATACCGGATGGAATGAGCTTCATAAGATGTGGGAGAACCGGCAGAACCTTCTATCGCAGTCTCACGCCTATCAGATCTTCCTCAGAGACACCAAACAAGCCGAGGCCTTCCTCAACAACCAGGTAAGTTGGTTGAACACCAGTGTACTCCTGAAAATAAAGGCTCTTTATAGGCGTTGATGGTTCCATGAAGAACCTTTAACTTCCAAGATTCTTTATGGTTGAAAAAGATTCTTTAGATTATTAAAATCTTCTTCACATTAAGAAAAAGAATGGTTCTTTTATGTTTTATGGTTCACTGAAAGGTTCTTTGGGAAACCCAAAAATGGTTCTTCTATGGCATTGCTGCAAACAAAATAAGAAATATTGCTATTGTAATTAAAATTTTACTATTGTAAAATTAAAATGTAGTATTTAAGAAAAAATATATTTTAAATGACAATATTAATATTTTTTGTCTCTTAATTTTTTCATTTTCAACCATTTTTATGATAATTGCACTAATCCATATTGCGATTTTTGGTTGACTAAATAAAAATATTAAACAAAATAAGACATTTTACTATCATAATATTTTACAATAAAATTTAAAAATGGAGTATTTAATAATAATAATAGTAATAATAGTATTTAAAATTACAATACTAATTTTTACTTTTTTTAATAATTACACATATTTTGATTTTGTTTTACTAAATAAAATTGTTTAAAAAAATAAGACATTTTATTATAAATAAACTTTGACTTTGACTATTAATTAAATATTTCACAGTAAAATAAAAAATCAAGTATTTAAGAAAAATAATAAATATATTTTATATTAATATTACTTTTCTAATATTTTTTATCTCACTTAATAAACTAATATTTTTTTCATCTCTTAATTTCTTCATTTTCAAATGTTAAACAAAAAAATAAATTTTGCTATTGTAATATTTCACTGTAAACAAATAAAAATAATCATCATCATTTTATTTTAAATTACAATACATTTTTTTTTTTTTTTGGCTTATTAAAAAGTGCTTCACACTATTTGAAAATGGTTCTTTTAAGAACTGTTCACTAAAAGGTTCTTTTATGGCATCGCTATCTGAGTGATTTATTCTATGTCTTTCTGCAGGAGTATGTTCTGGCTCATACCGAGATGCCCACCACCCTTGAAGGAGCAGAAGCTGCTATTAAGAAACAGGAGGACTTTATGACCACCATGGATGCGAATGAGGACAAGATCAACAGTGTGGTGGAGGCCGGGAGGAGACTGGCCAGTGACGGAAACATCAATGCTGACCGCATCCAGGAGAAAGCAGCCTCCATCGATGACCGGTAACAAAACACATGCACTTAAACAAGTCAAAGTGAACAGGATAATAGACAAAAGGGTCTGGCTGACCTTCGACCTTTAACCTGCAGGCATAAGAAGAACCGTGAGGCGGCCGTGGAGCTGCTCATGAGGCTGAAGGACAACAGAGACCTGCAGAAGTTCTTGCAGGACTGCCAGGAGGTGAGCGGACCCTGTTGTTTTAGTATCTTTAGGAAACTATTATAGTTTTTATTCATATTTAGAATTTGGAGTTTTTATTTATTTATTTTTATTTTTATTTTAGTTAAGGGTTTAGTAATTTTTTGTGTGTTTTTGCCATTTTTATTATTTTTGTGTATGTCTGTATTGTTTTTATTATTTTCAGTTTTAGTTATTTTAGTACATCAAGTTAAACTAAATTAAAACGAGAAATGTTGTGAGTTGTGATACATGAAATAAAAAAAAATCAGTTAAGGTTTTTTATATTTTAAATTGATTTTTTTTATGTTTAATTGGCAACTAACTGTATTAATTTTTTTTTAATATTTCATTTCAGTTAACATTCATTTTAACACTTTTTATGATATTAGTTTCAGTTTTAGTTAACTATAACAGATGTTATTATAGTTTTTATTAATTTTTTAAATCTTTTTATATATATATATATATATATATATATACAGTATATATATGTTGCCAAACGATTATTGACGATTTATTATGTATATATAAATACATGCACATGCATGTATATATTTAAGAAATATTTACATGTATGTGTATGTATATATATATATATATATATGTATATGTTCATATATGATTTATATTATACATAAATATAAGTACATATTGCATATATTTCTTGAATACATACATGTATGTGTGTGTATTTATACATATAAATATACACAGTAATAACAATTTATTTTATTTCTGTTAGCATGTATTTATTTCAAGTAACAATTTTTTTATGGTTTTAGTTTCAGTTTTAGTTTTATGTGCTGAAAAATAAGGCAAATCCAATAGAAATACATCTTAGCTTGACTGTTTTTGCGTCCTCTGCTCAGCTGTCCCTGTGGATCAATGAGAAGATGCTGACAGCACAGGACATGTCCTACGATGAAGCTCGCAACCTGCACAGCAAATGGCTCAAACACCAGGCCTTCATGGCCGAACTGCAGTCCAACAAAGAATGGCTGGACAAAATCGAGAAGGTCAGTTATTACTACACTTAACATAAAAGTGCTCAAGTTACAAGTCTTGAAAATGTGCTGGTTTTTATGTTTTTGTGCATTTATCTCACAGAGCCTCACAGACTAAATCTAAGCATCTCTTCTTAGATATTCTGTTTTTGCCTGAAATACCGAAAATGAAATAAGTAATCAAGTGCTTTACCAGACAGAATCTATGATCCTTCTTTGAAAACATTATGCATTCATTAATTCTGTATCTCTTCTGTATTATTCATCTTGCAGTGCAAAGTATTGCGTGTTAAAGCATTAATATTTAGACAGTATGCCATATTTATTATTATTGGTTTGCGAGATATAAAATCAGAATTGCGAGAAAGTAAGTCAGAATTATGAGTTTACATATCACAATTTCAAGTTTATATCTCACAAGTAGGGATGTAACGATTAACCGCGAGCCGGTTGAAAATCGATTCAAATATGTGACGATTCAAATCGGTTGAGATGCTAAACAAATCGCGATTCAATTAGGGGTAGGAGTTTATATGAATCCAATTTTAGAAAAGTATAGATGGTATTTTTTCTTTTCCTCTTGGCTCTGTATAATGCATATTAAAGTTCATAAGTGCAGCGCTGCTTTGTTTACAGCGGTAACCAAGAAAACGCTTTAAGCGCCACCTGCTGGCAGAGAGTGCATCTGCGTCTCATTCAGCTCGTCTGCGGTTTCGGTTTCATGCAGATATATTTTATGCATAGTTTCACAAAACTGAAGTCAAATCATTCTGTTTTTGCTTCAAATTTCGAAA
>NW_015549585.1:432574-432730 GCF_001515605.1 Sinocyclocheilus anshuiensis
AAACAAATCGCGATTCAATTAGGGGTAGGAGTTTATATGAATCCAATTTTAGAAAAGTATAGATGGTATTTTTTCTTTTCCTCTTGGCTCTGTATAATGCATATTAAAGTTCATAAGTGCAGCGCTGCTTTGTTTACAGCGGTAACCAAGAACACG
>NW_015549585.1:432798-444638 GCF_001515605.1 Sinocyclocheilus anshuiensis
CACGTGCAGCATTTTGTTCAAGCAATAATAAAAGGACACATTTAATTTATAATTTGTCTTAAATCTCATTTTGTTAAAAAAATCGTGAATCGAATCATGAAATCAAAATCTCGAATCGTGAGTTGAGTGAATCGTTACATCTCTACTCACAAGTATTGTGAGAAAAGAGTCATGTTACGTTTTTTTCTTTTTTATTCAGTGGAGGATTCATGCTATATCTTTTTTATGTAATTTAAACCAATGCTCTTTTGAAACCTTTTTTCTTTTCTGCATTTTCTCCTCTTTTCTTGCTTGCTTCCTGATCTAGGTGTCTAATAAACCTGGCATTGCAAATCACAAATAAACAAAATTACTTTTGCTCGTCTTTCTAAGTTGCTTTGGATAGAAGCATCTGCTAAATGCATAAATGTAAATGTGATTTCATTACATGTAATGTCATTTCTTTGTCTGTCTGCAGGAAGGGACGCAGCTGGTTTCGGAGAAGCCAGAGACAGAAGCCATAGTGAAGGAGAAGCTGGCCACGTTGCAGAAGATGTGGACCGAACTGGAAACTACGACTCAGACTAAAGCCCAGTGTCTGTTTGATGCCAACAAAGCCGAACTCTTCACGCAGAGCTGTGCCGATCTGGACAAGTGGCTGGTGGGTCTGGAGGGTCAGATCCAATCGGACGACTACGGCAAAGATCTGACCAGCGTCAGCATCCTGATGAAGAAACAACAGGTTTGAGATGATCAGAGCTGACGGCTGTATTTATATTCTGAAGGACCAAACTCACTCCTCTCCTTTGTCTCCAGATGCTGGAGAACCAGGTGGAGGTGCGTCAGAGGGAGGTGGAGGAGCTCCAGTCTCAAGCTCACGTGTTGAGACAGGAGGGAAAGGACACAGACGAGGTGGATGGACGCCGGAAGGTGGTGGAGCAGAAGTTTAAGGAGCTGCTGGATCCGTTGCAGAAGCGGAAAGACTTCCTCATGGCCTCTCGGGAGATTCACCAGTTTAACCGCGACGTGGAGGATGAGATTGTAAGTTTGGGTTTTAAAGATGCGTGTGAATGTTGACCTGTCGGTGTGTTTAACTGGTCGTTTCTCCTCAGCTCTGGGTTGAGGAGCGGATGCCTCTTGCTACGTCAACAGACCATGGCCACAATTTACAGACTGTTCAGCTGCTTATCAAGAAGAACCAGGTAATGTGTTGCTTTTTAATTACTATTTACAAACAAACAAACTAACAGGTTATACTAGCATTTCTGGAAAAGAGATGTTTTTAGATCAAAATCGATTCTAAAATGTAGAATAATGGAATAATCAAATGTAAAACTAAAACACTGCATAGTCTTCACTGTATGAATAAAATATAAATTAATTCTTATTAAGGATACTAAAGTGATTCAGCCAAAAGTAGAGTCATTTTCTTTCTTTTTTTTTGTTTTTTGATTAACATTAATGAAACATATGGCAACAAGTGCCTGCTGTTACTTTAAGAACGAATGCACGGATCCAACCAAGCACGTCCCAGTCATTTTTTCATTCATACATGTTTCTTTATCATTCTTATGTGTCAATAACTTTAAGTACTGTAGTACCACAGAGTTGAAGAAATGTAAAACATTATATAAGCCATTAGAAAATCGTTTTTTTATAATCGATGCGAATCGGCAGAGGATAGAATGGCGATTCATATGTGAATCGACATTTTCCCCCACTTCTATACACTACTGTTCAAAAGTTTGGGGTCTGTAAGATTTTTATAAAAATTTATACTTTTTTTTTTATAGCAAGGACACATTAAATTCATCAAAAGTGACGGTAAAGACATTTATGGTGTTCAGGGTTGAAATTAAACTAAAATTATTAAAACTGAAATTAAAACCATAAAGAAAAATGTGTTACTTGAAATAAAACATGAATTGAAATAAAATAAAATATGAACTTTTTTTCAGCTAGATGCCAAGGCAACATTTTAACTTGTTGTACTAAAATAACTAAAACTGAAATAAAAATTAAAAAAAAAAAAACACTAAAAATAAAATAAACACAACAAAAATACTGAAATTAAAGTTAAATTAAAGTGAAAATGTGAGGTATAAAAATTAAAACTAATACAAAATATTAACAAAAACTATGAAATAACACTGATAATGTTACAAAAGATTTTTTATTTCAAATAAATGCTGTTCTTTTGATCTTTCTGATCATCAAAGAATCACAAAAAATTTTAACATCACGGTTTCCACAAAAACATGAAGCAGCACAACGGTTTTCAACATTGATAATAATCAGAAATGTTTCTTGTGCAGCCAATCAGCATATTAGAATGATTTCTTAAGATCATGTGACACTGAAGACTAAAAGTTCAGCTTTGATCACATGAATAAATTACATTTTAAAATAAATTGACAACAGGTATTTTAAATTGTGAAAATATTTCACAATATTACTGTTTTACAGTATGTACAGCCTCAGTGAGCAGAAGAAACTTCTTTCAAAAACATTTCTAAAAAATCTTACCGACCCCAAAGTTTTGAACTGCTTGTTGTGTGTCATCATGATCATTTGTGCTGCTATTGTAAATTTCATTTCATTAGGTACATAATTAAAAAGGTTTTCCACACACACACTTACTCAAACGTCCTTTAATCCACAGACATTACAGAAGGAGATCCAGGGCCATCAGCCGCGCTGCGACGACATCTTCGAGCGCAGCCAGAGCATCCTGAAGGCCGACAGTCCCAACGTGGAAGCCATCCAAGCCCGTCTGTCCGACCTGCAGCAGCTGTGGAGCCTGATCATCCAGGAGACGGAGAAACGTCACGCCAGACTCGAGGAGGCCCACAAGGCCCAGCAGTACTACTTTGACGCAGCTGAAGCTGAAGCCTGGATGAGCGAGCAGGAGCTCTACATGATGTCTGAAGAGAAGGCCAAGGTCTGTTATGTTCCTGTAATCTGTAAATCACAGATTAGTAGTTTCGGCAGATATAATTAATGTTAATGTGCATTGAGATGGTTTTATTTGGTCTTAAATACACCAAATAAAACCATCTCAATGCACATTAACATGAATGACTATAGCAATTAATGCACTATAGGCAAAACCTTTGTTTTTTTTCATGCACTGGTCAGTTTTGGTCTATTTTGCTTCCATAGCATGTCTTTTTTCAGACTAGTGGGACGGAAACATCCAAAATACACATTTAAGTATTTATTGTATTACATTTTATATATCTGTGTCTGTATATTTCAATTACAATACCTATCTTTTAAGCTTTCTCCTCCACTTCAGCAGCACTTACTTACAGTTTTATTCCTATCTATACTCTGAAGGTTTTTATTTTTCATATATCATTTGCACATTTTATTCTTAAAACATACTTTTTTTCTGTCTGGTGACAGTATTTTCTGATTTATGTAGAAATCCAAAAGACAAATCCAAAATCTCCTCAGTAAAAAAAACTCTAATATGTCAACAAAATCAAACAACAATTTTGAACCTGGCTTTATCCACTGTTCAGATTTTGCAAATTAGTACATAATTAATTAGATAATTTCTAATTTGCTTAAACAACATTTCAGAAATCTTGTAATACAAAATTCAGTGTCCTGATTAAGCAACTGGGGACATACAATGATATCTATTTGCTTTAAAGGGTAACTGCCTTTTTTATTATTTTGTACAGTTCTCTGAGGTCCACTTATAATGTTATCAAGATTTTTACATAAAAAACATCATAATTTAGCAGTAATAGGCTATTTTCTGTCCTGTGTTTGACCCCCTCATCAGAACGCTCTAGGTGTGGTGGATTGTAGACTCAGAAGTAAGCACGTACTGCTGTGAGTGGCTAACAGCTGTGTATGTTTGACAGCCTGCATCCTTCACAGATGGATGCATAAATACTCAGTACATATCAAACGATCTGTAATAACAGACAAAGCAATAGTGAGCATGTAATAAAAACAGTTCCTCACACTTGTGTGGTGCAACATTACTGTCAGATCCAATATATTCAGCACAGCATCGTCTTTTAGTTTCAATCTTTTTGAAAATCTTGCGTCAAATTGTGCTTTGTTTGTAAACGAATCCACAGTTCTTACTGATGCGATCTGGATCTTCATTAAAAATAAACTTCATCCACTCTTTCCTATTGGCACTGAACAGCGTCTTGATGTCTTCGGAGCATCTTTATCATTTGGTTTCTGTGTAGACCTGCGTTTGCCTCTCTCGTTATTTACACTATATGCGTGAATCAGTGGGCGGAGCTAAACAGGCAGTGCTGTAGAATCAGTGGGTGGAGCTAAACAGGCGGTGATATAGAATCCGTGGGCGGGGCTAAACAGGCAGTGATGTAGAATCGGTGGGGGGAGCTAGACAGGCAGTGCTGTAGAATCGGTAGGCGGGGCTAAACAGGTAGTGCTGTAGAATCAGTGGGTGGGGCTAAACAGGCAGTGATGTAGAATCGTGGGGGGAGCTAGACAGGCAGTGATGTAGAATCGGTGGGCGGGGCTAAACAGGTAGTGCTGTAGAATCAGTGGGTGGGGCTAAACAGGTAGTGATGTAGAATCGTGGGTGGAGCTAGACAGGCAGTGATGTAGAACTGGTGGGCGGGGCTAAACAGGCAGTGCTGTAGAATCGGTGGGTGGGGCTAACAGGCAGTGATGTAGAATTGGTGGGAGGGGCTAAACAGGCAGTGCTGTAGAAACGATGGGCAGGGCCAAACAGGCAGTGATGTAGAAGCAAGCGTTGATCTTCTGCGGAGGCGGGGTTTAGCCACACTATTACGTCATGAAGTGGCACATTCCACAAGCTGTTGTTTTGGCAGATTGGCTTCAATATAAGCAGTTTTTAGACTTACAAGAAAGTTTCGAGTTCTGAAACTTACAGGATGTTTTTACAGCACAATGACCTCTTATATGTCAAAAGATCAAGGGAATTTTGATTTCTCAGTTCATGACCCCTTTAACTGCTAAAGTGAACATTAGCTTGGTTTAATATTTATATGCTGCTTTTCTGAAATGACGCCCTTGTTCTCAGGATGAGCAGAGCTCAGTGGCCATGCTGAAGAAACACCAGATCTTGGAGCAGGCGGTGGAGGACTATGCTGAAAACGTGCACCAACTGTCCAAGACGAGCCGAGGCCTGGTGGCCGCAAACCACCCCGAGAGGTACATTTCACACAGTTCAATACTTAACATGAATCTAAGTATAAATCTGGATCTCATTTTGAATCTGATATTAACTTTAAAACTCCATCTGGTTTTGATTCTGACATTGTTTTCTAAATATATTTCTAAATGTGGATCTGACTTTGAATATAAATATGAATCTGATTTTGAGACTCTGCCAATGTTTTGCATTCTAGTTTTGCATTGCATTTACACAAATAACTACGTCTGACTGGTCCATCTCTGATGATTGTGCCAATGTAGTTTACAATCAGTGATTAAAAAAACAAAAAACTTTAAATGAAATATAATATTTTTGTTTGATATTGACAGCTATTTGGGGATATATATTACATGTTACAAATGTTGCATTTTTTGGACCAGTTTTAAAGTTTTATTACATTTTTGTTCCTGAAATCCACCCTTCTGCTGGGATCAGAATAATCAGTTTTCCGGATCAAAAGTATCCCAAACTTACTAAAACTGAGGATTTGATCCAGATCAAAACCAAGATTGGATTTTGTGATCTAATCCGAATTCAGAATCCTTTTTTTCTTTTGAACAACCCATTTTCAAGATTTGATCCAATCCGATTGCCAAAATCCAATCAGATTACTTTTGAACAATTGGCCCCTGGATTTTAATCTTAATCCTATTTGATTCTGGCTCTGAAACTGACTTTGATTCTAAACCTGGATCTGAATCTCATTGTGACTCTGAATCTGATTTGGAATTGATCTGAATTAGACGTACACTCTCACGTTTGTATTTCAAGATCACAAGGTCTCAATCTTTACACCTCTGGCCTGATTAACGTCTTATGCTGAACATTTCTGAATATGATCTTAAAATCAGCCCTGACTTCTTCTGATGTGTCTGTGCTGCAGTGAGAGGATCGGCATGCGTCAGTCACAGGTGGATAAGCTGTACGCCGGACTGAAGGACCTATCAGAGGAGAGGAGAGGCAAACTGGAGGAGCGCTTCCGCCTCTTCCAGCTCAACCGGGAGGTGGACGAATATAAAATTAATATATTAAAAAATAATTTAAACGATGGTAATATTACAATAAATAAATACATTTTGTACTTTTAAAATAAATTTCCAAAAACAAATAAAATGTCAAAACTGTTTTTCAATTTTTTTAAGTATATGGTATTTTTTAAGGACTGGGTGATATAGACAAAATTATATCTCAAACTTTTTTTTTAGACTCACATGCAAGAATCTTTTCTTACAAACAAACAAACTCAAACCAAATTCATTTAAACAGGCCAAACTGATTGATTTATAGAGGAAATGTTTCATTTTTACTTAAAGTCATGAACAGATCAGATTTATGGCAAGATCTCCAACCAGAAGTTAAATAAAGCTTTTATTATTGATAAATCGTAATGCTGTCATCCAAGTCTGATTATATCCAATTATCAAGACATGTTGCAAATATACTAAATGTTATCATATAATAAATGCATTTGTGTTATGCAGAACTGTATATATATATAGAGAGAGAGAGAGACAGAGAGAGAGTTTTGAAATAATTAAGATTTTTTTTTACAAATGTTGAAAGAATTCTCTTATGCTCTCCAGGCCTACTTTTATTTGATCAAGAATCAGTTTGGGCGAATTAACTTTATTAATATTTATTAGTGCTGTCAAACGATTAATCGCATGCAAAATAAAATATTTTGTTTACAAAATAAATGTGTGTGTACTGTGTATATTTATTATGTATATATAAATGCACACATATGCACATATATATTTAAGATGAATATGTTATGTTTATATATTAAATATATGTATATATAATATAAATTATATTAATATATGCTTGTAAATGCATTAAATATTTTCAAAAAATATACGTGCATGTGTGTATGTTTATATATACATAATAAATATATACACAGCACACACACATTTATTATGTAAACTTTTATTTTGGATGCGATTAATCGCGATTTATCGTTTGACAGCACTAATGTTTATTAATGGTGCATTGCAGCATGTAAATGAGGGTAAATTTATTAAATATACCAAATTTGATCATATAATAAATGCATTTTTGTTCCTCTACCACAGATGTTGCAGGAGCGCTTCCGTGAGTTTGCTCGCGACACGGGAAACATCGGTCAGGAGCGCGTGGACGGCGTGAACCGTATGGCTGACGAGCTCATAAACGCAGGGCACACTGACGCAGCGACTGTAGCCGAGTGGAAGGACGGTCTGAACGAGGCCTGGGCCGATCTGCTGGAGCTCATCGACACACGCACGCAGATTCTTGCCGCGTCCTACGAGCTGCACAAGTTCTACCACGACGCCAAGGAGATTCTGGGACGCATCCTGGACAAGCACAAGAAGCTTCCAGAAGAGCTGGGCCGAGACCAGAACACGGTGGAAACCTTGCAGAGGATGCACACTACATTTGAACACGACATTCAAGCTCTCGGGACGCAGGTGCGTCGCTCAGATCCAGAAACACACACAGATACAGATAAACATCATAAACCAGATCAAAAATGATTATATCTCAGTCGTTTTCATCCTTTTGACACATTTGATTTATAATAATATTTATGCGTTTGCTCTGCAGTGGCTTAAAAATGTATGTTTTTAAATTATTCAGAATATGATTAAATCAGCTTTATTGTCACTGTTCAGAACACAAGTACAAGACAATTATGTATAATAATAAACACATATATAAACCATAAAATAAATATGTTCTAAAATATGAAAATGAATATATTCCCAAAAAAATTAAAATATAATGCTCATATATAAAAATATATCATGTACAGTTTGGAATAATTAAGTTTTTTTTCATGTTTCTGACAGTAGTCTCTTATGCTCATCAAGGCTGCATTTATTTGATCAACAATACAGTGAAAATAAATTAAATAAAAAAATATATTATAATAGAAAATACTTTCAAACTGTAATAATATTTTGCAATCTTACTGTTGTTAATGTATTTTTGATAAAAAAATGTTACTTTCAAAAAACAAAATGATTCAAAAATGTTATAGAATTACACACACACACACACATATATATATATATATATATATAATTTTTTTGAGTAATTCAGAATGTTTAAATATTTATATACATTTTTATGTAATTATATATATATAGAGAGAGAGAGAGAAAAATAATTAATTAAGTGGTGGCTGGATCTCACGAGCTCGGACAAGACTACGAACACGTCACGGTGAGTCCCAAAGATGAGCTCTAGCACACTTTGTCCAGCATCAAAATCAAAATGTCAAAATTTTTATTTCAGTGTTAAGGTTAGTCTGTGTTATAGTTAAAATAATGCCTCAATCTTTTTCATCTCAATATTAACGTATTTGCTCTGCAGTGGCTTTGAAATGATATTTTAAAATTGTCATTGTCATTGTGCAAGTACAACTTTTTAAGTACAAGAAAATAATGTGTAATATATATATATATATATATATATTACTTTCAAAAAACAAAATGATTCAAAAATGTTATAGAATTACACACACACACACACATATATATATATATATATATAATTTTTTTGAGTAATTCAGAATGTTTAAATATTTATATACATTTTTATGTAATTATATATATATAGAGAGAGAGAGAGAAAAATAATTAATTACTTAATAGTTATTTATAGATTAATTAGTATGTTTTTAAAAAATATATAAAAAAATATAAATATAATAATACAAATAATTATATTTAATATTTTTATAAATAATATAATAATAATATTATTTTAAATAATAATATTAATATTCTATAACTTAAATCGATTTATTAAATATATATTTTATAGCCTTCGTTTGTGCATCATTAACCTCTGAAGGTGAACATCATGCATTACGAGACTAATATTGCACAACAAAGAAGTAAATTAACCGGTTTTATTGGCTAAATGCACTGTCCAGGACTCTTCACTTAATTAATGGGTCTTAAAATGTTATGGTTTTTGAAATCTCACAATTTGTCTTGCACTAAATGAGTCCTTTGAGCATCAAATGCTGCATATTCAGCGTTTCTCTCCCACGTCTCACTGAAGCTCATAAGGAGCTGTTGTACTCACTGCTGTCCCCTGCTGGTGTGCTCAGGTCAGGCAGCTGCAGGAGGACGCCGTGCGCCTGCAGTCAGCGTATGCTGGAGACAAAGCGGACGACATCCAGCGGCGTGAGGGAGAGGTGCTGGAGGCCTGGAGGAGTCTGCTGGAGGCCTGCGAGGGCCGAAGGGCCCGACTGCTCGACACCGGAGACAAGTTCCGCTTCTTCAGTATGGTGCGAGACCTCATGCTGTGGATGGAGGACGTCATCCGCCTCATCGAGACGCAGGAGAAGCCCAGGTGTGTGATTCTGACCTGGCTTTGCTTTAGGAGACATTATTGCTGAAAATGTGCCTGAACTTTAGTTAAATGCGACAACCTCTGTCTTTGAAAGGGAAATGGTTCATAAAGAAATCAAATAAATAGTTATAATTTTTTTTTTTCACTACTAAAATGTCCAAAGTTGTACTTCAGTGCTATAGAGTGATATAGCTAAAATTATATCTGTCTTTTTCATTCTTTTATATTGGCTCTTCAGTGTCTTAAAATAGGATTTTTACAAACGTTTTCAGTCTATAGATTAAATTAGTTCATTTTATTGTAATTGTGCAGAATAAAAATTATATAAAGTATAGTATATAATAAATATAATAATAATAATACATATATTCTCAAATATAAAATGAATATATTCAAAAAGTGATGCAAAAATAATGCTGATATAACTGTAAATTAATTAAATAAATACATTTTTACTATTAAAATCATTTTTAAAAAAATTAATAAAATGTCAAACTGTATTTCAGTGTTAGGTGACACTTTGTATGTATATCTCAATATTTATGCTTTACAGTGACATAAATATGTTTTAGATATCTAGGTAAACATTTGTGTGTATGTATACTTCATATATTTGTTTCTGTTCACAGTGTGCTGTTAGTATGTGTTGAACAGAATGAGGTTTGTTGTGTGTGTAGATGATCCAGATCAGTCTGAAGCTATTCATCTCTTTTCTTGCTGCTGTTCTTCAGGGACGTGTCGTCTGTCGAGCTTCTCATGAACAACCACCAGGGTATCAAGGCTGAAATCGATGCCCGTAACGACAGTTTCACGACCTGCATCGAGCTGGGCAAATCTCTCCTGGCACGGAAACACTATGCATCAGAGGAGGTGGGTACCATCCGCAGGACAGACGAAGAGGTTCAAGAAAAGAACCGTCTTTACACCGATCCAGTCCTTCATGTCCGTTTACCTCTCCCACAGATCAAAGAGAAGTTGTTGCAGTTGACGGACAAGAGGAAAGATATGATTGACAAGTGGGAGGACAGATGGGAGTGGCTTAGACTGAGTGAGTATGATAGGAAATATCTCAAAAAAACGTGTGTTTTCTCAGCTTTTTAAAGATTAGGATAAAAATAATATACAGTTTTTATATAAATAATATTTTTATTTTTTTTTATTCAGAATATTCATAATATTTTTTATTGTTAAAATCATTATAATAATCAGGACTGGGTGATATAGCTAAAAATTATCTTAAACTTTTTCACCTTTTTTTACACTGATTTATATCTCAATAGTCATGCAATATTTATGCAGTGAAGTAAATATGGGATTTAAAAAAAATTAATATGTATACATATATATGAATAAATAATTATTTTTATATGTATTTTAAATGTATATTACATTAGGAGTCAACATTGTGCAGAATACAAGTAAAGTCCAAAATATGTATAGAAAATAAATATAAAAATTTGTATCAAATTGAAATATTCAAATATATATATATATGTATATTTGACTACAGTTAATAACAGTAGAAGTAAAGGGAAAGTTTTAGATATCTAGGTAAACATTTGTGTGTATGTATACTTCATATATTTGTTTCTGTTCACAGTGTGCTGTTAGTATGTGTTGAACAGAATGAGGTTTGTTGTGTGTGTAGATGATCCAGATCAGTCTGAAGCTATTCATCTCTTTTCTTGCTGCTGTTCTTCAGGGACGTGTCGTCTGTCGAGCTTCTCATGAACAACCACCAGGGTATCAAGGCTGAAATCGATGCCCGTAACGACAGTTTCACGACCTGCATCGAGCTGGGCAAATCTCTCCTGGCACGGAAACACAATGCATCAGAGGAGGTGGGTACCATCCGCAGGACAGACGAAGAGGTTCAAGAAAAGAACCGTCTTTACACCGATCCAGTCCTTCATGTCCGTTTACCTCTCCCACAGATCAAAGAGAAGTTGTTGCAGTTGACGGACAAGAGGAAAGATATGATTGACAAGTGGGAGGACAGATGGGAGTGGCTTAGACTGAGTGAGTATGATAGGAAATATCTCAAAAAAACGTGTGTTTTCTCAGCTTTTTAAAGATTAGGATAAAAATAATATACAGTTTTTATATAAATAATATTTTTATATATATTAAATGTATTATGTTAGTAAAACAAATACATTTAAAAATGCATGCATAAATACAGAAAAACAGTAATATTCAGCAAGGATGTTAAATTGATTAAAAGTGATAGTAAAGACTTATATTGTTATAAAAGATTTCTATTTTTTAATTTTTAAACAACTTTTTAATCATCAAAAAATCCTGAAAAAAGTATCACAGGTTATAAAATTAA
>NW_015549585.1:444787-446389 GCF_001515605.1 Sinocyclocheilus anshuiensis
TGTGTGTGTGTGTGTGTGTGTGTCAGTAGGATGTCACTGTGACTCTGTTTGTTGAACTTCTCTGTTGATTCTGGTAGTTGGAGTTATTGGAAGTGAGAAGACAGCAAGAGGAGGAAGAGAGGAGGAGGAAACCGCCCACACCGGAGCCGGTCCAGGAGCAGGACGCAGAAACACAGCAGAGGTGAACACAGAACACACACACAGCACAGGGCTACTGATGTACATAGAAAACACAGCACATGTCAGACAGATGCTGTTCTACACTATCAGGTAATGTGTTTTAGGACATACTCATACAGTTTCTTTTTCTGATGTTAAGTGATGTTTAGGTTTGTGTAAGCAGTGTTCTTAAAAAGAGTACTTAATAATTCATTTATGTATATATTAGTATATGAAATGTATAAAATTAATATGAAGCAGCACAACTGTTTCTAACATTGATAATAAATCAACATTAGAATGATTTCTGAAGATCATGTGACACTGAAGACTGGAGTAATGAAAAATATTATTAAATTTATTAAAATGAATATGAAAGTAATATAATTTATTTACATAAATAGTATGTTTATATTAATATATGAAGTGCTAAAAATAATTTCATAAAATAATTTTTGAATATACATAGATGTAATATTTAGTATACAATGAATGTAAATATATTTTAATAATATAATATACTTATATTAGTGCATTAAGTGTTATTTTAGTAAAAAAAATACATTAGGTGCAATTAATATATTAAAATTAGTTAAACTAATATAAAAAAACAAATGTATTAAAATAGATAATATGTTTGTATTAAAATATTACATGTATTATATTAAATATATTTAATAAATGATATTGTATATAAATAAAATGTATTTAATAAATAATAGTAAAAAAATAATGACATTAAATTAAATACATTTAGTATATTAATATTAGTAAATTACATTTTAAAGTATATTAAAATAGAAAACCATTATTTTAGATTGCAATAATTTTTCACAATATTGCAGTTTTTTCTGTAGTTCTGATCAAATAAATGCAGCTTTGATGAGCATAAGCGACTTCTTTCAAAAACATTAAAAATAGTAATGTTTCCAAACTTTTGATCAGAACTGTGTAAATAAAAATATACCAAATTTAAAATTAAATGTTGTTGAAATAAAAAGGTTAGGAATCATATTTGTTTCAAGTGCTTTGTATTGGGGGTGGGGGGCCTCCAAATGTCTAGAACCGGCCCGGTCTCCTCCCATGATGCTTAGCAGCTCTGATAGACTTATTTCTGACCTTATAATGGGAAGTGTGTAATAGGATGTGGGCAGCTTGAGCTTTAAATCATTGACACTGACTTCCCCTTTCACGTTGCCTGTGTTTGTGCAGTTTTGGAAGTGCACCAGTTTTCACGTGACGCCGGCGTGGCAGAGGCGTGGCTGCTGGGACAGGAGCCGTACCTGTCCGGCAGAGAGATGGGACAGAGTGTGGACGAGGTGGAGAAGCTGATCAAACGTCACGAAGCCTTCGAGAAATCAGCCGCTACTTGGGAGGAACGCTTCTCAGCTTTGGAGCGACTGACCACGGTAAGAGAGAGAGAGAGAGTGTGTGTGTGTGTGT
>NW_015549585.1:446933-448316 GCF_001515605.1 Sinocyclocheilus anshuiensis
TATATAAATTAAGTGACTTTACACTTATATAGTGTAAAATAAAAATATATTTTTTATATAAAAAATATATAAAAATGGGTCAAAAATGTATCTGGTTTTCCCTTTAAATTAAGATTATTTTCCTGCCTCACTGGCAGATCTTTTTTTCTTATTTTAAGCATAAAGTCACAAAATTGTGATAACTTTTTCAGAAAACAAGACTTAATATAAAAAATAAAATGTATTCATATAAATAATATTTTTGTGTTAATATATTGCGTCGTTTAGTAAATTAAATAAATGTAATATATTTAGATTAGTATACATTTAATATAAATAAATATTCATATTAATTATTGTGAATAATATATTTAGATTAATATTTGAAGTGTATTATTTTATTAAAAATCATTTCATTAAATATATTTGTTATATATTTAGATTAGTATACAGCTAATATAAATACAAATTTATAATATTGTGTCATATTTTATATATAATGTTATGTATTATTTTAAAATTGAAATACAATTAATATACTAAGATTAGTTCATATATATTAATATGTTAATCACAAAATTATAACCAGTTATTCAGACAAAAACAACTTAATATCTTAAGACATTTTGCTTCTCAAATATCTTTATTTAAAAATATTTATATATTTATACTGGAAAACGAGACGAAAATACTAAAGAAGAACATGATTTTTTGCAGTGACATTTTCTCTAGAAATGATGGTGCTTTATAGATTGTTATAGACTTCCTTTATTAAGTGCATTACTGTAAGCGCTGTTATTTACTGTAAAAGTGAAGCGTGCTTCCTCCTCTTGATATTATTTTCACACATTTTCAGTTTTAATGGACAGTGTGTGTGTGATGTGAGTCAAAATGAACCGAGAGCATTGCTTTAAGTTTTAGTTTTGATATTTAAACCTGTGCAAATGATCTGCCATGATTTTGATAGCTTGGTTCCGCTTTCGTTTGTTGTGTTTGTGATGTGAGCTTATGAAACTCAAACCTGTTGTTCTGTGTTTAGAGTCCAGATATCCAATATGCAGATATTTTTCAAATAAAAATGAATTTTTCTGAATTTTTGCTCAGATATTTTACAGGTAAGCAGTTAACAAGAATGTTTTTTGCACAGTTCAGTGCTGATATATGTGAAAGTGAAAGATATAGAAAGCAGGGTTGCTGATGTAATAAAGATAGATGCATAATACAATATAATGAAAGCAAGTGAGATTTACACAAACTAGTGGAAATTAAATAAAAAATAATCTACAGTATTGATTAAAAATATATGCATTATTCAAAGGCAGCACTGTCAATGAATTTGAAACTGATGCAGGTGATGTGAAGTTTTGTGTGTGTGTGTGTGTGTGTGTGGTGTGTGTGTGTGTG
>NW_015549585.1:448410-460936 GCF_001515605.1 Sinocyclocheilus anshuiensis
GTGCGTGTGCGTGTGTGTTCACAGAGAAGGAGAGCAGATTGCCCAGAACGGACTACCATCAGACCAGGACTCTCCACGGGTTAGTTACCGCTCCTGTACCTACCCACAATACACTAGCAGTCAGCAGACACCACGAACCACCGGTCAGGGACACTGAGAGTTCCCATAATGCTCTCTGATGACCCCAGCTGACGTGATACACACGTGTTTGTCAGCTGTTCATTAACGACAGTCAGAATCGTTGGAGGTTCTCGGTGGACTTTCTGAAGGCTAATGGCAATGGTGTGTTCTGTGGACATGATGTGCCTTAAAAAGATACCAACAGATAAATGAGTAACGATGATGAAATGTTCCGGTTCATTACTAGTTTAAACGAGCAGAAACCTCAGTAAAGCACGATGGAAGCCTATGGGAAATATGGAGCCGTTAAAGCACTTAAATGAATGCCTCCATACAAAAAATGAGTGTTATTTAATGTCTAAAGTGTCTAAATTGTCTTTTTTGAGGTGGAACTTCTTTTTAGAGGATCAACTTCTGATTATGCATTAGAAAAACAGGAACATATAAAATGCAAAAATCTTCCTGAGTATTTTTGTCTTGTTTTCAGTTACAAATGTCTAAACATCCTTAAATCAAGATACATTTACTTGAGAAGCAAAACGGCATAAGATGAATTTTTCTAAAAAAAAAAAATGCTTCCTCCTCTTGATATTATTTTCAGTTTTAATGGACAGTGTGTGTGTGATGTGAGTCAAAATGAACCGAGAGCATTGCTTTAAGTTTTAGTTTTGATATTTAAACCTGTGCAAATGATCTGCCATGATTTTGATAGCTTGGTTCCGCTTTCGTTTGTTGTGTTTGTGATGTGAGCTTATGAAACTCAAACCTGTTGTTCTGTGTTTAGAGTCCAAAAACGTCCAGTGGAGTCGATTTTTTGTGTTCGTTTGAGGTGATTTACCGTAAAATGATCTGCAAAGACTGTATGACGGGTCTGTTGTCATGTACTTCCAGTATCTCTGTTGGTATCCACTAGTTCACGAACAATAAATCAACTGATCTTTCTCCACAGTTTGTATGTTGTATGTCCTGTGACGTGATTATCGCTGCGTCTGTGTTTAAATGCATCTAACCCTTCCTTTATCAGGCTTCACTGGCTCCTTATGAGAGCTTTGAAGGTTTTTAAGCACAGATCTTAGTAAAGCTGGACTAAAGAGGTTGTGTTTGAGTCCCTGAAAGCCGTTTTAGCGGAGCAGGACGGTCCCGTCAGACGGGTTTTGCGGTACAGTAACACATCTGGAGTGAACTCTGTGTGCTGTCGCTTTAAGCATGATGTTTTTCAATCAGTATACGAGTGAACTGATTGAGTTTCAGACATCTAGGATGTTTCCCGGCCTTCTGCGGTGACTGTAGATCGATAGTTTTGCATCTTGCATGATCTTTTTACCTTTAAAGTCAACATGAAATGCATTTAAAACCTTGCTAATTCTGCAGTATGATGCATTATCTGACATTAATAACAATATCCAATAGCCAAAAAAGATATAAGAATTCTTAACAATGTGTTTGTTTTTGTCTTGTTTTGCACTACAGATTTCAAAACATTCTTAAATCAAGATATATTTACTTGAGATGCAAAATAAAGATGTTAAGTCTTGTTTTCTGAACAATTGATCAAAATGAAGTGACTCAATACATTTTATTTTTTTGTATTTTTTATTAGTTTTTAACTAATCTTAATATATTAAATGTATTTAATATTTCTGAATATAATAGTGTATAGGTGTATTATAATATTAATAAATGATGTGTTCACATTAGTTTAATACTAAGCTAAATATATACAAATGTATTTAATTAAATGATTTTTTAGTAAAATAATACGTTTTTTGTTTTTATATTTTTTGAAAAATTTAGTGACTTTATGCTTAAAACAAGAAGAAATATAAGTGTATTATAATATTAATAAATGATATGTATTTGTTTGATGCTAATCAGAATATATACAAATATATATAAATGGTATATAAAATATTGTTGTGTTGTTTTCTGAAAATTTGATCAAAATTTAGTGAAAAATCTACTTAATTCAAAGGGAAACATTTATTTATTTTTACTCCATTGGCAGATATTTTTTCTTGTTTTTAGCGTAAACTCGCTTAATTTTAATATATTTTTCAGACTTAAAATCTTTTTTCTTCTATAGAAAATGTATGTTGATTTAAGAATTTTTCCATATTTCTACTGGAATCTGTTTTTGCAGTGTAAATAGATTTAATATTGAGTTCATGTTGACTTTATTTGAATGAGTCTCATCTCTGAATCAGCCAGTGTTTCTGTTTTCCTGCTAACGATTTCTGAAACGACTCTTTCAGAATTCATGGCGTGTGACTGACTCTGTAGGTTTGTAAGCTGCAGCTCAGTGACTGATGGCTGATGGTGTGTTGGCAGGATGGAGTGGAGGGCGAGATGAACGGGGTGGCTGAGAGGAGCTCGAAGGAGCCGAGTCCCATCCCGTCTCCGAGCGCAGACAGACGGGGCAGAGGCAGTCAGTCAGCCACGCTGCCGGCGAAGGGTCAGGAGACGGCGTCTGCGCAGCTGGAGGGATTCCTGCACCGCAAACACGAGTGGGAGGGCCACAACAAGAAAGCCTCCAGCAGGTATGATGATCACAGTTATAGAGAAGTCAAACGTTTTCATTACTTGAAATAAAATAACATAAAAAAAATAAAAAAAATTCAGCATTTCTCGTTTTCATTTAGTTTAACTTGATGCACCAAAATGACTAAAACTAAAACTGAAATAAAATGAATAAAACCTAGATAGCAAAATATGACAAAAAACTAAAATCTAAATGAAAACAGAAAATGCAAAAATAAAAACTAATTCAGAATATTAAAAATAACTGACATTAACTTAATTAACACAATACGTGACACATGTATATGGCTTTATATTGTTTTTATATGAGAAATAATTGCTTTCATGAAGATGCTCTCAAAAATTAATTACACTGTAAAAGAGGATTTTGTAAATTTTAGTTGTAAATTAAACTAAAAATTAAATTAAATAAAAGATTGGTGTAGGTTTTACAAGAAGGTGCTATTTAAAAACTATTCAAAAGTATTAGTTATTGTTTATATACACACAACAGAATTGCTAAAACTTTAACTCAAAATAAAATAAAAATGGAAAATACAAAATAAAAAAAAATTCTGCGGTGACTGTAGATCGATAGTTTTGCATCTTGCATGATCTTTTTACCTTTAAAGTCAACATGAAATGCATTTAAAACCTTGCTAATTCTGCAGTATGATGCATTATCTGACATTAATAACAATATCCAATAGCCAAAAAAGATATAAGAATTCTTAACAATGTGTTTGTTTTTGTCTTGTTTTGCACTACAGATTTCAAAACATTCTTAAATCAAGATATATTTACTTGAGATGCAAAATAAAGATGTTAAGTCTTGTTTTCTGAACAATTGATCAAAATGAAGTGACTCAATACATTTTATTTTTTTGTATTTTTTATTAGTTTTTAACTAATCTTAATATATTAAATGTATTTAATATTTCTGAATATAATAGTGTATAGGTGTATTATAATATTAATAAATGATGTGTTCACATTAGTTTAATACTAAGCTAAATATATACAAATGTATTTAATTAAATGATTTTTTAGTAAAATAATACGTTTTTTGTTTTTATATTTTTTGAAAAATTTAGTGACTTTATGCTTAAAACAAGAAGAAATATAAGTGTATTATAATATTAATAAATGATATGTATTTGTTTGATGCTAATCAGAATATATACAAATATATATAAATGGTATATAAAATATTGTTGTGTTGTTTTCTGAAAATTTGATCAAAATTTAGTGAAAAATCTACTTAATTCAAAGGGAAACATTTATTTATTTTTACTCCATTGGCAGATATTTTTTCTTGTTTTTAGCGTAAACTCGCTTAATTTTAATATATTTTTCAGACTTAAAATCTTTTTTCTTCTATAGAAAATGTATGTTGATTTAAGAATTTTTCCATATTTCTACTGGAATCTGTTTTTGCAGTGTAAATAGATTTAATATTGAGTTCATGTTGACTTTATTTGAATGAGTCTCATCTCTGAATCAGCCAGTGTTTCTGTTTTCCTGCTAACGATTTCTGAAACGACTCTTTCAGAATTCATGGCGTGTGACTGACTCTGTAGGTTTGTAAGCTGCAGCTCAGTGACTGATGGCTGATGGTGTGTTGGCAGGATGGAGTGGAGGGCGAGATGAACGGAGTGGCTGAGAGGAGCTCGAAGGAGCCGAGTCCCATCCCGTCTCCGAGCGCAGACAGACGGGGCAGAGGCAGTCAGTCAGCCACGCTGCCGGCGAAGGGTCAGGAGACGGCGTCTGCGCAGCTGGAGGGATTCCTGCACCGCAAACACGAGTGGGAGGGCCACAACAAGAAAGCCTCCAGCAGGTATGATGATCACAGTTATAGAGAAGTCAAACGTTTTCATTACTTGAAATAAAATAACATAAAAAAAAATAAAAAAAATTCAGCATTTCTCGTTTTCATTTAGTTTAACTTGATGCACCAAAATGACTAAAACTAAAACTGAAATAAAATGAATAAAACCTAGATAGCAAAATATGACAAAAAACTAAAATCTAAATGAAAACAGAAAATGCAAAAATAAAAACTAATTCAGAATATTAAAAATAACTGACATTAACTTAATTAACACAATACGTGACACATGTATATGGCTTTATATTGTTTTTATATGAGAAATAATTGCTTTCATGAAGATGCTCTCAAAAATTAATTACACTGTAAAAGAGGATTTTGTAAATTTTAGTTGTAAATTAAACTAAAAATTAAATTAAATAAAAGATTGGTGTAGGTTTTACAAGAAGATGCTATTTAAAAACTATTCAAAAGTATTAGTTATTGTTTATATACACACAACAGAATTGCTAAAACTTTAACTCAAAATAAAATAAAAATGGAAAATACAAAATAAAAAAAAATAAAACAAAATATTTAAAAAACTGTTACTAAAACCATAAAAAATTGTAACCTGAAATAAAATAAACATGAACTAAAATAAAATTAATAATTTCTCAAGCAACATTTCTCATTTTAATTTATTTAGTTTAACTTGATGTACTAAAATAACTAAAACTGAAATAAAATTAGTAAAAATTACATAAATATTTCACACACAAAAACACACAAACAGAACAAAATGCCTAAACTTGGAACTTGAAAATGAAAATGGACAATACAAAAATAAAAACTAATTCTATATTTAAAAAAAAAAAATTAAAAACGAAAATTACACTGACGTTCAAAAGTGTTTTTTTTTTTACTTTTAATCATCAAAAGTGACAGTAAAAACATTTATTAGGTTACAATCGATTTCTATTTCAAATAAATGCTGTTCTTTTGAACTTTATTCATCAAAGAATCCAGAAAAATTAAATATATCACAGTTTCCACAAAAATATGAAGCAGCACAACTGTTTTCAACATTGATAATAAAGATTTAGATAGCTTAAATCAGTGAGACTCCTTCATACTGTTTAGCCATGCATTATTATTATATATTTTGAACCTCGCTGATAATACTTTCCCTGAACATCTGGAAATAAGCAAATCTAATATAGACATAACCTTCATCTCAGAGTTTGAGAAAATCTGAAATCAAGCAGCAAATCGAGATGAATCTGTGTTTTTAAAAGAATTCGTCTTGAGGAAATGCCATCATAGAATTCTCAGGAATCATCGCAGAGTTTACGCAGGAGCATCTGGATTCATTTCTCCGCTGCGATTGATGAAGCGTCTTCATTAAAATGACAAACAAATCCAGAGGCTCCTGCGTAAACTGCTGTGTGTGTGTGTGTGTGTGTCTCGTCAGATCCTGGCACAACGTGTACTGCGTCATCAATAACCACGAGATGGGCTTCTACAAAGACAACAAGAGCGCGGCGCAGGGCGTCCCGTACCACAGCGAGATCCCCATCAGCCTGAAGGATGCCGTCTGCGAGGTGGCCATCGACTACAAGAAGAAGAAGCACGTCTTCAAGCTCAGGTGAGGAGTTCAGAGCGGTGGAGTGAGTCGATTGCTATCTCAATGAAGTTGTTCTGCTGTGACTGAAGCTCTTGTTCCTCCTCACAGAGTTACTGATGGAAATGAGTATCTCTTCCAAGCCAAAGATGATGTAAGTCTGCTTTTATCATAATAACTTCATCATAAATCCAGCAATATTACTCCAAAAACTAATGATGGGAGTTTATGGTTTATTTTTGCACACGTTGTTTAGCGGCGCCCTCTTGTGGTACATGAGAAACTGGACCCCTTCATAGGACAAAACAGACTAAAAAAAAAACAAGAGTGAACACTTCTGATACCTGAATTCATGAATTCATTATAGGTTTTTAGTTCAATTCAACCCTCAATCCATTAACTTCACATTATTAGATTTTATAATCAAATATGTAATTCATCTGCACTTTGCAGCAACTGATAGATAGATAGATAGATAGATAGATAGATAGATAGATAGATAGATAGATAGATAGATAGACAGGAGCATCTGGATTCATTTCTCCACTGCGATTGATGAAGCGTCTTCATTAAAATGACAAACAAATCCAGAGGCTCCTGCGTAAACTGCTGTGTGTGTGTGTGTGTGTGTGTGTGTGTGTGTGTGTGTATCGTCAGATCCTGGCACAACGTGTACTGCGTCATCAATAACCACGAGATGGGCTTCTACAAAGACAACAAGAGCGCGGCGCAGGGCGTCCCGTACCACAGCGAGATCCCCATCAGCCTGAAGGATGCCGTCTGCGAGGTGGCCATCGACTACAAGAAGAAGAAGCACGTCTTCAAGCTCAGGTGAGGAGTTCAGAGCGGTGGAGTGAGTCGATTGCTATCTCAATGAAGTTGTTCTGCTGTGACTGAAGCTCTTGTTCCTCCTCACAGAGTTACTGATGGAAATGAGTATCTCTTCCAAGCCAAAGATGATGTAAGTCTGCTTTTATCATAATAACTTCATCATAAATCCAGCAATATTACTCCAAAAACTAATGATGGGAGTTTATGGTTTATTTTTGCACACGTTGTTTAGCGGCGCCCTCTTGTGGTACATGAGAAACTGGACCCCTTCATAGGACAAAACAGACTAAAAAAAAAACAAGAGTGAACACTTCTGATACCTGAATTCATGAATTCATTATAGGTTTTTAGTTCAATTCAACCCTCAATCCATTAACTTCACATTATTAGATTTTATAATCAAATATGTAATTCATCTGCACTTTGCAGCAACTGATAGATAGATAGATAGATAGATAGATAGATAGATAGATAGATAGATAGATAGATAGATAGAATTTCTCAAATTAAAAGTGAAATTGATCAATTAAATTGAATAAAATAAATATATATATAAATGAAATGGCAAGATCACAATACAAAATTATTTAAAGTTAAACTAAAATAAATAGAATTAACTAAAAATAACAATAAAAATATATAGAAATATACAAAAAAACTGCCATTATTACATTGCAAAATTACTAAAAGCTAAACTGAAATAAAGTAATAAGGTATAAAGAATAAATATATAAGAATAGAAATATTAAAAAATTAATAAATATTACAAAATCACATTACAAAATGACTGAAACTTAAACTAAAATATTGTAAATATAAAACAAAAAGTAATTCAAAATATTGAATAATATTATAAACTTAAAAATAACTTAATAATACTTAGAATTACATCTGTTCAGATTTAGAATTTATTTCAGTATTTGACAAAAATGCTATATGGTATATGCTATATTATATGGCTTGAGGAAAAAGTCCTCGATAAAGATGCCCCAGAAAATCAATTCAACTGTAAAAAAAAAAAAAAAAAAAATTATAATAATATTAGAAGTTGTAAATAAAACAAATATTACAAGAAAATACTATTTTGTTTTTTCTGCTTCAAAATTTCATGTTTAATTCAATGTGTTACTTGCCTTTGAGTGAAAATTGTTTCTACACACTTTTTTCCAGTGTATGTGGGGCAAATATCAATAAGTGAATTTCTGCACAACATGTGTATATACAGTACAGATGTATTAGTGACTGTGTGTGTGTGTTTGTGTGTGTGTGTGTGTGTGTGATGTTTGCAGGAGGAGATGAACACATGGATCCAGGCCATTCAGAACGCCGGCAGCGGCTCCTCGTCCTCTGAGAAGTCAGAGATCACGCCTAGCAACCAGAGCACCCCCGCCTCCAGCCGCGCCCACACGCTCCCGGCAACCGTCACCCTGACGACCGAATCCAGCCCCGGCAAGCGCGAGAAGGACAAGGAGAAGCGCTTCAGTCTCTTCAGCAAGAAGAAGCAGTAGACAACCGAAACATTCGATTCGCTCATTCCCTCGATTCTTTTACGACTTTCCGTTTGTGTCCGCCCACCTCCTCCAGTGATATCCCAGCATGCAAAGCTCATAAAGACGCCACAATCTGTGCCTGAAAGCCCGCGAATTGGGTCCAAAGTTGTACAAAACGCAAGGAAAATCAAGAGTGTGTCGCGATTCGGGAACGTCGGCGATTCGAATGCCGTTTTTTTTACGCTCTTCCGTTTCTATCATGGTTGATTTCGAATTCTGACTATTGCTATCTCTCGTTTTTTGTAACTGTGTGTCATTGAGGGGTGTCTGGATATTTAAAACATTTCCTCAATTTTTATGAGGCTGTCTCAGAGATTCGCCGAGTCTCTCTTCGTTGACAGTGATGCTTCGAAACGATTCCATTAAACCGATACAATTCCACTTTAACGTCAGATTTGCCTTTTAACAACTATAAGCTGATAAACTAATATGAACGTAGATTAACATTGGCTTGAAGGCCTGGTAGACTTGTGTAATTTGATCAAATCGAGGTGGCTCGTACCAAACGCTTTCACGAGCTGTAAGAGCGTTTGCTATATACAGAGAACTAGTAACCTGAATCATTTGACGTCATGCTTTTTTTTCTTGTTCTTTTGTTTGATTGTCATTTCTCTTGGGTTTTATTATAATATATGTTTCAAATAATTCTAGTACAAAAGAGTATAAAAATTAGATGTATTATAAACACGTTAAAGCATCAATGTTAAGTGAACAGTGGAACATTTACTGGTAAACAGGTAACGTTACTCCAGCTTAAAAAAAAAAAGTACAAAAAGAACAAAAAAAATGATGAATACGGTTACTTGCTTGTGGGCTATAGCACTGAGCATTCTCTTTTTACTCTTTGTTTTCTCGTTTGGGCTTCATCCCGCTCTCCTGCTCTGATACATAGTGCGCATCCCCTCCGTCACTGTATCTATTGTAATGAGATTTTCATCTACTGCACAATCAAAAGCATCATAATAGGAATGAAATCCTGGCGATGTCGGGCGTCCTGAGCGCTACAGATCCTCCGGCCGGCGCTCAGATGTATGAAACTGCACCTGTAGACTTTAACCTCCCTGCCCTGTTAAATATGTGCAATGTCATTAAATGCTTTTAAACATTACACTCGTGTCATGTCATTCTGTGTGTGTGTTTATTTAGCTAGCCGTTGGCGACTCGTTCTTAACTTGGGAGACTATAGTTGAGATCTGAAATCAATACTTTTATTCAGCATGGATGCATTGAATTGATCATTCATTCATCAAAGAATATATTTCCACTCAAATCTGAAGCAGCACAACTGTTTTCAACATTGATAATAATCAGAATCATTTTATCAGAATGATTTCTGAAGGATCATGTGACACTGAAGACTGGAGTAATGATACTGAAAATTCAGATTTGATCACAGAAATAAATTACATTTTATGTATTCAAATAGAAAAAAAAAATTAAATGGTAAAAAAAAATTATTTTATATATTTTTTTTTTATTATTTACCCCAAACTTTTGAATGGTTGTGTAACACTTTAAATAAGTAATCTGCACATATTACTGTTCAAACTGTTAGGTTCTGTACGTTTTTTGTTAAGTTGTTTTTGTTAGGTTTTGCAAAAACAATACTTTTATTCAGCAAGGATGCATTAAATTGATCAAAAGTGACAGTAAAGACATTTACAGTGTTACAAAAGATTTCTATTTCAAATAAATGCTGTTCTTTTGAACTTTCTATTCATCAAACAATCACAAAAAATCAAATGTATCACGGTTTCCACAAAAATATGAAGCAGCACAACTGTTTTCAACATTGATAATAATCAGAAATGTTTCCTGAGCAGCAAATCAGCATATAAGAATGATTTCTGAAGATCATGTGACACTGAAGACTGGAGTAATGATGCTGAAAATACATCTTTGATCACAGAAATAAATTACATTTTAACTGATATTCACATAGAAAACAGATATTTTAAATTGTAATAATATTTCACAATTTTTACTGTATTTTCGATCAAATAAATGCAGTTCTGATAAGCTGACTTCTTTCCAAAACATTTAAAAACCTTACCAACCCCAAACTTTTGACTAGTAGCAAAAGTCTCCATCCAAGTCTTTGTTTAATCTCATTGTGGTCTATAGGAGAAACAATTAGGGTATTCTTTCCTATGAGTGTGTGTTGCTGTAAAGTTTTTGGGGGCAACACCTCATAAATTGTAAAGCGCCACACACACACACACCATCTGTGATGTCCATATGTCTGTGATTAGTTCATGAGGTTTGAACCACAACATCGCACACACCAACACAACCTTCTCAATCAGCACGACTTCCTGTCATGTGACTTCAGCTTTGTCTAAAAGAGCATTTCACATCCTCTCTAACCTGCTGGGAAAGATCTGATCAATATCTCAAATTATACTCCAAGTCTCGGAGCCAGAATTTTTCTGGGCTTTTACACAATCGGTCATTTCTTAAATGTTATGAAGTGTTTAGTTACACAAACATCAATCCATACAAATTTTGAAATCTAGTGTAAAAAATAAAGAGAAAGATGACATTAAATGTATAATAATGACATTTAAATAGCATCATATCTATTAGGATAACCCTTCTAGATAAATATGGGTTGTTTTCCAGAAGGAAAGCAGTTCATTTGATATATTCCAGTGCATTTGTTGATAGTTAGTCCTCCAGTAATCAGATTAATTAGTGTAATTAAATCAGGCTTTACCTAAACTCACTCCAAACCAAGACACTGATATCATGTCTGTGTGGTACAAGCAGTGAACCCGGACATTTTACTCTGATTTTACTCTTCAAACACGGTTTATTCCATAGATTTGAGACTGTTAATCTGTATAATCATTAGATTATATAGGCATTACACAATCGTGTGATTATAGCCGATTACACTGAAATAAAATGTTCAATCAGACATGAACGAAAACATTAATCTGGACTCTGTTTAGACATGCATGACTTGCACTTTATAGATCACATAATTTTCAGCTTTCAGAACTGTTTTATGGAGTTTTTAATGCTGTTAAACAACAGTAGAAATCCATTAAAGGCGCTACTTCAGTTTCTCACTTCATTCCTGTGAAGAAATGACTCTGACTAAAGTCTACAGCACATTTTACACGGGTTTTATAAACAAAAATACTGATAATGAAACATCACGAAGGCTTTTTGTACTAATGCATTGATGAGAACGCTGCAGTATGAACATGTGGAAAGTCTCAAATGCTATTTCTGTGATTAAATGTCAAGGCTGTAGAGTTTAGTAGAGATGCTATGACATGTCCCTACCAATATCCACTACTAAATTGTCTCTAGCAATAATTTTGATATGTTGTGGTTGTCTGCTGTTATGTCCCCAGCAGTGCCAGAATCAAACCTACAGGCTCTTGCTCATGTGTTCAGCTGAGCTCTTCAGTCACGTGGATCCGTCTTAAGCAGCATCAGTGGGCTCGGGATTTCCTTCTGCTGGGGGATGCTGGGGATGCCCTTCCCAGCATCCTCTCCGTGACCTTCAACATGTCCACTCACACAATAAAAAACACGTCTCACATCCAGCGGCCAGCACAGCATCACAGCATGCAATTCATTTCTCACTAGTCAAAATATCGTAATGTTAATGCATTGCTAGTGGAAATGTGTAATTCGAAATCCAATCGGAATCAAGCAGGAATCTGTTAAAAATCCAATAATATTTGTATAAACAATACCAACCCTTCAGCTTGTTTTTTACTGTTTTATTTTATCCTACATGATCTTAAATTCTTCGTAGACTCGTATTTGAACTGCGAATTCACTTAGAATACTTGTAAAAAATATTATTATTATTATTTAAATTAGACAATTTTAATTAAATATTTAAAAAATTATACAATTCTAATAATTAAAAATTATTTTACATAATTATAAATAATTAAAGAAGTATATGTAAAAAAAATAATTAAAGAATTATATAAAAAAATAATGTAATTAAAAATTAATTTAATAATCGTATATGAATATGATTATATGAATATAATTAAATTATTTAATTATTATCAAAATGTATAATAATTGTATTTAAATGTTATAAAT
>NW_015549585.1:460999-482122 GCF_001515605.1 Sinocyclocheilus anshuiensis
TAATATAATATAATATAATATAATATAATATAATATAATATAGCAAAACGGTCTCTCAAAGAACGTTCTTGGCCGAAGACCCGTATGTTCAGCACGTTGGACAGCGCGTGCTAAGTGCCCATGGGATTTGAAGTCATTTTCGCGCGGCTGTGCGTCACGGGAGACCGCTTAGAACTACAAGTCCCATGATTCCTTGCGCGACGCCGCTTTCCCTGCTCGTAGGCATCATCGGAAACGGGCCACAAGGCGTCGTAGTAACCAAGCCGAGTGGCTTACTAGAAACCAGAAATCATATTCTCCAAAATATTACGCCAATAACTCAACTCAAAGCGCCTTTACTCCCTCAACGCAGCGCCGAGTTCGCGGTGGAAGGGATTAATCCACCTGAAGCAGCTCGCTCGGCTCGTTTCCTTCGTGTGAGAGTGAGGGTTTTTGCGCCTCAGAGCCGGTTTCTGATGATCCGGATCACGCGAGGAATCGAAGAGCTTGCTTGAGGATCACCGGGAATCGAAGAGCTTTAGGCTGAAGTTGAAGAGCATGAAGACGTTTTTTGGGGAAGGTCTGATCGTCGGCGCGATCGAGAATCGTCAGACGGCTGAAATCGTGGAGATTTTCTGAAATCCCGGAGGCAAACACGCCGACTTCTGTGCTTTAGAGAAGATTTACAGCACGATGGCTTTGAGGTTTGTCTCCTGATGTCTCTGCAGCCCTTTAAAGACGTCCAGACCTCAGTGTGCTGAAGGTGTCCGGCTTGCACGAGGTAGTTGTAGATGCATTTGGACCAAGATCAGCTGCTAGAGTTGTTTTTAACGGTAATGCACAGATGTAGCATGCTTTTTAAAGGCTTTTATACCCTAAAAACTCATGCAATGTTTGGTAGGTGTGACCAACTATTCCGGTATGAACATTTGTAATCACTCCTGACTCTTTGTTTGATTGCATTCCCTTTAATCTGGATCCAGATATCAGCATTTTCCCATCATTGTAGCCTGATTTCTTCATGACACCCATTGGGATCTTCAGACACCCTTCCCTGTACAGGTGACCCAGCTTGTGTTCCAGTTATGATGCCTGTGCTGCAACTTCAAGAGGGCGTTGAATGGTGGCAGTCCCATAGGGTTGGTTAAAGATCTGAACTGGTGTCCGAAAGGCTGTAGGTAGCAACCCTACAAGAGGTTAACCATCACCATTGTGTCTTTGACCTCCACAGGGCCCATCCCTGTAGAAAGTCCACTGACACTTTTGTGAATGATAGACCATTGCAGATCCTGAGAGCATGGCAGATAAGACGGCTCCCCGCTGTCAGCTGAGGCTGGAGTGGATTCATGGATACAGAGGCCATCAGTGCAGGAATAACCTGTACTACACCGCGGGGAAGGAGATCGTGTATTTCGTGGCTGGAGTCGGAGTGGTTTACAACACCAGAGAACACACACAGAAGTTTTACTTGGGACACAACGACGACATTATTAGGTATGACGATGCTCTTTATAACAGATACCAAATATCAAAACATCACAAATTTACCATGCACTATAATTCCATTGTAATCTTTTAAATGCCACAAGTAACATCACTTAATATGGCAATCATTCAGTACCATGGGTATGTATCAAAGTACCATGATGTTTTTGGAATATGTACCATAGTAAAGTCATGGTGTTTTTGGAGTACCATGAAGTTTTCTTGGACGTGTACCATGATGATGCCATGTTTTTAGGACTTATATCATTGGAAATACCATTAAATTCTTTGAAATGCTTCAAGGTCTGATGTAAATACCGTTTAGTACTGTTGCAAGTGACAAAGTACAATGATAATACCATGTTTTTAAAATGTACCATGGTAATATGGTGGTACTTACAATTTTTTTGAACAAATGCAATGGCAAAACCCTGTTTTTCTGGACATGTGCATTGGTGATTCCATGTTTTTTTTTTTTTTTTGCATATTTACCATGGTAATGCCATTGTATTGTTTTAAAAATCACTAGGTATGATATAAATATCATGGTAAATTAACATGACAATCATTCAGAATCATTGTATGTAACAAAATACCATGATAATACCATGTTTTCTAACATGGTAATTTCATGGTATTTCTTGGAGAACCATGATATTGCAATATTTTGGACAAACACTATGGCAAAACCATTGGTGATACCATGTTTTTTTGGACATTTGCCATGGTAATGCCATTGCATTTTTTAAAAAGCATGAAATTTCATGCGTATTCCATGGTAAATTAATATATCAGCACCAATCATGATAACAAAATACCATGATAATACCATGCTTTCTAATATGTACCATGGTAAAGTCATGGTATTTCTTGGAGTACCATGATATCACTATTTTGATTGCACAAATATTGTGACAAACTAATTGGTGATACTATGTTTTTTTTGGACATTTACCATGCTAATGCCATTGTATTCTTTTAAATGCCACAGCATTTAATGCATATACCATGGGAAATGAATATATCAATCAGCACCAATCACAGTAAACAAATACCATGATAATACCATGTTTGAATATGTACCATAGTAATGTCGTATTTCATGGATTATGGTATTAATACAACAGTTTTTTAGACGCGTACCACAGCAATTCCAGGTATTTGTACTTTTATTATAGTATTGCCATGGTATTGTTTAAAACAGAGTACCACATGAATACCATGGTACTTGAATAATCATTATATATCATAATACCATGACTGCACTATCATACGATAGTGTGTTTGTTTGCCCGTGTAGTGTTGACAGTAGTTGTTCCTCTCTGATAAAGCGGTTTGTATCTGAGACACCTGATGCTATCTGAACGTCGGCACACATTTCCATCCGCACATTTATCAGACCGTCATCGTCGATTTTTCAAATGTAAATAAAACAAAGATTATTGGAGTATGTTTTACAAGAAAATACTGGTTTTTATACTTCAAAATTCAATGTGTTACTTGCCATTTCTTTGTAATGAATTGTGACATTTACAAGTAATTACAAGTATAAAAAACACCAGTTTTTTACTAATAAATAAATGTTTTAAAGGCACAGTTTATTTAATTAGTTTATATATTTATCATCAATAAATCCAAATTTTTTCAATCTCTTACATTTTAACTAACTGAATATTGCTTTTTCCAAAGTTATCCATATTTTAACCATGTTCATACATTTTAACTGAATAAATGTAATTGTTTTCACAATGAACAGATTCATGCTAAGCAATTTGAGTAGATGCATTTTGAAAATAATTTTATGATTTAAATAATCAAATAGATGCATATAATCAACTATGCCATGTTTTTATTTATTTATTATCACATTAAGTTTATTTGTATCAAATGCATATAGATGCATACAATTAATAATAAACTATACTATGTTTATTTCGTTTGTTTATTCATTAATTTATTTGCATAACATTAAGTTTATTAGTTTGTTTATAGTAAATGCATGCAGATGCGTATAATTAATAATAAACTATGCCATGTTTTCATTTATTTAGTTTTAGTTTATTTATTTACTTATTTATTTGCATCACATTACGTTTATTAGTTTGTTTATATTAAAACAGTAGTCCAAAATGCATGTATATTTTATATGTAATTCAAATGCATAAATCTTAAATTTAGGCTTGAATATTTTATCTGAGTGAGGGTGAAAGATGTATTTTGTATTGATCATAGACCGAAAAATAATTCAGAATTATGGTTTATAGTTTGCATCTTGCATTTTAGTCATGTTTGCATGAATATTTGTTTTATGGACTGTGTTGTGACAGAAAGCCAAGCAGATTTAACAATATTTAGTCCTGTTTACATTTTCCCGACTGTCAAATCCACACATCGCCGGCTCTGTTTGTGCCCGAGGGTGGGATGCTATTCTTGTCATCCGATTCCATTCACAGCAGTTATCATCTTGCCCAGATCCTCAACAAACTGATCGCTCCAATACAACTATCATGTTTGTTTATAATAATGTTTAATTGCTTGGTTAGAGTTAGAGTGCAGGTTACATTCTGTGAAGGAAGAGTCACAGGATATGTGCTGAATTATGGGATGCGAGGTGTCTTGTTTTAGGCTGAGCCTGCAGATGATGGATTTGGTAATTAGTGTTGATTGTCTCAAATGTCCCATCACCTCGTTTAGCAGGTCTCTCTGTAATGTGCACCTATAAACGGAAACCACGAGACAGCCTTTGTGTTATTGCAGTAATTGTGTATGTTTATGGAAACTCTGACATTCAGTGTTGTTGGCTTTTGCCAGATTGTATTATATTAGAAACACACACACACTGGTCATGGTCGACATAGACAGAAGAGTGAGTATATTAACCCAGTTCATCTCGCTGCCTGGGGGGGAACTTTGCTATTAAAAGTCATATTAAAAGTACTATGAAACACACATGATGCCAGTGGCGCCGAGGTATAAAATGTGCTTTTACTGCGGTGCAGAGCCACATCAAATGAACTTACACTGTCATTCTGGGGTACAGTAGAGCAGCCTTGTGTTTATGCAAAAATTATTTAAGGTGTTTAAGTCAACTGTCACTAATACTAGCGCTCATAGTTAGTGTTTGTGATTTGTACAGACCTTGCTTGAACACTAAGAATTAAACTCGACCTGCAGTAAATCATGTGTCTTGTTAAGGAGAGGTGTACTGTTACTATATATTATGTGCTTGTTTATTTATGCAAGAAGTTTTTGCCTGGCAGGCGATAAAACAAGCAATTTATAGAGACCAGAATAATTATAGAGATGTGAAGGTGATGTAGTTTGTTTAACAGGTGCTTAAATCTTTTTTGTTGCATTGCAATTGCATAGCATTGCAAAACAGCAAGCTTCTTGTTCAATATTTTTGTCTTGTTTGTTAGTACAAATATATAAACATTCTAAAAAATATATATATATATTTGCTTGAGAAACAAAATGACTTGAGATGTTAAGTCTTGTTTAAAAAAAAATAAAATAAAAATTAAGTGAGTTTATGCTTAAAACAAGAAAAAATATCTGCTTGAGAAATAATCTTTCTGACCACATTGGGATATTGACATATTTAATTCTAATAAATTGTTCAGAATACAAGACTAAATATCTTTATATAATTTTGCTTTTTAAGTAAAATGTAGTTTGATTTAAGATTACATTTGTCATCACAAAAATGTAAACTGTATTATCACACAGGTCTATATATAAAGTTGGCTATATATGATGATATAAGACCTGATTTTAGATTTTTTTTTTGTGCAAAATATGGCTATTATTGCCCAGCTCTTTACATAAAGTATACTCAAATAAAGCAATCTGCTCGACTGTTTATATAATCACAGAATGTAACTGTATTATATCTACTAAATGCAATATTAAGATATTATAAACATTAACATCATGATGCTTTGAAATTTATTCTCATGATAATTAAGCACTTTTCCCTCCAAATTCTTATTCCTGTAAAATGCATGTGAAATTTTATTTGTGAGTTTTGCTGTAATTTTCATGATTCTCAGTGGCGTTTGTCATTGTTCTCTTTGTGTAAATTTAGCATCATAACATTATATAAAAAAAATTAGAAGTTGAAAATAAAAATTAAAAATTAAAAAAATTATTTGTAAAAAAAATGTTTGAAAAAAAAGTAATTATTGGAGTATGTTTTACAAGAAAATACTATTTCAGTCTTTCTATTTTAAACTTCATGTTTAATTCAATGTGTGATTTAATTCCTTGTAATTATTTTGAAATGTACTAGCAATTTCTGTGTAAAGATAGTTTCAAAGCCATCTTTTTCAGTGAAACAGAATTGCAAAAATAATGACTTTCCCTAAAAACTCAGGTAGTGTCACCAACTCATGTTAATTTTTTATGCAAAATAAACATTAACATCATGATTTTCCTGTAAAGCTGCATGGAAACAATGTGTTTTGTGAAAAGCACGATTCTACGAATCAATTTGACTCTTATATTTGTATTTGAAAACAAGACAAAAAAATACTCTAGGTTCTTCAGATCAGTGTTTTGGTTTTCCGTGTTCTTCTAAAGAACTGTGTTGAAATAGCTGCTGTTTTGAGTTGTCTGGATTATCCGTCTCTAAAGTAAAGACTTTAGTTTTGGTGAGTCAAAGAGCTCATTGTTGTAGTTTCTCTCAGCATGAAGGGCAAGTGTGGGGTCACTCTATCAGCCCGTATCTGACCCCGAACTCAGCGAGATTAGCCCAACATTTGAGCTCTTAACAGAGGGCAGACTCTCCGTGGAATTACTGTAAGCTCAAATTCCACGCCGTCTCATCCAGTGCTGCGTGTGACAGCAGGGGCGGACTGGGACAAAAATTCAGCCATGGCACTGTAGCCACACCGGCCCACATTACCACACCGACACAGCCCCACCCACGGACACGCACATTCACTACTTACATTTGTGTAGAGATGGTGAAATAATATAAGCAGTACCATATATGTAACAGATATTTAAACATTTAATGTATGTGTCTGGCAAACAATGCTTACTACTTTTTAAAGAGCACACGTTTATAAAAACTTTACACATACAGTAAAAACAAAAGAAAAATAATCTGAGGATGTTGTAGAGTCTGTGTGCTGTCTGTTTATGCCATTTGTCTGCTGTTACTGTCATTCTCTACAGTATGTTGTTCTTTGTTGTCACTGTCAGTCTTGTTGGGTTTTTCCTACCTACTCCTCCCAGTCTCCACTAGGCCTACCGTAGCATCCTTCCTCACAGCACTGGTATTGGAAGACCAGGGGTCTCTGGCTGTACTGATTCCAGCAACATCCTAGTTAATGAACACAGTATAGGACAGGGTTCCTCAATAGGCGGCCCGCGGGTCACATCCCGCCCATGAGAGAATTTTTTGACCTGCGCTAATTTCAAATAATGTGGCATGAAAATTCAAACTACATGGAAAAGATACTTTTTATCGCGTCGTGTCTGGTTTGAATATACTGGGGTTCTACGCTAAGCTTACAACTGTTTAATACAATGTAGGCTAAACACTGTCAAAAAAAAACACGAGCTAACTGGCAGAAGTAGTGTTAAAATGACTAGTGCTAACTGTATTTTCTGTTTTCTTCTTACCTCGGCAGCACTAACTGTTCTCTGCTGCAGCAGCCGAATTTAAACCTTTTGAAAAGAGTTTGGTTAATTTTACGCATTTAGCAGCATCGGACTTAAGCCCTTTTTTTAATTTCTCAAGTTGGAAATTTTGATAGATTTTTCTTGGTTCGGTCGCCCCATCTCGGGACCAGGCAGCCGGCCGTTGCCGACTGGGCCAAATGCTTAACATTTATTAATTATTAACATTATTATTATTATAACCATAGAGAAATCGTGCAAGCGATAAAAACCTGTCCTATGCGCTGTTGGCCCGTAAAAACAATTTTATTTATATATATTTAGAAAAAATATGACCGGCCCATATTAAACAAAATGGTCCGGCCCCTCTGGCATTTGCCAGAATTGCCAGATGGCCAATCCGCCCCTGTGTGACAGAGCCGAGGACACGTTTATTTGCTTTTCTTGTTTCTGTCCTGTCACGGTTTTGGATATGCATGATTTTGAGAGCTCATTAGGACTAAAACAATCTGACTACTTGTTTCATTAAAGCTCTCGTTGGAGATGCATTCATAATTGCATTATTCTAATGAACAGACCCTGCTCAGTCACTGCTTTTTTTCTGTGCTTAAAAACAGCAGTTTTTTTTTTTTGGAAATGGAAATTTGAACAAGCAGCTTGTGATTAGAATTTTATTTAATTCATACTACGACATTGTTGTATTCTAGACTCTAATTAAGGTGTTGATTAATTTTGTTGAATAATTGGGCTTTTGAGTTTTCTATCATCTCACCACATTCTCAAACGGTGACATGGACTGCTTGAAGACACTTAATCAGTTGTATTAGAAAGTATTTCTACTCACAAGAATGATTTAGAACGACGTTATGAGTGGAATAATTGACGCCGTTCTTTTAAAATCTTGATTCTGATTGGTCAGTTGCATCTTTGAGTGTTCATATAGTTCATATACATTTTTGCATATTTTTGTCTCTTTTCATGTTTCCCTAGGCAGCATCTGTTGGCTGAAGAATTGATAAAAATTACTAAGGAAAACTTAGAGCATAAACCTTTTGATAGTTGGTTAGTTAAAGCAAAAAAACATTAAAACATCACTCAGAAGAACAAGGGATGTTTAATAATAATAGAAGTAATTATTCATAATAATATGTAAATAAATATTGGAATATTTGGTAGATTTGTTTAAATGATTAAAGGAATAGTTCAGCCAAAAATGAAAGTTTGTTGAAAATGTGCTCACCCTCAGGCCATCCGAGATTAGGATGAGTTTGATTCTTCATCACATTTGGAGAAATGTAGCATCACTTGCTCACCAGTGGATGCTCTGCAGTGAATGGGTGCCGTCAGAATGAGAGTCCAAAAAAGCAGAAGCTGCATGTTTGTAAGAAACAAATCCATCATTAAGACGTTTTAACTTCAAACCACTGCTTTCTGCTAAAATACAAATCCATAATCCATAATAACGCTGCCTCCAGTGAAAAAGTGGTTTGGTCTGAATCAGGAGAGAAATCTGCACAGATCAAGCAGCGTTTACAAGCCAAAACAGCTCTAAACAAATATGTGGGTGGATTTTGATGTGAGAGACAACAGGAGATGGACTTTTTCACTGGAGGAAGCGTTATTATGGATTATGACTCATATTTTAGCCGGAAGCAGTGATTTGAAATTAAAACGTCTTAATGATGGATTTATTTCTTACAAATGCAGCTTTTGTCTTCTCCAGATGTTAACTGATGGACTAGAGTGGTGTGGATTACTGTGATGTTTTTATCAGCTGTTTGGACTCTCATTCTGACGGCACCCATTCACTGCAGAGGATCCATTGCTGAGCAAGTGATGCAATGCAGCATTTCTCCAAATCTGAGGAAGAAACAAACTCATCTACATCTCGGATGGCCTGAGGCTGAGTACATTTTCAACTTAAATTTTTGGGTGAACTATTCATTTAATTTTCAATAATTCAATGCATTAGACTAGTATTTTTAGTCCAGCATTGTATCAAAAACCTTGCAGGCTGGTTGCAGGTCTCAGGCAGCTGGAATTATTTCAGGCTTTTCCAAACACGCTCTGTCACGACAGCGGCAAGACGTCCCACTTCACTGCACAAAGACTTCAGCACATCTGCGGAGGAACACACACACACACACAAACACATGCTCGCTCTCTTTCTGGCATGCTTGTCATCCGCTCTTCATTTTCCTATTCTGCTTCCTCCCTGTAGGCCTACAGTCACTGGTGTTCATTTGACTGCAGATCTTTCCCAGAATCCCTCAGCTGTTCACTGACTCACAGGGGTCCGGCACAGACACGAGTTAACGCCCACAGGTGCCCCAACACACAAGACCATGTCCGGGAAAATCAAATCAATTATATTGTGCATAAAGAAAATAATTTTGCATTGTGATATTATTCTTAGGATAATTACAAACATTTCCCTCTAAATTCTAATTCTTGTAATGCACCTGAAATTTTATTTTTGCGTTTTGTTGTAATTTTCATGATTCATAGTGATTGTCATTTGATTCTTTTTACAATGTGTAATTTTAACATCAACAACACGTTGTAAATGAAAATAAAAAATGATTGGAATTAAAAAAAGGAAAAAGTCATAAAAAAATAATTGTAGTATGTTTTACATGAAAATACTATTCTAGTCTAGACTAGTCTTTTTACCTCAAAATTTCACATTCAATTCAATGGGTGACTTGCCATTTCCATTGTTATTTTAGTATAATTGAGATACTATTATAGTTTTTATTAATATTCTGAATCCGTTTTTATTTTTATATTTTGCTTTCATTTTAATTTTAGTTGAAGTTTTAGTAATTGTGTGAATTTTAGTAATTGTTGTGTGTTTTTGACATTTTTAGTAGTTTTTGTTTGTGTGTGTGTGTGTGTGTGTTTATATAGATTTTGTCATTTTTTATTTTATTTATTTATTTTTTTGTTTTGATTATTTTATTACCTCAAGTTAAACTAAATTAAAAAAATGAATGTTCCTAGCTAAAATATATATTTTTAATATTTTATTTCAGTTAAACTTTATTTTGTTTCAGGTAACACATTTTTTTTAAAAGGGTGTTACTTTTAGTTTTAGTTATCTATAATAACCCACCCGTTTCTTTGTAATTATTTGTGAAATTTACTATTTAAAAACATTTTTTGAGTATAAAATATTTTTCAGTGAAACAATTGCAAAAAAATTAAAAAATAAAAGACTTTTCCCAAAAAGTAGATATTTTCACCTCCAAATAATACCAAAACAGGGATTATTTGCAAAATATATATTTTTTTATGCAAAATATAATCTAATATTTTTTTGTTGTATCATGTTTGTGTTTTGCGGGATTCATCCGACTCTCTGTATCAGCTCCATTCACGTCATGCCAAAGTGTTCGGGATTAGATTTTGTTGCGATATCTGATGTTTTTATGAACACACACACACACACACACATTGACATTTTTAGTAGTTTTTGTTTGTGTGTGTGTGTGTGTGTTTATATAGATTTTGTCATTTTTTATTTTATGTATTTATTTTTTTGTTTTGATTATTTTATTACCTCAAGTTAAACTAAATTAAAAAAATGAATGTTCCTAGCTAAAATATATATTTTTAATATTTTATTTCAGTTAAACTTTATTTTGTTTCAGGTAACACATTTTTTTTAAAAGGGTGTTACTTTTAGTTTTAGTTATCTATAATAACCCACCCGTTTCTTTGTAATTATTTGTGAAATTTACTATTTAAAAACATTTTTTGAGTATAAAATATTTTTCAGTGAAACAATTGCAAAAAAATTAAAAAATAAAAGACTTTTCCCAAAAAGTAGATATTTTCACCTCCAAATAATACCAAAACAGGGATTATTTGCAAAATATATATTTTTTTATGCAAAATATAATCTAATATTTTTTTGTTGTATCATGTTTGTGTTTTGCGGGATTCATCCGACTCTCTGTATCAGCTCCATTCACGTCATGCCAAAGTGTTCGGGATTAGATTTTGTTGCGATATCTGATGTTTTTATGAACACACACACACACACACACACACACTCACACTCTCTCTCTCATTTATCTGTTGTGTGTGGAAAGCCTTGATTCGATCAGTGAAAGAGCTGTAGCTGCGCTGCTTTCAGAGTGATGTCAAAGCCACTCTGTCTTCAGGGTTAGCGTTTCTTCTTTCTCTCCTCGCTCTCGCCACATCTCACTCTCTCTTATTTCTCAGAGTTTGCTCTTTTATTGCTCAGGACACTTAATGGAGCTCTCAGTTATGATTCATTTAAGTAGCAGCTTTGTCTTTTGAGTTACTGCCTGTGCAAAGCTCGTCACCTTGATGCTAGCTTTTTCTTTTTGGTTGCCAAGGTGGTTCTATACTGTTGCTAAGGTGATCTGAGTACACTAGGTGTTTGCTAGATGTTTTGCGGTTATTATGTGCGTTAAATGGTGTGGGATGAGATGCATACAGATCATTTGATGAGAAATGATTGAGTTTATATTGAGATCTCTGACTTTGATACCACAGACTTTGGTATCTTGAGCAAATCTGAGCACTGTTTAAGAATGTGTTTATTCTTAACTTAAACTATTACAAACCATTTTCGGTAATTGAAATAAAGCTAAAAAAATGTAAATACTAGATGAAAAATGTAAACTTAAACTTATCTCAAATTTGCATTAAAGTTTTACATTTTAAAACTAAAACTGAAATAAAAATAACAATAAATTAAAGCTATATAGAAATAGAAATATGAAAATGACAACAGCACAACAGAAAACTAAAATTTAAATGAAAACTGATATAACATTTAAAAAAAATGTTTTTTTAAACAAGTTATGTTGCAACTAAATTAAATAAATTGAGGTATTAAAATTACTATAACTAAAACTGAAAAAAACAGTAGCTATATATAAAAAGCTAATAAAAATGACTGAAACTTAAACTAAAATTAAAACTGAAAATATAAAAATAAAAACTAATTCAAAATATAAATAAATATTATAAACTGTGAATAAATAATATAATATTATTTATATAATGTAATATTATAGTAATATAAATAACACTAGTAGATACAGATGTCTCTACTATTGGACTATTGTTAACATGAAAATTAAAAATTAAACTATAAAAAAAAAAGAAAAAAAAAGCGAATTCAAAATATTAATAAATGCTATAATAGTATAAATAATACTAAAATAACACTGGTTTAAGACAAACCATTTTACATCCCTAATGTGATTCATTTTAAAGTTAAAACAACCAGAAATGTTCTATGTATAAAGAATTGATTGGATGGTAAAAAGGTGGTTTTGTTGGAATTAATGTGTATAAAGTAAATGGGTCAGTTTTCATTTCATTTTGACTTTAAGCAACAATGTACATTTGCTCTTCATTTAATGTCATTACTGTCTAGGAGAAACAATTAAGATATTAAAGCGATCTCGTTAGTGATTTTTCCTTCCTGCGGGTCGTTACTTGCACATACTGTATGTGCTAACACACACCCACACACACACACACTCAAACTCACACACACACACACTCAAACTCAAACACACACACACACACACACACACACACACATATCTGTAGCTCATAACCGCATTGGCACACGGCACAGCTGCTGGCTTGGGTTTCATGCTAGTGGACATAGAGAGACTTTGATCATTCTGCAAGCTCTCTGAACACACTCACACACACACAGACACATGCTAAAGGGCGTTTAGCCCTGGTTAATCTGCCTTTGATCTGCGTTTGAGAGGAAACTCCTGCCCGCTGCTCCTGCTGGTCCTGATGGCAGGCGAAGAAGGTGCTAATATCAGTGCTCTAATGGGACTGGAGTGAATGTCACTCGCTCTCTTACAGCAAATCACTGTGGCGCTGCACTCCGCATCTGCTGTAATGACACCATTATCATGCATTAGATTTAGTAAAGCAATCAACTATCTGAGGCGATGCATGGCAGTGAATTTACCATGGTAAAGGGGTGTTGTTAGCAGTGTTGTTATTGTTAACTAAAACTAAAACTATTAAAAATCAATGTAGGTAATAATATAAAATGAAATCAAATAAATATTGGATGGAAAAACTAACCCCCCAAAAAACAAACAAACAAACCCAATCAAAATATAAAACAAAAATGTAAAATCTTTTTACAAAAATGTAAAAAGATGAAAAACAAACAAAACATTTTTTTATATATTGTTGTATATTATATTGTTATTATTATAGAATGATACTGTTAATAATATGTGGCTTTGGCAAATAAAAATGAAATAAGTTTAAGTTGAGGTACAAAAATTGCTTATATATATATATTCTACAATGACTAAAATGAAATAAAAATAACTTGTACAATCTATAAAGAAGTCATTTTTGTTTATTGATATTAAGCTGAAACAAAATAAAATATAAATATCAGATGAAAAACAAAAAAAAACTTACAATATATATATACTTTTTTATTTTATTTTATTTTTTATAATATAATATATAAAATATTTTTTTAATTTGCTAACAATGAAACCCTTCTCTTCTCTTCTCTTCTCTTCTCTTCTCTTCTCTTCTCTTCTCTTCATTGTAACTCACAGAGTGTCTCTCTTCTGTTCTCAGTCTAGCGCTGCATCCGGATAAGACCCAGGTGGCCACAGGTCAGGTTGGGAAGGATCCGTATATCTGCGTGTGGGACTCGTACGCGCTGACCACCGTGTCCATCTTGAGAGACGTTCACACTCACGGTGTGGCCTGTCTGGCCTTCGACGCTGACGGCCAGGTAAGTCACATGACTCCTCAGTCAGTTTAATGACTTCCTGCACGGCTCTCTGGAATACTTCATTCCGATTGGCTGCATTCTCAAATATTTTTGTATAATGACTGTATCAAAATCGGTAAACATTTGAATATACAGTGGGTACGGAAAGTATTCAGACCCCCTTAAATTTTTCACTCTTTGATATATTGCAGCCATTTGCTAAAATCATTTAAGTTAATTTTTTTTCCTCATTAATGTACACACAGCAACCCACATTGACAGAAAAACACAGAATTGTTGACATTTTTGCAGATTTATTAAAAAAGAAAAACTGAAATATCACATGGTCCATAAAAGAAAAATCTATAATTTTGACCCATACAATGTATTTTTGGCTATTGCTACAAATATACCCCAGCAACTTAAGACTGCTTTTGTGCTCCAGGGTAGGGCTGTGCGATATTGAAGAAAAATGCGATATACGATACCTTGTTAAAAAATGCGATATTCGATATGCGATACGATACGATATTGCTTAAAGTGTGTACAATTAATTTCAATTATATTTTAAAATATTTAAAAATGAAAATGATATAACCAATTTGTTTCACATTCTTTCTTGGAAAAGAATTTGCGATATTTCGATAATTTCGATATATCGTGCAGCCCTACTCCAGGGTCACATTTTTTTAATTTTAGAGGTGTAACAATACACTCATGACACAATTTGTTTGATGCACAAAACTGATCTGACGATATGTTTCTCTCATGATACTTTAAACAAAATAGAGTTAAAATGGTAGGTATTTTTTATTATTACATGTACATCATGTGATAAATGGTTAACAAAATAAGATACACAATAGAAATATTCATGATTCTGCTTAAGCTAAAAATATAATTATTTTAGAAACATGCTTGCTCTCTGTCCCTGACAACATACATTAAAAAAAAATTTTTTTTTATTAAATAATTTATTTTTAATTTATTAATCATAATTAAGTATCATGGAAGCTCAAATGTGTGAGCTTCTGGGTTTACCATATTTGATGAGTTGATCATTGTTTTTATGTGAACAAACACCTAAACCTTTATTTTTGGTTGAACTATTCACAATACATATTGTTGCATTTTTGTATTGCGATTATATTTTGACACAATATATTGTTACACCCCTAATATTTGTTAAGTTGTTATTTTTGTATCATTGAGATACCATTATATGTTTTATTAATGTTTTAAATCAGTTTTTATTTTTATTTTAATTAAGTTTTTAGTAATTTTCTTGTGTTTTTGTCATTTTTCTTTTTTTTTTTTTATATATATATGTCTATAATTGTTATTTCAGAACTAAATTAAAATAAGAAATGTTGGCAACTAGCTGAAATAAATTTTTTTTGTATTTTATTTTATTTCAGTTAATATTTATTTCATGTAATGATATAGTTTTTTTTAATGGTTTTAATTTTAGTTAACTATAATAACCCTGAGTAGTAGTATTATTAAAACTGAATTTTCTTCATTTGTGTTTGTAAATGCTCCCGTCTAACCACTTATTTTCTCCTGTCTTGTGTTTTTGAACGTTCAGCGTTTAGCGTCTGTGGGACTTGATGCCAAAAACACGGTGTGCGTGTGGGACTGGAAAAAGGGGCGTGTCTTAGCCACCGCCACGGGACATTCTGATAGGGTAAGAACGGAACGCACTGTTCCTCATTACCGACAGTTAATCACATCAGAACCGCAGAGTCCAGCATTTCATTCATAATGCCAGAAAGATTCTGACTCCCGTGCATGAAGTGAAAAACAGAACAGGCCCGTCCGGTCCACACATGCTAGGACTGTTTCCATAGCAACAGATGCTACACCTCAGTGATGTGAATGAATAACCATTAAGAGCGTTATGAATAAGTTATTGTGTTATGCTACAGTACAGAGGAGCATTTCAATACATGAACTGACACACACACACACACTCAGTGTCGAGGGAGTCTGAAGGCACAGCAGAGATGACAGAGCGGCTTAGTGAAGAACCACAGACACCAGAAGACTCCCTACGGTGCCATTAAAACCCTGCAGCTCTTCCTGTCTCTCAGTGTGTCTCTCTGCTGTTCCAGCTCAACAACTTCACTGTCATGACTCCCGATGAAATATAAAGCAATTTAGATTTGATATCTTTTGCATTTTATATTCATGCATTAGAAGCTTTTTTCCAAAGCGACTTGCATTGCGTTCAAGGTATATACTTTATAAATTTAAAGAAACTTTATATAAAGAAATCAGACTCATTGCTAGTGGCATGATCTACTGTTAAGCAACAGGAATGCTTTATGAAATGTTTATTTGCAGATAATGCATGCAAATAATGAAGAAATCAGACTGTTTGAAAAATAAATGCATAGTTTAAAATTAAGAATTAAGGAAAGAAGAAAAATGATGTTGATTAAGATGCTTAATGCATTGTTCTTTTTGTAAATTGCTGAATTTTTAGCAAATTAGCAAGCATGACTATAATTACACAGCTCTGGATCTTGAAAAAAAATTCAGCTGATTTGCAAAGAAAAAAAAGCCTAATATTACACTTGTTTTATTTCAGCTAGTGATGTACTAATATAACCAAAACTTAAATAAAAGCCATGTAGAAATATTAAAAAGGACAAACACTACAAAGTCACTACAAACTTTAACTAAAATTCTAAATAAAGTGTAAAATGTAAAATGTAAAAATAAAAATATTTTAATTCAAAATTCTAATTCTTATTTGAAATATTAATTTAAAAAACTGTACTAGTTTCTCAATTATATTTATAACACTGCTGAGTTTGAAATCAACAATAAAAACTTTCCATCATGCATTTTTCCATCATGCAAGTTTTAATGCATAATTATATAATTTGTACACAAAATTACAAAAGCCGTAAAATATCAAAAGTTTCGGTTTTAAAATTGATCATTTAAAGGCGCAATAGGAGATCTTGGAAAATGCTAACTTTAGCCTGATAGCACTGAAAGCGAATGTCCCTGCAGTCTGCAAAGCAGGGAAAAAAGTGAAAATCAGGATTATGCATAAAATAATGTCTTCAGAATCATTCATACATGTGAAAACTAAAAGCTGTGAATTGAACGAACAGCTGTAATGTGGCTCAGATTCAGACAAGAATCGTGTCTTTGTGGTGTTTTTCTGCTGATTAAGGGATAATATGAGACTTCTTCACCTTACAAATGGTTGTTGAAAGCAAAAATGCTACGAAATGCATCATATTTTATGAGAAAGTGTGACGTGTTTGAGCAAATCAGACACTATTTTTTGGAATCAGCACCTCAAAATTAGTAAGAAACTAGTATTGGATTTTATTCAGCAAACATGATGCAGGTCTTTGCATTATAATGTCCATTATATTTAGCATTGTGTATAATTTTAGAGAGTTGTGATTAATTCAGTGTAATCGGTTTTGGTGCTAGATGTTGTGGAAGTGTTGACATGGTTAGTCCACCTGTTTGTGCTGTGTTGCAGATCTTTGATATTTCCTGGGACCCGTTTCTGCAGCACAGGCTGGTGAGCTGCGGAGTCAAGCACATTAAAGTGAGTCACACCCCTGAGACAAAGTCCATCGAACCCGCTCTCGGAAACACATAAAACATGCCGTAATTTATTGCTCCTTTCCTTTGTTGTTTTTACTGCATTTTAATGCTTTTTCATAGACTTCATTTAAAGGAACAGTTCAGCCAAAAATCTAATTCTGTCTGATTTAGTCAACCTGTATGACTTTCCATTTAGTTCAAATGTAAATGCATAGATGTCAAGCTCTAAAAATAAAGGTTATGCATGCACAATATTTTAAGTTTGCGGATACAAAAGATTTGCATGAGCAAAGGAGTTGATGTTCAGGTTTTCTCTTTCGTCTCACAGTTTTGGGCATTATGTGGCAATGCATTGACGCCAAAACGAGGGATTTTCGGAAAGACGGGGGACTTGCAAACCATTCTGTGCTTGGCGACGGCAAAAGATGAAGTGACGTATTCGGGAGCTCTTAACGGAGATATTTACGTGTGGAAGGGACTCAACCTGACACGAACGATACAGGCGGCACACGGAGTGAGTGAAGCTCATCACACTTCCTACACCATCACTCCCACCATATACACATCAGCTGTATGTGCATCTCCATTAAAGGACATCTGAAGTTGCAATGCATCCCACTTGTAATCAGATATTCAATGCATTGGCCATTTGTGTCATGCATCTATAACATTAGTGCATATAGCATGTGGTGACATATGTGACCTGTTGCACATGCGTTTGTAAAGTCTCTTTCTTCATGCAGGCAGGGATCTTCAGCATGCACTCATGTGAGGAAGGATTCGCCACCGGTGGGCGGGATGGATGTGTGAGGCTGTGGGACGTGGATTTCAAACCCATTACCAAGATTGACCTCAGAGAGGCAGAACAAGGTTATAAAGGTAGAACATTACAGCTGGCTTTAAAGGGAACAGGATTTTTCTTGCCCTTTTGAAATAGAGTTTAATGTACTATGTGACATACTCGAACATTTACAACATAACACTTTTATTTCATTAACACATGACCGTTCACATTTATACGTCAAGTAACTATTTATTATTCAGCAATTGTGAATTACATCAGTTTACACTCATTCTGTAACAGAAGCAAGGCTGTAGAGTTTAGTAGAGATGCTGTGACATGTCCCTACCAATATCCAGCCACTACTAAATTGTCCCTAGCAATAATTTTGATCAAACAATTAAATGTCTGCTGTTATGTTCCCATCAGTGCCAAAACCATTATTGACCATTTTTCAAAAGGAAATTGCATTGATCTCGATCCATTGCATCCATTTTAAACACAATACGGGATCAATAAAACAGACAGTCTTTAACCAGGAAGAGATCATTCATTTGACTCCTTATGATGGTACAGGAAACCCAGTATATAAGGGATTGTGTCACCATGGCAACACAGCCTGCGCTTATATCACACGAGTGACAGTGTTTTCAGCAGATGTAAGTCTTGTAGCAATGAAGCTGTCAGCGCTTTCACAGCAGAAAACTGTCAGATAATTGGCTCTCAACAGGGTCTCAAACTGTGCTCAGATTTGTCAGAGTCTCAATATGAACTCAAACATTTCTCATTAAATGATCTGAGCTGCTCTCCACACTCATTTTTTAGTTCTGTAGTCTTATTGGATGAAGACGCTGGGTTTGTTTTTTTTGACATTTTGCCGGTGTGTCCAATTTAGACTTCCATGTAACATGTTTTTGACTTTTTTTTCCCGCTTTAAAGGTTCATTTTTGGGGGTTTTACAGCCAGTTAATGAGCCAAATTAAATTCTGCCCTGCTGAAAACACCAACTTATGACAGTTGTTGAGTGTGAAGCTTTTTCACTCTCTTTTTTACTCTCAATTTTACACAGCTATTTTTTGTGTTCATTTTAATTGTTCAATACGATATATAACATGTTTTTGACTTTTTTTCCCGCTTTAAAGGTTCATTTTTGGGGGTTTTACAGCCAGTTAATGAGCCAAATTTAATTCTGCCCTGCTGAAAACACCAACTTATGACAGTTGTTGAGTGTGAAGCTTTTTCACTCTCTTTTTTACTCTCAATTTTACACAGCTATTTTTTGTGTTCATTTTAATTGTTCAATACGATATATATATATTTTTTAAGCTCTAAGGTCGTCTTTTAGACGTGATGCTATTTTTCTAAGTAAATTAACTTTTGGTTCAGCATTACTGGTTTAATTCCTGTATGTGGATTTTTCTTTATGTCCCATGTAATATTGATTTTTTTTTAAAATTCTGATTAGTAAAAGTATTATTTATATACTATTGTGTTTATTAGTATTTTGAATAATTTTATTTTTTATTTTAATTTTAGTTTAAGTTTTAGTTATTTTGTTATGTGCTTTTGACTCTTTAATGTATATAATATATTAGGGGTGTTCATTTTAACCGTTTAACCGCCCGTAAGAATTTTGACCGATTAATACAATCAGTTAAACGGTTTAAAAAGTAATTTAATTATTTATTTTTTCTGTAATTTATCAAAATATTTAAAAAGGTTTGCTGCATGGTTAAAATACGCTACGCGTATAAAAAAAATTGTTTTTTAGGGGGAAAAAAAGGATGCCACTTTCTGCCGTCTGGTTTCCTTTCGCACATGTTGTTGTTTGCCGCTTTTTGCGCATGTAAAATGAATCCCTGGAAAACAAATGTTAGTATTTTTTTATCGGGTCACAGACACTTATCCTTTCTAATTTAATTAAATTCTAATTTAAAATAATCTTGTCGGTTAACAATCGGTTAACGAGCGCCGGTTGTCGGTTAGGAAAAATAACCGAAATGAACATCCCTATAATATATACATTAATATAAATCACTCCTCCTACATTAATATTTTTTATATTTATCTTAATTTTATATCTATTTCAGTTTTAGAATTTGTAGTACTTTAAATTATAGTATTTCAGTTCTAATTTATAGTTATAATAATTATAGTTTGTTTTTCATCTAATATTTATATTTACGTATTTAATTTTGTATTTATCTAATTTTTTTTATTTTTTCATATATTTAATTTAATATTTATATTATTTATTTCATTTCAGCTTAATTTCAATTAACATTTTTAATAGATATGGTTTTATTTATTTATAAATAAATCAATGAAACGGAAAATATAAATTGATCATATTTATATTTTATTTATTTCCAGCTTTACTTCAATTATTTCTTTATTTAAAATTTTTATAATTTCATTTCAGGAAACGATAGCAGCACTGTTTAGTAATTTAATTGATTTGATGCAGAAAATGCATCAGTTAAAACACATTAAAAATTACAAAACAAATGATCATTCAAAATTATTCATAGAATTTTAAATAATCAATTTAAAATAAATAAATAAAACCCCACCAAAACCAGATTAAATAAAGTCAAGTTATTTTGTTTCCAACAACTTCTGATTGTTTTTACACACTGAGGGACACATTTGTTGTAATCTTCAAAACGTTCCTGTAAACTAGTTAAGATGCCTGGACACCAGCATCCCATGGACCTTAGTTAGAGTAGATGATATAAGTTCCTGAAAATAAAATATGGCACCTACCATGACCAAGGAACATGCTAGAGCCCAAATCCCAAACATAATGTTTGCTGGTGACCAGATATGTTAGTCTGGGCTGCTTGGTAGACCTGTCACAATAACAACTTTTTGTTGTGCAATATATTGCCCCAGAAATAATTGCGATAAGCGA
>NW_015549585.1:483269-490372 GCF_001515605.1 Sinocyclocheilus anshuiensis
ATATATTGCGTCACCAAAAATGATTGAGGTCATGTACATATATTGCGCGATAAGTCGATATATTGATTATTGCGACAGGCCTACTGCTTGGATCCTCTTACTTTCTTGTCGATCTGAATCACTCTTCTCTCCAGGTCTGTCCATCCGCAGTGTGTGCTGGAGGGCTGACAGGATCCTGGCAGGAACTCAAGACAGTGAGATCTTTGAGGTGATGGTGAGAGACCGAGATAAACCGATGCTGATCATGCAGGGACATTCAGAGGGGGAGCTCTGGGCCCTCGACCTGCATCCCAAACAACCGCTGGCCGTCACCGGCAGCGACGATCGATCCGTACGGTTAGTCCTCCCCTTCTGTTGGATTTCAGTTCATGCCACATCAGTTCACACAGTAGACATTATAAATGGAGCAAGACGGGTGGAAATGAGATGAGGTTTTGGTTTTGGTTTTTCAAAAAAACTAGGGCTGGGCGATAAACGACTGCGATAAAGATGATGAGCTCTAGACATTTCAAACTCAAACACACATGATGCTCGCAGTGTTTTCAGCATCTGCGTCTCAATATATGAGACATGAACACATGAACTTCATTTCCAGAGCTGCTCTGAGAGTCACTTCATCAGCTTTACACTGTTTCATTTGAGAAAAACTACGGTCAAATTCAGACTGAAACCGAAAGAAGTTTGGTTAAACTTATGAAGAAATTAGGACAGAAATATAATACTATTATATAATAAAATGTAATTCTTAAAGTAATAATAATAATATATCATACAACCAAAATATTTTTTCATCCATGTTTTAATTGATACATTTCTAATGTGCAGCATCTTATTTGAGAAAAAATATAAATACAATGCTTTATTTTAAATAACTGATTTTTAGAAAAACTACTGTCAAATACTCACTGAAACTCAAAGATCTTCACCACAGACCGCCAAAATAAAAGTTTGGTTTAACTTAAATAAATTGGCAGAACTATAGTACTATTCTGTGCTAAAATGCTTTTTTTTTTTTTTCATTTTTGAAAAATATCATACAACCAAGATATTTTTTCATCCATGTTTTAATTTATACAGTTCTGTTGTGCATCATCTTGTTTGAAAAAAAAATAAAAATGCAATGTTTTGTTGTAAATTTATTGTTATATTTGGTAACACTTTATTTTAAGGTGGCCTTGTTACACGTTACATGTACTTACTATTATAATAACAATTAATTATGCATAATTACATGCAAGTAACCCTAAGCCAAACCCTAATCCTAACCCTAATCATATAGTAAGTACATGTAGTTAATTAAAATTACACAGTACTTAAATGTTTAATTACACTGTAACAAGGACACCTTAAAATAAAGTGTAACCTTATATTTTAATTTGATTACCGTTCATTCGAGAAAAACTGCCATCAAATACACACTGAAACTAAAACTGAAAGATCTGCACAACAAACCATTAAAATAAAAGTTTGGTTTAACTTGGAGAAATTATGACAGAAATAAATTACTACTGTATACTAAAATAATAATAATAATAATTTTATTTTTCAGGAACAACCAATATATGTTTTCATCCATGTTTAATGTATACAGTTCTGTTGCGCAGCATCTTATTTGACAAAAGAAAAATTATTCAGTGTTTTGTTGTAAATGATTTATATTTTCATTTTTGCATTTGAAAAGATTGATTAAATTGTTAAAGTTTTATTAATTCATTTCATTAGACACCATTTTTAATTATAAATTTGCATTAAATTAAAAAAAATAGCAACTTAAAAAATAAATAAAATGGAGAAAACAGAATTTTGGGGGAAAAAATAAAATGGATTTATGGGGCCCTAAATTAAAAGGTAACTGCTCTGTGGAGAATTGTGAACAAGTTAAGTTTACATTTATTCTCAAGATCTAACAAACATTTGGAAAGCATTTCCTTCCCCAATAATGGTAAATGAATATAAAAAATACTGTAAATATCAATGTCATATGTGACCCTGGAGCACAAAAGCAGTCTTAAGTCGCTGGGGTATATCTGTAGCAATAGCCAACAATACATTGTATGGGTCAAAATTTTAGATGTTTCTTTTATGCCAAAAATCATTAGGATATTAAGTAAAGATCGGAAAAAATATTGTTGTAATATTTTTAGCCCATATCGCCCGGCCCTAGCATAAATGTACAATATGGACACATTTTCCGTTTCATCAAACATGCATGTTCAGACTGTGGAGTTTGTCCGAACACACGCTGATCGCTCGCTGTAACATGGAAGAGGCCGTACGCAGCGTTTCCTTCAACAACGACGGTTCTCAGCTGGCTCTCGGCATGAAGGACGGCTCCTTCACTGTTCTTCGTGTCAGGTAATGGAATTTGGATGCCCTACACTTCATCATTTCAGCTTCATTATTCACAAACTGAGAGTTTGTCTGGTTTTCTAAGGGACATGACGGAGGTGGTCCACATCAAGGACAGGAAGGAGGTCATTCACGAGCTCAAGTTCTCACCCGATGGCTCTTACTTGGCCGTGGGCTCCAACGACGGGTTTGTGGACACCTACGCTGTGGCCCAACGCTATAAGAAAGTGGGAGAGTGCAACAAGTCCACCTGCTTCATAACACACCTGGACTGGTCCGTGGACAGCCGCTTCCTGCAGACCAACGATGGAGCTGGAGAACGATTCTTCTACAGGATGCCAAGTAAGAATAATAATTCATTTATAATTCATGAGAAAGTTGTGAAAATTGAGGATACTTTTCGATTCTTTTAAATTTCAAGCTGTATTTTCTTTCATAAAATTGCAATTATTAATGAAGTTGGATGATAAAATACTAAATTCCAGTTAATTATGGGACACGAAAACCTGTTTGGAAACAGTCAATATTTATGCATTTTTTTTCATGAAGACTTATAATTAAAATTATTAACATTTTACAGTTCATTTAAATTTCACGAGTCAGTATACATTCTTAAAGTTTTTAAATATTTATTCAAATATGCTTTTTTTTTTTTTTTATTACTAGGGTTTTCACAGTCATGAAAAATTATTTTAAAATTGTGATTTCCATCAAAAGCCTTCTTAAAAGTGGGTGCTTGTGAAAAACATCTTGGAAAATCACTTTTACATATTTATGCAAATATGTGTGTATTTTTTTAATTACTAGGGTTTTCACAGTCATGAAAAAGATGGAAATGTCAGGTCATTTTAAAATTGTGATTTCCAGACCTGGAAATGTAATCAAAAACCTTTCTTAAAAGTGAGTGCCTGTGGAAAAAAAGTCTGTGAATTCATTAATAATTCATGAGAATGCCCTGAAAATTAATGACACTTTACGATTCTTTTGAATTTCAAAAGTCAGTATACATTTTTCTAAATTTCAGAATAAATATTTATGTATTAAGTATTAATTTGGGGAATGTCATGAAAATTATGTGCTTTTTTTTTTTTTTATTCCTTATTTTTTTAATTCCTAATTTTAAAATTGTGATTTCCAGACCTGAAAAAGTCATAAAAAACTTTCTCAAAGGTGGTTGCTGATGAAAATTCATTAAAGGGGTCATATGATGCGATTTAAATTTTTCCTTTCTCTTTGGAGTGTTACAAGCTCTTGGTGAATAAAGAAGATCTGTAAAGTTGCAAAGACTAAAGTCTCAAATCCAAAGAGATATTCTTTATAAAAGTTAAGAGTCAGCCACACCTACCTACAACGGCTCGTTCTAACACGCCCCCACATACCTACGTCGCTCTGTGGGAAAATAATGTTCTTTTTAGCAGCATCATATGACCCCTTTAATAATTCATACAAAGTCATGAAAATGAACAACATTCTTTTAAATTTCAAATGTCAGTATACATTTTTTTTTTTATATATATATTTCAGGGCTTAAAATCACTCTTTGTGAGCGTTTCTGTGGAGGAAAATTTTCTTGCAAGCAAGTTAGAGATGACATCAGTTCAAATTCAAGTTTTAAGGCATCTTAGTCTAATTGGAGAGATATGTCCATTTCAAGGTCTGTTAATTCCAGCAATTAATGCTGTATATCAGAGGTCCCCAACCACAGGGTCGCGACCCACTACCGGGCCATGGAAAAAATTGCTACCGGGTCGCAAGAACGTTCTGGGAAAAATGTGAATAGATATGACACTCTGTTATGTATTTATGTTAATGATTGTTCTAATTATTCTGTATTTTTTTTGTATGCGATTGATATGGAGCAGCAATTAGACAACTTCATGTTCAATAATTAAATGAAAGATTGCTCTGATCTGTCACATATTAGGAGTTAAACGGATCGCAGTTGATCCGTAATACGTACGGATGAGACCCTACCGTTCGGTACGCACGTGATTCGCAGATTAATTTGCCAATTTACACGTTCAAGCAATTTTAAACCACAAGAAGAAGAAACGAAAGAGAGCTCAATTCGTTACTCACACGCTGTGCTCGCACACAATCAAAGCACGCACAAGAGATGTGTTTCAGACAGCGTCGGAAATACCGAGTTGCGTATACATAGGCCTACACATAAAGGCCCAATCCCAATTCTACCCCTTAGCCCTTCCCCTTTCCCCTACCCCTCCGTTTCGCGGTAGGGGTAGGGGTGTCTCAATTCTCTTTTGGTCGGAGGGTAGGGGTAAGGGGAAGGGCCAGACAGCCCTTCAAACGAAGATTTTTCGGGACCACACTTCAAACGAAGGGGTATGAATTATCTCAGCGTAAACCGGCTTCAGGGGCAACATGGCTGCCCGAGCGAACAAAAAGACACATAAATGTAAGCACTGTTGGCATTAACAAAGATTTTAACGAAAAGTAATCGTTTGTTTTATGTTACATTCAATCGTGAGTTCATATTTATGGTCATGTTACTCAAAAAAATGTTAGTTTGCTAACTAACGTCATATCGTTACAGACTGCATGATAGTGCCACAACATATTTTCATGTCTGATCAGGGCGATAACCACCATAGACATTGAGGGGGGGCTAGTCCCCCCAATATCAGGGAAGGGGAAAGGGAAGGGGTATAAAATAGAATTATGATTGGGCCAAAATCAGCCTATATCAAAAACCCATCACGGCATTGTCATTCTCTGTGCTTTAAATATTTGTTTTCATGCTTATCCAAAAAAATAGTCCGAAAAAAAAAACACAATATAATGCGTTGAACCACTATATAATGCTAATATAATATATAATTGATATAGATAATATGAATGCATAATATAATATACAATGTACATTTTTTAAGGGATTATTTCTAATTAATGGATTCATTCTGTATATATAAAATCATATAATACATCATAAATATATGTAGTTACAAATTATATAGATAATATTAGGCCAAAAAATGTTAGAAATTCTTTTTTTATTATTTTACAGGACAATTGTAATATACAACAATAATATGTTTATATAGGCATTTTATAATTAGTTAAAACAAAATAATAATAATATAAAATAAATAACACAATAAATATATATTAATATATAATGTAAATATTCATATTAATATACAATAATTTATATAAATATAAAATAATAATAAAAGTCTTATTTATATGCAGCCCTATATATAAATAATTTAAAAATAAAAACAATCAAAATTAAACACTTACTAAAAATGATTAAATATTTTATCTGTTTACTTGCATGTTGTGACAACATCAGAGAACTGTGAAAATGCAAATGCATTATTAAATTATTGAAATATTAAATAAAAATCTCAAAGGTACTTTAAGTGAATATTTTCTATCCAAAGAGTTTGGCGGACAAAAAAAGTTTTGGAACCCCTGCACTGAATAGAAATGAGAATAGAGGTTTTAATATTATGTATTATTTTTACATTTGAAAGATATTTTGAAAGTTTGGACTATATAGTGAAAGCAGAAAGTCTGATAGTGTTTTCCCGTTCACAGATAGCTATGCTGACTCTAACAGTGGCGAATCTGACTCCGACCTCTCCGACGTTCCTGAGCTGGACTCAGACATCGAACAGGAAGCCCAGATCAACTACGAGCGTCAGGCAAGAGACCCAAGTTCCCAAACTGAGAGGGTTTTATGTGACAGACGTGCTCGGCTGCTTTCATCCTGTTCCTCTCATTAATTTCACAGCTGATTGGCTAGTTGCTGTTGGCCTTTATGCTTTTTCTGAATCTCTGAATGTGTTGCGAGTGGATTTTGCCCTTTAACTCTTCTCCCAAACACCCCTCAGGTGTATAAGGAAGATCTTCCTCAGCTCAAGAAGAAACTGGCTGGATCTCTGAAGAGGCAGAAAGCGCCAGACGAGGGGCTGCGCCTGCAGTTTGTCCATGGGTAAATTATGCGTTTGAAATGAACACAGTGTGTCTCAATGTCTGTGACCCTGAATATAGAATTTTACAACAGTTCTTTCTGGTTCTTGATTCTGATTGGCTGAGAGGAGTGTGATATTCTAGTGATAACAGCACTCCAACCGTTTGTATCACTCCGCTTGCAGTATTTCTCACAGCGAGTGTCATGGCAGACGCCCAAATCCACTATAAATTAATAAATAATACTGTTTTTGTGTCACGGAGTGTAGTTTTAATTCTATTTGAAAGTTTGCTGCTATGTTTTGGGAGATGTGAGCTCCAGGGCGTCAGCGGCCGATCAGCGCTCATGAACCCGCCGAGAGCAGCCTCACCTCACCTCACCCAGAACCCAGATCTTCTGGAATTTGCCGCTGGCTCTGATGTCTCTATAGTGATTAAACATGAGAAATTATTCATTTTGGGTAAATCTAATCGGCAGTCTTTGGCTTTGTTTATGTCTGAATTGCGTAGCAACTTTTATGATGGCTGTTGTTATTTATTATATTATTATTATTATTCATTAAATAATATTTTATTAGATAATAGTAGTATTTATTAATAGTATTTAGTATTGGGAAACGGGTGGGGGTGGGGTGTTCGTGATGGTGATTTGTTAAATTTTACCACCATTAGACGGAATATATATATATACATATATATATATATATATGTAATTATAATTTTAATATAAAATTGTAATTATAAATTATATAAAAAAATATATATATACAGTGGGTACGGAAAGTATTCAGACCCCCTTAAATTTTTCACTCTTTGTT
>NW_015549585.1:491049-493699 GCF_001515605.1 Sinocyclocheilus anshuiensis
TTTAAATGATTTTATATTTACAGAATGAATCCATTAATTGTAAAATTATAACTATTTAAACCTATAACATTTTCATATTTTATCTCACAAGTCTGACTTTTTTTTCTCACAAAAGCAAGTTTATATCTCCTAGTTTGGTCTTTATAAATTGATTTAACTCAACAATTGTGAGTTTGTCAGTTTGTCAAGAGAGAATGACGAGTTGATTTTTCTTATCAGAATTGTGAGATATAATCTCGGAATTGCGAGAAATAGGTCAGAATTTTGAAATATAAACTCAAAATGATCTTTTTTACTCTTTTATTCCATGGCTTCCACAGACTGCTACTTTAAAACTGTCATTTTCTGCCACCAGAAAAAAAGTCATCACTGTTTGCAAACACCGAAATTGGTCTATATTTACAGAATGATTCCATTAAAATGTAAAATTGGATAAATATTAACAAAAATGTACAAAGTTAAACATATTTCATTATTTGTGTAATGTGTTAACTTTTAGAGAGGTATAAATATTTGACTTTTTTTTTATTCTGTTTATCTCAGGTACAGGGGCTGCGACTGCAGGAATAATCTGTTCTACACTCAGGCTGGTGAGGTGGTGTATCATGTGGCAGCTGTGGCTGTGGTGTATAACAGACAGCAGCACACGCAGCGCTTTTACATCGGTCATGACGACGATATCCTGAGCCTCGCTGTGCATCCGCTCAAAGATTATGTGGCCACCGGACAGGTGAGAGATTTACAAAACAACACGGCTGAAACTGTTGTCCACGAATCATACTTCAAACCGGATCGGATCACATTTCATTTTTATTCCTAAACAGATTTCTATCAGATATGCCGAACAGTCAGATTTGAGCCGTCTCTGCAAGGCATGATAATAAAATAAATGCAGAGTATGCATATGTTTGTGTGTATGTCAGGTGGGTCGAGATCCGGCCATCCATGTGTGGGACACCCAGACACTCAAGTGTTTATCTCTGCTGAAGGGTCAACATCAGCGCGGGGTTTGTGCTCTGGAGTTCACAGGTTAGACCCTGACATACATTTTACATATAAACCAGCTGAGAAACTTGAGATTTGGTTAAAATTATTGTTAAATGGTCATTTTCCCATTAACTTTTTTTTTTCATTGCATTGCATTGAATATTCTGACAAAATTCCCTGGTTTCAAGCAAAGTAATCAAATGCACCTGCATTAATGTTTATTTTAATCCTACTTTTATCATTTTTTTAGTTTTTGAAATTTTTGAAATGAATAATTATTAAAATTAATTGTAATTTTTATATATATATATATATATATAGTATAGAAATACAATAAAATATAAAAAAACTATTTTGTTGTAATTAATTGTCATGGAAACATTTCTAATTTTTATTTAGTTTAACTTGATGCTCTAAAATAAGTAAAACTAAAACTTAAATAGAAATGAATAAAAACTATATAGACATATTTATAAATATAAATTTGTATTATATTTATAAATATAAAATTGCAACAAATGAAAATAGAAAAATAAAAACATTTAAAATATTAATAAAAACTGTAACAGTATCTCAATGATATTGAAATAACACTGCATTTTACAAGGAAATCAGCTGAGAAAGTTGAGATTTGAGTTAAAATTAATGTTACATTTTTTTCCCCATAAACTTATTTCAGAGCTTACTCATGTTTTAATAATTGGATTGAAGCATTGAGTATTCTGACAAAATTGCCTTGTTTTTAAGCAAAGTAACCAAATGCATTGCCATTAATGTTTCCAGAATCTTATTTTTATCAAATGTACAATCGCTTAAACATATTTTAAAACATTGCTGTGTCATATTCTCTTATTTCACTTTCTCAAATCCAGCGGATGGCAAGAGTTTAGTGTCTGTGGGAATCGATGAAGACCACTCCTTAGTCATCTGGGACTGGAAAAAAGGCGAAAAACTGGCCAAATCCAGGTAAAACCAAACCTTTTTAATGGTAAAGAGTATGTAGAGCGAGCTGAATCGCTCTCAAATGACGTCTGTCTCTCTCTTTACCATAGAGGACATAAAGATAAGATCTTTGTGGTGAAAGGAAACCCGTTCCGCATGGACAAACTGCTGACGGTGGGAATGAAACACATCAAGTTCTGGCTGCATACAGGTAGAGATAGAAGATTCATATGTGAATGCATCCTAAATCGCAGCAGTAACACTTGCTTTTTAGCTTAGGATGTTTGTTACATGTGCAGACGTTCGTTTTACTGAAATATTTGAAGCATAAGCTCACGCCTATCTCTCTCACGAGAACATGACTGTGAGGAGAATCTGCCACATCATATTGAGCCGTCATAAGCTGATATGACTGTTTTGTCAACTTTTCCATCAGCGCTCCATATTTTACCAATTAAATGTGAGCAAGAGCTTTTAAATGTGAGCAGATGCTCCAGTAACTGAATTACTAATGCATCCGATGCTTTCTCCTCTGGATAAATTAAAAGCATTTGCTCAGTGTTTATATTTCAATACAGGAGGAGGTTTAACATTTAAAAGAGGCATTTTCGGAAATCTCGGCAAGCATGAGACCATGATGTCCGCCTGCTACGGACGCTCGGAGGACCTGGTGTTTTCTGGGGCGACGACGGGTGACGTGTACATCTGGAAAGACACGACG
>NW_015549585.1:493750-514507 GCF_001515605.1 Sinocyclocheilus anshuiensis
ACGCATTACTTTTTAATTTACAAGAGAATATCTGAGTTACTTTTTCAAATAAGTAACGGAAGTTACTTTTTTTTTCAATGTATTAATTGACAGCTCTCCTGTCCACATGTTGAGAAATCAATAGTTCTAAAATAAATATGAATATGCATTCATTAAAATCACTCACAAAAAAAAAAACAACAGATTCAGAATTCCTCAAAATGAATAAAAATAATGCAACTCAGAATATGACGCAAACCTGCCATAATTAAATGTTAAACAACACAAATATCCTTTATGTATTTAATACCATTCTATTAACCAATGTCTTTGCTTTTGACCTTCGATGATCCAGTTCAACCGTACTAATAAGCAAAAATTACTCTAGACGAACATTTGTGTGTCTTTTTTTACTGCTGAAGTGTGTTGAAATGTCGTCTTCTGCATTCTACTCAGCCTGAGGCTTATTCATTTCACTTTTGGTGTGAAAAGGCTTTTATATTTGCAAAAAATAGAACTTCTTTATTTTAAAATCAAACAAGCAAGCCCTGTCCAGATCTCAAAGTAACACAAAAGTAACGCAACGCATTACTTTCCATAAAAAGTAACTAAGTAACGTAATTAGTTACTTTTTGATGGAGTAACGCAATATTGTAATGCATTACTTTTAAAAGTAACTTTCCCCAGCACTGCTAGGGATGGGCCATGATTTTCGAATATTCGATTAGTTGATTTAATTATAGAATATCAAATAGGTTGTGCGATTATTGTCTTTAAAATCTCCCCATGTTTTCCGTGCTGATGCGGTGGTGAAGCGTTCATGTCAGCAGCCAATAACGCACCTAAAATCTGTCAAAGACAATAGAAGAACACATTGTTTCACGCGCACACTGTAGACTTGCGTGGCATTAAAAAAAGACTTGCGTAGCATATAACGGTTACAGTAACTTGGGATGATGTCAAATAAGAGTTCTGTGCGGACCACAAACACCCCCGACTGGGTTAGAGGTGTGGCTGAATCTGTATTCAGAAAGGCGCGGAAAACAAATAACGCGATCTACGGAGCCACTAAAGGGACATGGTTAGCCGCTTGCTAGCCTGTTACATTACAGTACATAACATTTCACTTACCACATAAACAGAGTAAGGAGAGCTGACTGATAGGATGATGGCGAATGATTTGCAGATCCTGAGCAGCACTGACAAACACCTAATCTTGTAAAATGTGTGGTAAGTACTGCAGAGTGCTGCTCGATACGTGTGATCGCGAATCTCGAAAGTGAAAGTAAAAAAACAAGCGCGCGTTCAAAAGCGATTTCAATGCCTCGCATATTAATAACGGCTCCGATTCCCGCAGTTTATATACAGTATAATTGCCCAAAGATATAATTGCGACAGAAGATATTGGGTTCCATTTTTTGAAATGGAAATAAATATCTTAGCCTTATGAGCAGTTGATTTATGCTAATAGACGGACAGTTATGTTAATAAGTGCCGTCATTCGGTTATGTTTATTATATTAATATGTTTCAGCACGTTACAATCATTATATGGCTTGAGTTAAGGTAGCCTATCTTCTAAATTAAACAGTTTATTATACAGATTGAAAGCGTGAATCCCATCTCTCTCCCTCTCTCTCTGTTTATGGGTGTTTGTGCGTGCATGCAGGGGAGGTGTGCGATTTTCGAATAATAATCGAATAATACCCAGCGATTTTCGAATATTATTTTTGCTTGGAATGCCCATCCCTACTATATAGGCAGCTGCCTCCTAAAGGTCAGATCCATAAGTCACTGATTTGATACTCTCTAGTTAAATAGCACTCATAATGCAAAGCGCACAGGGCATTGAAAATTGATTTTAATTTAATCAGGAAGGTGATGCATCAATGCATATACATGGAAGAATGGAAGACACATTTAAAAAATATTAAATTTTTAATTGATGCATTTCGGTAAATATTTATTAATGTTTTACATGCATTTTTGTAGGTATGCACTGAATGTTTGGCAACCGAAATTATTCGGCTGAAAATAGCAAAAAAAAAAAGCTCTTTTGGTGTTTGGCCAAATAAGTTAAAAGGCCAAGTAAATTGTACCGAACAATGACGTGACATGATCAAATAGAGGCGCGCACTAATGCAGCAAACATGTCGGCAGTGTGAAAGCATTTAAAAGTGTCCGAGAAAGACCGATAGCGACAAGCACCCACAGCGAGAGACTGTTTAGTGTTGCATCGCATGTCTTCGATGAGAAGAGGGAGGGTGGTTGTTGCTTTTTACTGTATGAATTATATACGGAGTACTTGGCATCCTGCTTAGTCTGTGCATTAAATATAGTTCAACAGTAGGTAAAAATTTATTTCTTAGCTGTTAATGGTGTGTTGTGACCTGAAGGGTTTTGTGACGGGGGGTAAAGATGGAGTTGTTGAGCTGTGGGACGACGTGTTCGAGAGATGTCTGAAGACGTACGCTATCAAGAGGGCGGCGCTCTCGCCTTCATCTAAGGGTGATTATAAATCCTCAAAACAGACATTTTTTAAATGAAATTAATGTACTATATTTTGTTTCAATAATATTTCTTATTTAATATTTTGTATTGTGAGGGGATTTCATGGTACTAGACAATATTTACCTCCTAAAAATATTTATTTCTATATAAAATAAAAATATGTAAATATAAATATTGGAAAAAACTATTAATATTATTTTTAATTAATACAGTGTTTTTTTTAATGAAATTAATGTACTATATTTTGTTTCAATAATATTTATAATTTAATATTTTGTATTGTGAGGGGATTTCATGGTACTAGACAATATTTACCTTTAAAATTTTTATTTCTATATGAAATATGTAAATATAAATATTTAAAAAACAATTAATATTATTTTTAATTAATGCAGTGTTTTTTTAATGAAATGATTGTACAATATTTTTGTATTTAATGATACTAGGCAGTATTCACCTCTAAAACACAATTTATTCCTATATAAAATAATAATAATTTTAATAAAATAATGCATATTAATTTCAACTAATACATTGTTTATGTTAAGTTAATACAGTGTTTAATTTTGTTTAATGAATGTACTATATTTTGTTTCAGTAATATTTATTATTTAATATTTTGTATTTTGAGGGGATTTAATGGTACTACAAATTTTATATTTCTATATAACAATGCAAATATTAGAAAAACAATTCATATTTTCAATAAATACAGTGTTTGTTAAATTAATAGTGTTTAGAGTTTTTTTAATGAAACAAATGTGCTGTATTTTGTTTTAATGATATTTATGATTTAATATTTTGTATTATCATGGGATTTCATGGTACTAGACAATATTCACCTCTAAATTATTCACTATTTCTAATAGAAAAATAATTCATATTACGTTTAATGAATACACTTTTTCTGTTAAATTAATAGTGTTTAACTTTTTATTGAAATAAATGTACTATATGTTGTTTCAATAATATTTTGTACTTTTTTATGGATTTCATAGTACTAGACGATATTTGCCTCTAAATAATACACTATTTCTATACAAAATAATACAAAAAATAGTGCATATTATTTTAAATGAATACAGTGTTTAATTTAAAAGGCAGGCAGATTGGTGCCATCTGTTAAGAGGTTTGGATATTTGTGACCCTGGACCACAAAACCAGTCATAAAGGTCAATTCCTCCAAATTGAGATTTGTGGATCATCTGAAAGCTGAATGAATAAGCTTTGCATTGATGTACGGTTTGTTAGGATAGGACAATATTTGGCCGAGATACAACTATTTGAAAATCTGGAATCTGAGGGTGCAAAAAAATCAAAATACTGAGAAAATCATCTTTAAAGTTGTCCAAATGAAGTTCTTAGCCATGCATATTACTAATCAAAAATTAAGTTTTAATATATTTACGGTAGGAAATTTACAAAATATCTTCATGGAACATGATCTTTACTTAATATCCTAATGATTTTTGGCATAAAAGAAAAATCGATAATTTTGACCCATACAATGTTTTTTTGGCTATTGCTACAAATATACCCCAGCGACTTAAGACTGGCTTTGTGCTCCAGGGTCATATATATTCAGACACTATCAAGGACTACTTCATCATGGCACCCCAAAAATGACTCTGTATTTCCCATTCAGTTTCTATGGTGGTCATTACTGTCAAATGTCACCAAGTTTCATACCATTCCTATGAAGTAAAAATAAAATAAAATGGTAATGACCACAGACCACCAGACTTAACTTTATTGTTCTTCTGTTTTTATTTCTTAGGGCTGCTGTTGGAGGACAACCCGTCCATCAAAGCAATCACTCTGGGACACGGACACATTCTGGTCGGCACCAAAAACGGAGAGATCCTGGAGATCGACAAGAGCGGCCCCATGACTTTACTCGTACAGGTGTGTGTCACTCTCAAATATACAGCTGCAAATACAGATGCAGAGTAAAAAGATAGAAGGTCAGGCTGCTCAACTAGTTGAAGTCTGTGTTTGACGTGTGTTTTAGGGTCATATGGAGGGGGAAGTTTGGGGCCTCGCTGCTCATCCACTGCTGCCCATCTGTGCCACTGTGAGTGACGACAAAACGCTGCGGATCTGGGAGCTTTCGGCCAACCATCGAATGGTGGCCGTCCGGAAACTTAAGAGAGGTACATTAGCTAATCTTCTGCCACATTTGAAAGATCTCCGATTCAGAATCACAGATGGTTTTGCTGTCGTGTGTGTTTGTAGGTGGTCGATGCTGTGCCTTCTCGCCAGACGGAAAAGCCTTAGCGGTGGGTCTAAACGATGGCAGCTTCCTGGTGGTGAATGCAGACACGCTGGAAGACATGGTGACCTTTTAAAGGAGCGTCCAGCTGTATCACACATGTGGACTGGGACGTCCGCGGTAATCCAAACATACAGAACTCACAAATATAGATTCAAGCAATAATATGCAAGTTAATGTCTCTCTACATGTGATGAGTTGAGCGTTACAATTAAAATCAATCTACACATGCATTTCAATTGAAATTGCTGGACATGAAACTCTAGTTTGCATTGACTTTTTATTTGGAAACAGCAGGGTTTTTTTTTTTTTGCAGTTATTCCTTGCATGTTAGTGACAGCAAAGGTCATTATGTGTATTATAAGTCATGCATTTTGTTGCAGAGTTAACGGTTACTGATGAATTACTCACCAAAACCAATTTTTCTCACTTTTGACTATTAATTTTGTCCCCTGGCTGTAAGAATATGTATTTTGCTTTGGGAAAATTGAAACAGCACCTGCAGAAATCCATCATTTTATCAAAGAAAGAAACAAATGCGTAAGGACATAATCAAGCTTTTAGTGTGTGTGTGTATTAATGCAGGAAAACTGCTTCAAGTCAACACTGGTGCCAAAGAGCAGCTATTTTTTGAAGCTCCACGTGGAAGACGACAAACTATCAGCAGTTCAGAGGTAAAGAGATGACACACACAGCCAGATATATCGCCAACTCAAGTGTTCTCATCACATACCTGTGTGTTTGTGTGTGTTCAGTTTGAGAAGATGGAATGGGCCACATGGACGTCAGTGCTGGGTCCCACCTGTGAGGGCATCTGGCCGACGCTCAGCTTCGTCAACACCTCTTCACTTACCAAAGACAGGAAGCTGCTGGCCACTGGAGACGACTTTGGCTTCGTCAAGCTCTTCAGCTTCCCCTGCAAGGTCTGACAGCAGCAAAATCAAATCATATATTCATATACACTGCCGTTAAAGCATTTAGGGTCGGATTTTTAGTGTTTCTGAAAGAAGTCTCTTCTGCTGAATTTATTTGTTCAAAAATACTGTAAAATAAGTGAAAAATTATTACAATTTAAAACAGCTAATTTTTATGTGAATATCTGTTAAAATGTAATTTATTTCTGTGATCAAAGCTGTATTTTCAGCATCATTACTCCAGTCTTCAGTGTCACATGGTCCTTCAGAAATCATTCTAATATGCTGATTTGCTGCTCGAGAAACATTTCTGATTATTATCAATGTGGAAAATTACACAATATGGCACAATATGTAAGATTTTCGTAATAAAATATCCAAAAAACACTTGCACATATATTTCATGCAGTTGTGCACTTACGTTATCCCAAAAGTCCCCAAGGATTTGTAAATCCAGAGAAATTCAAATTTTAAATAATGGCTCGTCCTGGTTCATTGTCGCCTATCAATGACGTAATATCCACGCTATCGGTTTCCGCTTGTAGAAACTATGGCAACACACGTGGACAAAAATGCTGTTGCAGTTAAACTAAATCCATTACAGCAGTCGCGAATAAAATGAAAATGAAATTAAAAGTGTTGACTGCAGCATTAAATTTAGATCTGCTCAATGTTGCACCATGAATCTTTTACAGTGTTGCACGTCATGACCAATCACACACGAGTCTGTTGAGTTTATGAACGCAGCGGCCAATCAGAGGCGTTTAGATGAGTTAGGACTGTCAAAATGACTGAAAAACTAAATTCGAATTTTCTACTTAAATATTATCAAAATTCTAATTATATTCGAATTTAAAAGGCATAATTTCTATCTTTGAAAAAAAGTTCATAATGTTTAAAATAATGTTAATAAACCATATATAATTAATCAAGTTGCTTAAACAATTAGAAAAAAAACAGCACCATGCATGTATGTATAGTTTAATACAAAGGACCGAAAACCAATCACAAAGAGTAGGCTACTTTCTTCATTTAAAAACATGAGATACGGTGGGATGGGGAAAAACCGCCATAACGTCTTTAGACATGTTTTTTAAAAGTTGAACTTACATTAATTTTACATGGCTTTCTAAACATGCCGCTCTCTTGTGCGAGACGCGAGTGCAATGCTGATAGATGTCCCTCTAGAAAATGTGATAAATATGCATTCTGTGTGAACGGCTTGGTTTCTGTTTTGACGTAAACTACATCTTCTCCACACTGATGCTCTCGTTTTCCACAATATATGAATGAACGACGTAGCAGCGCCGCATCTAGTGGGTTCATCTGGATAGGCTAACAAAAGCATTCAAATGCAATCAATGACACAAACTTCGTCATCGCATCTCGTGCGCCACTGATAGGCTGCCTGATGGCTGACGCAGACCTTAAATTCGAATGCAACGTTTTTTTTTAAATTTAATTCGACGAATATTCGAAATTCGAATTTTTTACTAAGATGAGTCATCGCAAAAACACCGGAGTTTTGTTGTTCAGTGCACGCTCTCACTGAGTGTATTCTCTCATCATAAACAACAAAGTGCAGATGTACGTATGATGTAAGTAGGAGATTAATTCATCAAACAGTGTTTAGACAGCTTTACTGATTATAAGGGGAGTTTTTTGTTTTTTGTGCTTAAACTCGTGCTAGACTGAAGTCAGGCATACTGTTCTTTGACAATGTAACGTTAAATGTTCTTTGCTCGCTTTCTCTATATAATTTATTCACTGTTTGAATAACTTTGGAAGGTACAGGTAATAAAAAAAATTAATTCATTACATCCATGAACATGATTCGGACATCTCTGGATGGTGAAAACGACATCCCCCATCGTTCCACTCTCCTTCATAGCGTCATCAAGCTTCGCCTTTGTTTTTGTTTTGAAAATGCAACCTCTAGCGGCGAAAACTTACATATTGTGCCTTTAATATTTTTGTGGAAACGCAATACATTTTTGATGAATAGAAAGTTCAGAAGAACAGCATTATTATTATATTTTTATTATATTTTATTATTTATCATTTATTATATTGTAAAAGTGGCAAAATTGCATCCACACTGAATAAAAATATGAATTTATTTTTTTACATTTTAATTGTAAAAAATAATAACTTTTGAACAGTCTTATATAAAACCAGAGCTTTCTGCATAAAACAAGTCGAACGTAGTTTATTGATGCTTTATTTTATTTTATACAGGGTCAGTTTGCCAAGTTTAAAAAGTATGTGGCTCACAGTGCCAATGTGACGAACGTTCGATGGTCCAATGACGACGCGATGCTGCTGTCGGTGGGCGGGGCCGACTCGGCCCTCATGATCTGGGCGAGAGAGGGGATTGGTCCACGCGAGAGCAAAGCCGTGGACAGCGAGGAATCAGACGACGACGCTGAGGAGGATGGAGGTGATGCTCTTGTTTTTGTTTGTGATTACATTTATTTATAATTTAAGTTTAAATTTAAAATTTCAATGTGAATTCTAAATTTAAATGTTACAATTTATTATTTAATTTTATTTTATTTTACATTTTCAATTTTATTTAACTAACATTTGTGTGTTTAGGGTACGACAGTGACGTCGCTCGGGAAAAGAGCATGGATTACACGACGAAGATCTATGCTGTCAGTATACGGCAAATGACAGGCGTGAAACCACACCAACAACAGAAGGAGATCCTAGTGGATGAGCGGTAATAAAAAATTAACTGAAAAATGCAGATGAAATGCGTGAGCACTACAAAAAATGATTTTCCTTCTTAGTAGTTTTGTCTTATTTTCCATTACAGCCATTGTTTTTTTTTTAAATCTAGATAAATTTACGTTGGAAGTAAAATAACCGATATTAATTTTTGTTTTCTAAAAAAGTATCAAAATGAAGTGAGTTTATGCTTAAAACAAGAAAAATATCTGCCAAATGGGGTCAAAATAAAAATAAAAATGTATAAATAAATAAACTTTTTCCCTTTTAAGTAATTAGATTTTTCTGACCACACTGGCAGATATTTGTTCTCATTTTAATCAAAAACTCATTTTGATACATTTATCAGAAAATAAGAGACCCAAGTTTTGTGTTCTGTGTGATCACTGCAAAAAGTTATTTCATTCTTAGTATTTTTGTCTTGTTTTCCATTACAAATATTAAAAAATTCTTAAATCAAGATAAATTTACTTTGGACGAAAAATGACATGAAACAAGTTTATGCTTAAAACAAGAAAAATATCTGTCAGTGAGGTAAGAAAAATCAACTTGTTTTCCCTTTGAATTAAATAGATTTTGATGATCCCACTGGCAGATATTTGTTCGTGTTTTAAACATAAACTTGATGCATTTATCAGAAAGGATTAACATCAAGTCATTTTGCATCTCAAGTAAATATATATTGATTTAAGGATGTTTATAATGCAAATGAAGACAAATATACTGAGGGACAAATTGTATTTATTCATGTCAAAACATCATTATTTGTTTCCTACAGGCCTCCAGTGAGCCGCGCCGCGCCATTACCTGACAAACTGGTGAAGAACAACATCACAAAGAAGAAGAAAATGGTCGAGGTCAGTGGGGTTATGAGCTCATGAGGAGTCAGGGTTGTCCTCATTATTGTCAGTGTGTGTGTTGATGTCTGTGTGTGTTTGTAGGAACTGTCTCTGGATCACGTGTTTGGCTACAGGGGCTTTGATTGCCGAAACAACCTTCACTACCTCAATGATGGAGCTGACATCATCTTCCACACAGCCGCCGCTGCTGTTATTCAGAACCTCTCTGCTGGTACAGTCCTGATTCAGCATCACTGCTGACCTCTGCCCTCTGGCTTGGTGTCTGGTTTTTGTCTCAACATGTGGCTAATATGCAGGGAAAACACAGTACAGTTTGACTTTATGCATTGGATGAGATTGTGGATCTCATTGGATCTGATTCCAGATCAGGCATGAGGCGCTGCTGACCTCTACAGGCTGCGGTTGGAACTGCACATCTGTTTAAAAAAAGAAGTGATGAGGTTAGAGGTCAAGAGGCATTTATTTATCATTTGCATAGTTAACACTGGGGAAAACTGGGCATTGAAATGCTTGTGACGAGGCTCAGACATACAGTTAAATGAACTAAACCAGTTTTAGTCATGACATATTTAAAAATTATTAATCAAATGTGTACTTTATTATATTATACTGAAGTATAATTACATATATATATTTATACAACAGTTCTTTGTGGTTCTCGAATCTGATTGACTGAGAGGAGTGTGATATTCTAGTAATAACAGCACTCCAACCGTTTAAATCACTCCGCTTGCAGTATTTCTCACAGCGAGTGTCATGGCAGATGCCCAACTCCACTATAATTTTATAAATACTGTTTTTGTGTCACGGAGTGTAGTTTTAAGAGTTTTTTAGGCGAGAATATACTTGTTTAGACTTCAAATATGCGGTTTGTTAATAAAGATAATGTCTATTTGAAAGTTTGCTGCTATGTTTTGGGAGATGTGAGCTCCAGGGCGTCAGCGGCCGATCAGCGCTCATGAACCCGCCGAGAGCAGCCTCACCGTGGCCAGATCTTCTGGAATTTGCCGCTGGCTCTAATGTCTCTATAGTGGTTAAACATGAGATATAATTCGTTTTGGGTGAATCTAACGGGCAGACTTTGGTCTGATTAATCTATTATTTGTTCCAGAGCAAATAGTTTTGGCTGAGGGCAAAATCTCATCACGTTATATTTTATATAAATGAGCGCTGCCTTTGTACTTTTGTCTGAATTGCCTAGCAACTTTTATGATGGCTGTTGTTGTTTATTAAAAAATATTTTATATAAATAATAGCAGTATTTAATAATAGAATTTAGTATTGGGAAATGGTGTGTATGTTCGTGATGGTTATTAGTTACATTGTTTCACCATTAGATGGCGAAAAGAGACTTTTATATTGAAAGAGACTGAAACGCTGTTGCAAACAATGAAGCTGTTTTTACTTTCAACAACAGCTTGTAAGACACGGTTAACAAATGCAGTGAGCAGCTCTGTCATCGGAAATCACCCTCAACAGATGAAAGATAGTACAACAAAGATATGGCTTTCTTCAGCGGACATTCAAACTAATGTTTGATTGTGAAATATATATATATATATATATATATATATAGTATTAATTTTTTGGGTTGAAGTTTACATAGAATTTATTAGAATATACAGTTTAAAAAGTTTGAAATGCATCCTTGCTTTTATTCAACTTTATACAACTGTTTTCAACATTGATAATAGTCAGAAATGTTTTCTTGAGCAGCAAATCAGCATATTAGAATGATTTCTGAAGATCATGTGACACTGAAGACTGGAGTAATGATGCTGAAAATTCAGCTTTGCATCACAGAAATAAATTACATTTTAAATTATAATCACATAGAAAACAGTTGTTTTAAATTGTAATAATATTTCACAATATTACTGATTTTACTGTATTTTTAATCAAATAAATGCGGCCTTGATGAGCAGAAGAGAATTCTTTTAAAAACATTTTTAAAATCTTACTCTTACTGATCAGAAACTTTTGAAGCAGTGTATGAGAGAAGTATTTTTTTTGCTGTTTACTAAAATAATATTGCAGTGTGATAGTTTTTTAAAAGTACATGTAGTCTTTCTGTTAATATGAGCTCATTAAAACTGCATGCATGCTGTTGTAGATGAAGTCGTTTGTGATTTGCAGGAACTCAGAGCTTTTATCTGGAGCACACGGATGACATCCTCTGTCTGACTGTCAATCAACATCCCAAATATCTCAACATCATCGCCACCGGTCAGATCGGTATGTGAGCTAATGAACAGCCTGGCATCTACACACATTTCTTTATGCAAATCGATGTAATTTTCACCATCTGAATAATTTTCATTCGCTTGCGTTGACTTTTGCGTTGCTGCTTTCAGCGTGCACTGCTTGGTTTTGTGTTGATAACAAGCCTGCTTGTGATTTTTGCTAATATTTTGAATCTCTCACGTAATTCTGCTTTGGCTTCTCTCATTTTTGTTCATCACTGTCCCATCCTCTCATCCAACACACCAACACACAGGCAACTTCGCTGATCTGCCAGGTAGGACAGCAGAACCTCCTGCCATCTGACTTCATTTTGTCTCACTGACCTTTTGTGTTTGACTCCAGAAATCCAGGACAGATTTTTTGGGCTCCAACCTAGAACTAAAACATGCATTTCTACTTTAAAGCAATGATCCGGGTTCAACGCATGTTAAACACTTGAATTCCATAGACATTAATTTAGATTCCGTGTTAAATTTGTGATGTTAAAATTAGATTTTATGTTACCAGTTAAACGCATGTTAAACCGGTTAATATGGTAACCACCATATGATATGCACACTGATTTATCTGTTTAGAAGAAGAAACTAAATAAGAATAACTTGCATAATAATGTTTTAATATAATGTATAAAATAAATATTTATAATAACAAACTACAATAATGCAGTTACTGCAATAAATAATCAGCAGTATAATAATCATCAAATAAAAAATAAATAACATTTTAATATAACATAATAATGTTAAATAAATAAACTAAAATAATGCAGTTGAAGTAGCCATCAAAGAATCTGATTAAAATCTGAGTTCTGAAGGGTCATGTGACACTGGAGTGATGATGCTGAAAATTCAGATTTGATCACAGGAATAAATTATATTTTAAATTATAATCACATAGAAAGCAGATATTTTAAATTGTAAAAATATTTCACAATATTACTGTTTTTGCTTTATTTTTAATAGGGATGCACCGATATGAAAATTTTGGCCGATACCGATAACCGATAATTCTTTATTTTTGAAAGCCAATATCAAATAAATGCAGCCTCGCTCGATGAGCAGAAGAGTCTTCTTTCGTGAACATTAAAAATTTAACTTTTCCAAACTTTTAAGAATAACTTAAAAAAAAGAATAAGAGTAACAAACTAAAATATTACAGCTTAAATAACATTTTTGAACAGAATAATTAATACAAATACTTTAATAAATATACAAACTTCACATTTCTGCTTTTAAACCCTTTATAGACTTTTTTTTCAAATTAAAGTTGAAATTATTTAATTTGGTTTATTTATTCATATATGAATGAAATCATGCATTTACTTATGCATTTATCTTTGCATTTAGTGCATTTATTTTTGCATTTATTCATGCAGTTATTGATATGCATTTATTCATGTGTTTATGTATTTATGGTTGCATTTGTCTGTTCAAATATTCATTAAAAATCCTCATTGTTTTTGCGCCAGAAAAATACAGCTCTGGTTAAAAAACTTTTCCAAAGTAAAGTTTAAATAAATGTATTTGGTTCTTAACAGCATGTCATAGATACGATCACTTAATGTGTTTTGAATCTTTATCAATCTTTAATATTACGTTTGATCGAATAACATCTGTCTGTGGTTCATGAGGGTTTTGAATTTGGATGCCACAGATTTCAGATTTAAATCATTTGCTCTATATCAATCAATCCTCTCATTTCCCTCGTGTTTTATGTCCCAGTTTTGGTAAAGACCACCGCTCTGAAGAATACATTCTCATGTCTGCATGAAGCATCATGCAGCAGATTGGCCTGATTTTCTATCATCTCAGAGTCATGATGCCTCATTTCCTTCCTCAGCGCTAGAATACATATCTAATATTGACATGCCTGCGGCGTGTGTTTGCTCTGCCATGTTAAAAACCCTGAGGACTATCATTATGAACTCATAATAGTTATCCCAAACTCATCCTGCCACTTATTAACAGAGTTGGAAAGTAACTAGCTAAAAGTAGCGACACTAACTACATTTTTTCTACACTATATTGTACAACTATTGCTTTCAAATTAGAGTAACTTTTCCAGTAACTGGCTATTTTTTCAAGCCATACAGGTGTAGTGTGTTGAATATTTGCTGCTTTTCATCACAATGTTACATGCATTTATTTATGCATTTTTCTATGAATGAAGTGCATTTTTGAATTTATGCATTTAGTGTGTTTATTTTTGCTTTTATTTATACAGTTGTTTATATGCAGTTATGCAGTATGCATTTATTTATTAATTCATTCATTTATGCTTGTATGCATTTATGTATGCATTTATTGCATTCAATTTTGCATTTATTTATTCAGTTATTTATATGCATTTATCTATGTTTTTATTTAGTTTTTTAAGCATTTACTTATGTTTTTGTATTTATTCATTCATTTGTTTATGTGTTTGTTTACATGTATTTATACAGTTATTTATTGCATTTATGCTTTATGTATCCATTTATTTAAACTTGTATGCATTTATTCATGCATTTATCTATGCATGTAGTGCATTTATTGTTGCATTTAGTGTAAATTTGTCAGTTAAAAAAATTCATTAATAACCTCATTGTTTTGTGCCAGAAAAATACAGCTCTGCTTCAATAAGAAGTTAAATAATCCCCCTTTAAATAGGTTAGTTAACTGCTTCTTGTTAGTAGCTTGTAGTTTAGCTTACTACTTTTTCTAAATGAGTCTTTACTGCAGTGCATCTGCTTCAAGCCAGTTTCTTAGTAGCTTCCCAGCACTGTTTATTAATATAAATAGCCCACAACATTTGCATAATCAGTGTCTTCTAATACACCTAATGGATTTTATTTGTCTTTGTCTTGCTGAAAGGAGCAGTTTGGGAGGCACTGTTTTTCCTTAAGCTGTGAGTATTGACGGTCATAATGTGATGTCGGTCTGTGTGTGTCTGTAGGCCTGGTGCCGTCCATTCACGTGTGGGACGCCATGAGCAAGCAGACGCTGTCGGTGCTGCGCTGCTCTCACGCTAAAGGGATCGGATACGTCAACTTCAGCGCCACGGGAAAACTGCTGCTGTCTGTGGGAGTGGATCCAGAGCACACCATCACTGTGTGGAGATGGCAGGAAGGTGTGTGAAAACCAGTGATCAGTGTGTACTTACAGTAGCTTTTGTAGTTTGGTGATGCTGAGTTCAAAAATATCAATAAAACTTTCCATCACATGCAGTTTGTTCACAAAATAAGAATTATTTTTCAAATTATATGTTTATCAGCTTATCAAAATAACAAAAGCAGTCAAATCTTTCAGTTTTGATGACAAAAGGAAGTATTCAAAATGTATCATTTAACTTACAATCTGCAAAGGAGCTGAACAATATGATTAAATGCTTCATTTAATGTAAAAGAACTTTACATAAACACAAGTTTATAAATAAATAAGGTTTTTTGTTTTGTTTCACAAAATCTGCTATCTTCTGTCACTGTTTGGTGTAGAAAAACACCCACAGATGATGCAGAAAACATCTGGCTCATGTTTGGCCATAATTCTGTCCTTGAAATCAGGATTAGGCATAAATTAAGATTCATTCATACATGTGAAAATGGGCTGAGAATGGAAAAAATATTTGTAATCTCCTTCGAGGAAGACAGGAATCCAAAATTTGAAAATTAAAACAAAAATAGAAAATGTAAAGATAAAGATTCTAAATATTAATAAAAATACAAAAAATTATTTAATAAAGAAAATAAAGTTATAAACTCATAATTGTGAGTTAACATCTCACAATTCATACTCTTTTCTTGCAAAAAAATAAATATAAACTTAGAAAAACTCACAATTCTAATTAAAACAATGCGACAAACATTTTTGTTACTAGAAATGAAAAAACATTAACTGAAATAAAACTTAAAAAAAGAAAAAAACAATTTCAGCTAGTTACCAAGGCAAAATTTCTCATTCTCAATTATTTTAACTTAGTTAATTAAGCCACTAAAATAGCTAAAACTAAAACTGAAAGTAATAAAAAACCTACATAGACGTATTTACAAAATAAAAAATGATAAAAACATACAACAAAATTACTAACACTTCAACTAAAACTACAGTGAAAAAGGAAAATATCAAAATTCTAAATATTAATAAAAACAATAATGGTATTTTAATGATACTAAAATAACACTGGTACTCATAACTTTGAGTTTATGTCTCACAATTCTGACTTTTAAAATAGGCACTGTCTTTGACATTAGCATCTTAAAATGAGAAAGAAACAAGTAATGGCCTTTACTCAGCAGAGATGCAGCAGGCCGCTGTTGTGAATGCTTTCATCATGTGATCTCAGGCTCTAGGGTTTGCAGTAAAGGCGGTCACACCGACCGGATCTTCGTGGTGGAGTTCAGGCCTGACTCGGACACTCAGTTTGTGTCGGTGGGGATCAAACACATCAAGTTCTGGACGCTGGTGGGAGGCTCTCTGCTCTATAAGAAAGGTGTGATCGGAGCGGTGGAGGACGGACGCATGCAGACCATGCTGTCTGTAGCCTTTGGAGCCGTGAGTCACTCATTTATGCTTTATATATATATTTATATATATACTCTCTCAAATGTTTCTTTTGACAAAAAATTATATATGTATATAAATATATAATAATATATACATATAGTAATATGAACTGAATCGAAACTATAATAAATCTAAATTTAGCTGAATAATGACATCTTTTTTGCAGCCCAAATAGTTTTATAATGGATGAATGTTACATCATTGACACTGTTATTTTCCGGTTTTATTAATATGCAGCTGCTTTGAAACAATCTGTATTATATAAAGCACTACATAAATAATGTAGTAACAATAAGACTACTGTATATTATGTTTCATACATATACAGTATGTGCATATGAAATGGTAATTTTCTCTCTTGTGTGTTTTGTCTGGCAGAATAACCTGACGTTCACGGGGGCCATAAACGGTGACGTGTACGTGTGGCGAGAGCATTTCCTGGTGCGTGTGAGGCGGTCACACCGACCGGATCTTCGTGGTGGAGTTCAGGCCTGACTCGGACACTCAGTTTGTGTCGGTGGGGATCAAACACATCAAGTTCTGGACGCTGGTGGGAGGCTCTCTGCTCTATAAGAAAGGTGTGATCGGAGCGGTGGAGGACGGACGCATGCAGACCATGCTGTCTGTAGCCTTTGGAGCCGTGAGTCACTCATTTATGCTTATTAAGCTGATATTGCAGTACACTGATTACAGGAATGATTCCCAATCTGGGGTTAATTGTGTTGCTCACAAGCACAGTAGTGACCGTTTAGATGCATATAAATCATTTATTTTCTTTATTAAAGAATAATTGTAGTTACCAGTGTTATTTTAGTATCATTGAGATAACATTACAGTTTTTATTAATTCATTTTCATTTTTATATTTCCTGTTCTCATTTTAATTCAATTTGAATTTTTATTAAAGTTTAGTCATTTTGTTGTGTTGTCATTTTTATTTTTATTTATTTTTTTTTTTTAATATGTCTGTAGAGTTTTTATGAATTGTAACTAATTGAAAATGAGAACGTTGCCTTGGCAACTAGCTGAAATTAAAGGTTTTTTAAATTAATTTTCATTTTAATTTGTTCTACACTATATTGTACAACTACATTTTTTTCTAATTAGATTAACTTTTCCAGTAACTGGCTATTTTTTCAAGCCATACAGGTGTAGTGTGTTGAATATTTGCTGCTTTTCATCACAATGTTATATGCATTTATTCATGCATTTTTCTATGAATGTAGTGCATTTATGAATTTATGCATTTAGTGTGTTTATTTTTGCTATCATTTATACAGTTGTTTATATGCAGTTATGCAGTATGCATTTATATATATGTTAATGTATTCATTCATTCATTTATGCATTTATCTCTATGTATTTAGTGCATTCAGTTTCGCATTTATTTATGAATTTATGCACGTATCTATGCATTTAGTGCTTTATTGCATTTATTTATAGTTATTTATATGTAGTTTAAGCATTTACTTATGTTTTTGTATTTATTAATTCGTTTAAGCTTGTATACATTTATTCATGCATTTATTTAGTGCATTTATTTTTACATGTATTTATGCAGTTATTTATTGCATTTAAATATGCGTTTATGTTTATTAATTCATTTTGAATGAGTTTTTATATTTATATTTTGGCAACTAGCTGAAATTATTTTTTTATTTTTTTTATTATTTTATTTCAAGTAACAAAGATGGGTTTTTGTGGTTGTAATTTTAATTTACTATAATAATCCTGGTAGTTACACAGCATACATTTATAGAATAATATGTGAAATAATAATAAAATATAAACACGGGGGCCATAAACGGTGACGTGTACGTGTGGCGGGAGCATTTCCTGGTGCGTGTGGTGGCTAAAGCTCATACAGGACCAGTGTTCACCATGTACACCACGCTCAGAGACGGACTCATAGTGACCGGAGGCAAAGAGAGACCGTGAGTTCAGCTCTACACAGTACACACAAGTTCATCTGCTGGGCTCATATGGTTTTTAAAAATCATTTTCAGCTAAATTGTTTTGACCATAGAGAAAAAAATTCTTACACCTTGAATAAAAGTTCAAAAGTTTGGAGAAAGTAAGAATTTTTAATGTTTTTGAAAGATGGCTCTTCTGCTTACCAAGGCTGCATTTATTTGATCAGAAATACAGTAAAAATTATGAAATATTATTACTATTTATAATAGATGTTTTCTATGTGAATATACTATAAAATATAATTTATTTCTGTGATCAAAGCTGAATTTTCAGCATCATTACTCCAGTCTTCAGTGTCACGTGATCCTTCAGAAATCATTCTGATGCTGATTTGAAACATGAAGAAACATGTATTTTAATCATCAATGTTGAATTTTTGTGGAAACCTTAATTTATTTGGTTTTGAATTTACTTTAATTTATTTTTATTTTGTTTTATTTTTCTTTGATGAATAGAGAGTTCACAAGAACATTTATTTGAAATAGAAATTAAGTGAAATTAGAAATAGAAATTAAAGTAAGTGTACAGATTTAAAATACTTTTTAAGGTAAACTTTTTCTTAAAGTTATACTACAAAAAATGAGCATCATGTCATCGCCTCACTGATGTGTATATTATGTATGTGCAGGACTAAAGAGGGCGGCGCTGTGAAACTGTGGGATCAGGAAATGAAGAGATGCAGAGCGTTTCAGCTGGAGACAGGACTTCCTGTTGAGACAGTCAGATCTGTGTGCAGAGGAAAGGTCAGTCATGCTTTCGCTTTCTGCAGACTTCACATAGACACAAGCAGTGATTTCAAGTGTAAGTTTAGACAGTGGTAAGATGCTTCTTTATTGGATGGCAGGGAAAGATCTTGGTGGGAACGAAGGATGGCGAGATCATCGAGGTGGGAGAGAAGAACGCCGCCTCCAACACCATGATAAACGGACACACGCAGGGACGCATCTGGGGTCTGGCCACACACCCCTCCAAAGACGTCTTCATTTCTGCCAGCGATGATGGAACCATCCGCATCTGGGACCTGGCGGATAAGGTGAGGGATTGTGGGTAGTAGAGTGAAAGGAGGGGTGTTTACTCTACCGTTCAAAAGTATGGGGGCAAAAAGATGATGAAATTAATAGTTTTAATTAGGGCTGGGCGATATAGCTAAAAAATTTATCGATGTAATGTTTCATATCGTTCGGTATCGATAATTATTGACATTTTTTATAACCTTTTTTTAAAACAAAGCAATAGAATTTTTTTTTTTATTTAACCACTGTATTTTTAATTAACCCAATTTATTGAGACAAACAACAAATATTTTTTGTTTTAACAGTGAAACACACAATAAAAATGAAACAAATATCTAATTTCTAATGTTTTATATGCAGATTAAATAGGTCTTAAGGAAAATTTTGGCTTGTCTCCCGAGGCCACAGGAGGGCGCAATGAGCAAAATAATGCAGCACATTTAAATTGTCAACGCAAGGAAATAACTATCTATAAAAAAACTTGCATTACGTCTAAATTAACTCATGTAAATCAAATATAATTTTGTAAATTGCATAAACAATTATGAACAAAACAGCATCATGTATTTATGCATTGCTTAATCCAAAGAGCCGAATCGCCATTCACGCAGATTGCATTTAAAAACATACGAGACACAGTCAAAAGAAATAAACCTCCACAAATTCGTGACGTGTTTTCTAAAAGTTTAAACTGTTTTAACTTTGCATGGCTACATCGCTTGTGTGAGACGCGAGTGCAGCAGTCATATTTGTCCATCTAAAAATGCGCTGAATATGCATCTGTGTGAATGGCTTGGTTTCTGTTTTAACCTAATCAAGACCTTCTATGCATGGCTGAGCTTCTATATTTCTCTAATATTTTGAATGCTTAACACAGCAGCGGCGCATCTCGTGGGCTAGACTAACAAAACATTAAAATGCAACAACGTCACTTACATCATTATCACCGCATCTCGCGCACCACTGATGACGCTCCCTGATGCACACCTCACATTCAAATGACAAATTTGACTAATATTCATTTTTTTATTAATCTAACCTCCTCATCACAGGCAGACACAGCACTCATGTTCGTGTTTGTGTGTGCTGTCTGCGTCACTCATAGCACGTGCCTATATAGTGCGCTATATCGAACATTTTTTATATCATTATCGAAGAAGGTGTACTGTCAATAAATATCGATACCGTTTTATCGCCCAGGCCTAGTTTTAATCATCAAGGATGCATTAAATTGAGCAGAAATGACAGTAAATACATGTATAATGTTTCAAAAGATTTATTTTTCAAATAAATTCTGTTCTGTTGAGCTTCATAAAAGAATCCTGAAAAACAAAATGTATCACCGTTTTCACAGACAACTGTTCAACTGTTTTGAACATTGATAATAATCAGAAATGTTTCTTGAGCAGCAAATCAGCATATTAGAATGATTTCTGAAGGATCATGTGACACTGAAGATTGGAGTAATGATGCTGAAAATTCAGCTTTGATCACAGAACTAAATAATATTTTGACATTTATTCACATAGAAAACAGCTATTTTAAATTGCAATAATATTTCACAATATTACTGTTTTTACTGTATTTTTTTTTTTAAGATCTTCTTGGTGAGCACGAGATTTTTCATAAACATTAAAAAAAAATCGTACCAAACTTTTGAACGGTACTGTATATCTATTAACCCTTTGGTGCTCCTCGTGCCGTGGTCAGAAATGACT
>NW_015549585.1:514528-515140 GCF_001515605.1 Sinocyclocheilus anshuiensis
TAATTTATTTTTTTATTTTTTATTTATTTATTTATTTTTTATGGAATTTTATGGTACTAAATTATACTTATGCTGTAGTTATAATCCATTTTTTTCCTGTTAACCACTTTTTGAGCATAATTTAATTTCCAACTTAAACTCATAAATCTTGAATGCTAGTTTGGAGCACAGAAGTTTGGTCTTAAAAAAAAGGGAATTAAAAAAAGAAGTTTTTTGTTATGAAAAATGCACAATAATACTATTTTCAAATATTTATATGAAATATATATTTTTCAATATGTTTTACTGTAAATCTGTGTGAAAATCAAAGCCATAAATCTAAACAAGTTGTGCTCCAAATTTGAGGTTGATATCTTAAAAAATTAGCTTTCAATAAGATTTTGTTTGGGCGCACTACCAAACGTTGAAATGAAAATGAAATTCGTTTTTCCAATGCAGTCATTTTTGACTGCGAGGAGTACAAGTGTGAATATTTTTTTCAGGACCATTTAACCTTTCGAATCATGATTTTTTTTTTATGTGTTCACATAACAAGTGCCAAAACCTTTACCAAGATTCACAAAATTCTGAAGTAAAAAAAATACTTAAAAAAAAAAAAAAAAACAAAACGAA
>NW_015549585.1:515158-520325 GCF_001515605.1 Sinocyclocheilus anshuiensis
AAGATTCACAAAATTCTGAAGTAAAAAAAATACTTAAAAAAAAAAAAAAAAACGAAACGTAACGTAACGTAAAATTTTCCGATCAAAAATGGCTGAAGGTTAATTATTTTTTTGTCTTCCAGAAACTCCTGAATAAAGTCAGTCTGGGTCATCCGGCAAAGTGCACAGCGTACAGTCCGAACGGTGAGATGGTGTCCATCGGGATGGAGAACGGAGAGTTCATCGTGCTGCTGGTGAATTCTCTGACCGTATGGGGCAAGAAGAGAGACCGCAGCGTGGCCATCCAGGACATACGGTCAGAAGAGACGCTGCATGGCTAATACACAACAAAACACATGATCATAAAAGCACAGGTTTTTCCTCACGCAGGTGTTTCTCACGCAGGTTCAGCTCTGATAACCGGCTGCTGGCTGTCGGCTCGGTGGAGTGCGCTGTCGATTTCTACGATCTGACTCTGGGGCCGTCTCTAAACCGGATCGGCTACTGCAAAGATATTCCTGGATTTGTGATCCAGCTGGACTTCTCTGCTGACAGCAAATACATCGAGGTACAAAAACATAATGAGCAAAATCACAAATAGAACATTTTGATAACATACTGCCCTTTTATTCATACATAGCTGAGATGTAGTGCAACAAAATATTTATTCATGCACACAAATTGTTTTTGTGCATGCACATTTTCCCACAAATAAAGGACATTGCATGGAATTAAAGTCAACAAAAACAATTTATATATATTTTTTTCATTTTGGCTTAGACGTTAGTAGCTAAAATGGGAGACCCTCACTAATTTTTGTGCCAAATTTCTATTTCCTGTACATTTCTATATATCATTTTTCCACAAATAAAGGACATTGCATGGAATTAAAGTCAACAAAAACAATTTATATATTTTTTTTACATTTTGGCTTAGATATTAGTAGCTAAATATCTATCTAGCTAACTAGATGTTAGTACCCTCACTAATTTTTGTGCCAAATTTCTATTTCCTGTACATTTCTATATATCAGTAGTAATGCACAGATACATATTCATTTGATCCCTGAAAACATATCGTCACCTTTTTTTATGGTGCTTTATACAGTCCAGATTTTTTCAAAGCAGATTCACTTTTATAAAACAAGAAAATAATAGTTTTAATGTTGTAACCCATGCTGCAAAAAAATTTCAAATGTATTTAAAAAATATATATATTTCTAAATATATTTACTACCATTATGTTTGACCACTTTTTCTATATTTTTGAAAATATATTTAAAAAATAATTAATATATATATTTTTTATTTAAAAATATATTTTTCTCTCCATATATTTCAATCCAAAAAAAGACATTCATGTGTCACATTTGAAGAAAAACATTAAACTGTGTTTTCTTGCCCCTGAAACACATGAAATATATTTTAGTATATGAAGGTTGAAACTAAATATATTTTCAATTAAAAAATTTGCTTCACTGTGTACAACAATGTATTATATATTCTTTCATATTTATATATTCAAAGTTTTTTTATTTATATTTACATTCTAAATCACATACAACAATCCCCGACCCTCACCATCAAACATCTAGAGTAGCATCCATACTGTCCATTAATTCAGACTGGAATTGTAAGTAGAAGAACCGAGCATATATATATATACACATGCCAACATAAATCAACCTCCAACCATATATAAAAAGAAAAATAATATATATAATATTAAATTTATTTATTTATTTTATTCTATTTTTTGCTGTATGGTTAAGGTATGAAACAAATTTCATTTCAGCTGTAAAGAAGACAATAGTCAGCTCAATTCGGTTCAGTTCAATGTCAGTGTTATAAAGTTCATCAATTACAAAACGAGTTCAATCCATCTATAAGCAACATTACATAAGACAAAAGTGTCATTATACAGTTCAGTTTAGTTCAGTGTTGCGATTTAGCGTGAATTTAGTCTGTGTAAATAACACTGATATGACCGGTGTAGTTTATATTTTGTGTGCAGGTCTCTACCGGTTCATACAAGCGGCAGGTTCATGAGGTTCCCAGTGGGAAGATCGTCACAGAGCAAGCCCTGATTGACCGGATCACCTGGGCGACCTGGACCAGGTGAGGACACAGATCTGTGCAGTAAACGGTCCTCAGAAATGACATCAGTGTCCTGTAGTAAAGCTCTTCCTCCTGTACAGTGTTCTGGGTGACGAGGTTTTGGGCATCTGGCCACGTAACGCAGAGAAGGCAGACGTGAACTGCGCCTGTGTTTCTCACGCCGGGCTGAACGTGGTCACCGGAGATGACTTTGGACTCGTGAAGCTCTTCGACTTCCCCTGCTCCGAGAAATTTGTAAGTCAGCCGTAAATCAAGTCAAGTCAAATTTATTTTCTATAGCGTTTTTCACAATACACATTTATAATACCTTAATATCTTCATGCCTCATAGTCGCATTTAATGTTAATCTGTCAGTAGCGATTTACTATATGTGACCCTGGAGCACAAAAGCAGTCTTAAGTCGCTGGGGTATATTTGTAGCAATAGCCAAAATTTATTCAGCTTTCAGATGATGTATAAATCAAAATTTTGAAAAATTGCCCCTTATGACTGGTTTTGTGGTCCAGGGTCACATATAGTATAAATCACTTTACCTGTGTATTCTGTATGTGTGCGGATAAAGCTGGATGTAATATTTATCTCAACTCGTGTGAACACTTGAAACATGAAGTTTCAGTAACACTAGGGCTGTCACGATATTAGATTTTTCACACCATGGTTATTGTGTCCAAAAGAATTTACGATATCGATATATCACGATATCTATAGAAACCTTAGGGAATCAGACAAATTAATTTTTTACATTGTTTATTTAGTTTTTCTTTTTACCCAATGAACATAAGGATACTGATAAACACAGGGCACATGCATTTTCACTTCTTCAGGTCACAGCTGACCTGAGACTCTGGCTTTCTCTGTTTTCTCTCTTGTTATTTCATAGGGAGCTTCAAAGAAGACACTGTCAAGTTCAACAGTATGATGAATAAATATTAACGTAATATTTATCTCAACTCGTGTGAACACTTGAAACATGAAGTTTCGGTAACACTAGGGCTGTCACGATATTATATTTTTCACACCATGGTTATTGTGTCCAAAAGAATTTACGATATCGGTATATCACGATATCTATAGAAACCTTAGGGAATCAGCCAAATTAATTTTTTACATTGTTTATTTAGTTTTTCTTTTTACCCAATGAACATAAGGATACTGATAAACACAGGGCACATGCATTTTCACGTCGTCGTCTTCTTCAGGTCACAGCTTCAAAGTCTTCTTCCCTATGAAATAACAAGAGAGAAAATACTGTCAAGTTCAACAGTATAATAAATAAATATTAACATCAAAACTGATACTTTAACCTGTTAACTTGCGTACCCATATTTTAATCTCTTTAATCTATAGTTGCACCGGCGCCAATGAAGTCATGCAGTTAACGCGCTTCTAATTCAGTATTAATGTGCACCTAGAACGACCGCGGAATAGGCATTAAGTGCATGGCACTGCGACCAACTTTCCATTTTACAGAGTTTAATGTGGTCGCTCAGTTTTTCTAGATCAGTTTTAATCGTGTAATAGATTTGAACAAAGAAATCAATTGCTACACAAAGGCAGTATTGGCCATGACTTGATTGCAAATACAAATACAAAAATTAGACGAATTAAAGGAAACGTGTTACTTATTAAAAGAATCACCCTTTTATTTAAATATATGAAAACAGGAAACTGCTGTTAACACGTTAATGTAACATTCCCCTTTCAATGACTAGTAAAATAATGGCAACTTACTGTCTGGATAATATTGAACATGGTTCTTCTGAGATATATTCATCTGCAGACCCGCAGCATGGATACTATTGGTTCTTCTCGGAGTAGTGCGGCTGCAAGCTGCGTCTTCTTGTGTGACAGGTGTCAGCGTTAAGGCGCAGTACTGCCAATACTATTGGTTCTTCTTGGAGTAGTGCGGCCGCGCGCTGCGTTCGCTTCTTGTGTGACAGGTGTCAGTGTTAAGGCACAATACTGCCACCTGGGAGGTCAACCAGGTACTGGCGCTGGAGTAGGCTATTTGCGTGTCGTGTTATCATAAGTGTCCTGTTCATTTTAAATATCATGGTTATCGCCAATACCGGTATATCGTCACACCCTAAATTAACACGATGTCGATATTTCATGATTTGAATATCACGGTTATCGTCAATACCGGTATATCGCGACACCCCTAGGTAACACTTTACAGTAAGGTTTCATTAGTTAGCTTTAGTTAGTGCTTTAATTAACAATCAGCAATACAGTTGTTTCAGCATTTATTAATCGTTGTTAATGTTAATAAAAATACAGCTGTTCATTGTTAGATAATTTCAGCTCAGGTCCATTAAATAATATTAACAGATACGACTTATGATTTCAATAATATATTAGTAAATGTTGGAATTGACATTAATTGAGATTAAGAAATGTTTAAGCTGTATTTTTTATTGTTAGTTCATGTTAACTAACATAGTTTACATTATGGTAATAAATGAAACATTAGAATAAAGTGTTACCAAAGTTATTTTACAAAATAGATTTAATAAATATTATTATTATTAACCATATTAACCATTTATTGTTAACAATATTAATCCTTATTAATATAAATCCATATTAACATTTTATTTTAACCCTTATTATTATTAACAATATAAACCATTATTATTACCCATATTAACCCTTTATATTTAAACCCTTATTTAATTATTTAAACACTATTTTTAAACACTTATTATCCATATTAAAACTTTACCTTTATTATTATTAACCACATTAACCCTTCATTATTAACCTTTATGATTAACCATATTAACCCTTTATTATTGAACCTTAGTATTATTAACCATAATAACCCCTAAACCTTGATTCATTTAATATTTTTACTGACGGTTTGCATTTCTTCACAGGCCAAACCCATATTAACCCTTCATTATTAACCATATTATTTTTTATTTATTTAGTCATTTATCAGACGCTTTTATCCAAAGCGACTTACAAATGAGGACAACAGAAGCAATCAATAGTAGTATTAAAACAACTAAAAACAGATCCAAAACTAAAAGCTAAAACTTTATAAATACTACCTATACACATTTTAA
>NW_015549585.1:520360-523440 GCF_001515605.1 Sinocyclocheilus anshuiensis
ATATTAACCCCTCATTATTAACCCTTATAATTAACTATATTAACCCTTTATTATTAACCCTTATAATTAAACATATTAACCCTTTATTATTGAACCGTAGTATTAACCCTTCATTATTAACCCTTATAAATAAACATATTAACCCTTTATTTTTGAACCTTTGTATTATTAACCATATTAACCCCTAAGCCTTGAATGATTTATTTTAGAACATTTAATATTTTTACTGACGGTTTGCATTGCTTCACAGGCCAAACACAAGCGTTACTTTGGCCACTCATTATTAACCCTTATAACTGTCTATATTAACCCTTCATTATTAACCATATTAACCCTATAGTATTGAACCTTAGTATTATTAACCATATTAACCCTTCATTATTAACCCTTATAAATAAACATATTAACCCTTTATTTTTTAACCTTTGTATTATTAACCATATTAACCCCTAAGCCTTGAATGATATATTTTAGAACATTTAATATTTTTACTGACGGTTTGCATTTCTTCACAGGCCAAACACAAGCGTTACTTTGGCCACTCATTATTAACCTTTATAACTGTCCATATTAACCCTTCATTATTAACCATATTAACCCTATATTATTGAACCTTAGTATTATTAACCATATTAACCCCTAAGCCTTGAATAATTTAGAGCATTTAAAGGGGTCATATGATGCGATTTCAGTTTTTCCTTTCTCTTTGGAGTGTTCTGACGGTTTGCGTTTCTTCACAGGCCAAACACAAGCGTTACTTCGGCCACTCTGCCCACGTGACCAACATCCGTTTCTCTTATGACGACAAATATGTGATAAGTGTAGGAGGCAACGACTGTAGGTGAGCTGACATCCATCCATTTGTCCATCAGTCCGTCGGTCTGTCTGAACTGTTATTAATGCGTCTCCTCTGTCTCTCAGTGTGTTTGTGTGGACATGCATCTGATGGGCCTCCACACAGCTGGGAATCTCTCCTCCAAACACCAAGCCGGAGATACCTCCAGCGTCCGGATGCTGCACTTCTGTTATGCTGCGTTTTACCCCTCTAGACCTGATGGATCCTGGACGAGCTCGAGTTCGAAGAGGGTTTTTTACCATTCTGTGAAGTGCAATGTTTACGCTCACATGTAGTTTTACAAAGAAAAAAAAGATACGCTCATAAGTCATGCCAATATTTCAGAAATGTATTTTTTGTTCGGATTCTGAAGTGCCTTGGAGACACAGTTTGCTGATCTTTTCCCTGAAATGTTCATATGCATATATGGTGCTAAATGTCCACTTAAAGCTTTTTAAAATTCTTTTAAAAAAATCATGCATTATGCAATTTCTTTTCTTCTTTATCTATCTTCTTTTTACATTTTGTACATAAATGTCAAATATATCCATTCACTAAATGCTCTTCCTGTTAAAAATATCCAAATACATGGGACTCAGGAGAAATTAAGTACTGTAATGTGTAGATGTTATATTTGACCTGTGCTATTTTTGTTAAAATATTAATTTTTTATGTACGTATTTACGTATGACGTATGCAAATTAGTCGGTCGGTCTGTGGGCGTATATGAAAATGGAAAATGCAAAAAACTGGCTGTCCAAATATTAAAGTTATGAAATGTACGTAGTAGCGTTGTCTGTTGCGACGTGTGTAGATTGTAACAGCAGCTGTTTATTGTGTGCAGATATCATGTTATATCTGTCATTTGTATGTTCATGTTTTTGTAATTTGTCTGATCAGTCAACCTAATTGAAAGCTATATAATGCATGAATCGAAGTCTGTGTGGTTGTTGATCATGAATGAATACTGTTGTTTTATAATTAAAGAGAACTATGTGCTCTCACAAGTGAACCTGAGTGTGTTTCTGTCTCTCACCAGCTGATGGCAGCATATATGAGCAGTTTCTATGACCAAATCTGAGATAGTCTTATCGAAATAAACATGGTTATTGCGAATTCTCATTTTTTCATTCAGTGTTGCAAAAAACCACAATATTGGCAGCCCTAGTCAATAATGAGAGACAAAAGATGAACTGGAAATGTATTACTGGATACACTAGTCAATACCAAATACCAGAAGGTGAGTTCGTTTCGCTAATGGATATCATCATATTTCCCCAGCTGATTAATTACAAAACTTTTTTTTTATTACAAGTTTGCATTTTTTAGATTGTGTTGTAAATTCTATTTTTAATTTTAATCCTATATAAACCCTATTAAGCCGTGATAGCCGTTTTAGAAGGAATACACCTAATAAAATACATTACTAAATAAAGTCCCCCAAATAAAATACATTTACTAAAGAAAAAAATAATGTTCTAAATAAATCTCATCAATAAAATAAGTTTACTAAATAAACAAATACCATAAGGTGAATATGGTAAAAGGTTTGACTAATAGATATCACCATATTGATTAATCACAGTAAATTGTGTGTGTGTGTGTGTGTGTGTGTGTGTGTGTGTGTGTACACTCACGTTCAAAAGTTTGGGATCAGTAAGATTTGTCATGTTTGTTAAAGAAATCTCTTCTGCTCATCACGGCTACATTTATTTGATCAGAAACACCCCAAAAAAAAAAGTAATATTGTGAAATATTATTGTAATTTAAAGTAATGGTTTTCTATTTTAATATACTTTAAAATGTAATTTATTTCTGTGATGCGCAGCTGTATTTTCAGCTTCATTACTCCAGTCTTCAGTGTCACATGATCTTCAGAAATCATTCTAATATGCTGATTTAATATCAATACTGGAAACAGTTTTGCTGATTAATATTTTTTTTTTTGAACCTGTGATTCTTTTTTCAGGATTCTTTGATGAATAAAATGTTAAAAATAACAATTTGTTCAAAATAGAAATCTTTTGTAACAATATACACTGCAGTGCAAAAGTTTGGGGTCAGTCATTTTTGTTTCTTTTTTTTTTTTTTTCTTTTTTGAAAGAAATTAATGCTTTTATTCAGCAAGGATGTGTTAAATTGATAAAAAGTGATAAAGTACATTTTCATATTGTTAGAAAAGAAAACAATATATATATATATATATATATATATACATACATATATATATATATATATATATACA
>NW_015549585.1:523541-525254 GCF_001515605.1 Sinocyclocheilus anshuiensis
CACACATACATATATACACACACATACATATATACACACACATACACATACATACATATATACACACACATACACACACATACATACATACATATACACACATATATACACATACACACAAACATACACATGCATATTATACATACATACATACAAACAAACACACACACACATATATATATATATATATATATACATATATATATATAGTTTTCTGAAATGTTATATTAATATTATCTATTTAAATATGCAATAATTTGCATACATTTGTTGACATACTGTAAAGGATTTTAGATTTTTGGATCACTCCATAAATCAGAAGAGAGTCAACAGTCACAAAAAAAAAAACCTATATAAATAAGGCGAATGAAAGTTTTCGCATGTACCGTTTTGCCTCAAAAAATAAAAATAATTAAATAAAAATAAAAACTTAAAGCTGATTGGCCCGAGAACTTTCCGCGTGACGCGCAGCTTCGACACGGTGTTCCATACTCATGATATTTAATACTAATCATCAATCAGCAAATAATAGAAAACAATAATGCAGAGCTGCATTCCAGATCCACCCACCGCACTGCAGACCCGTGAGTCATCAGTCTCAGACAATACACACTCAACAAAACACAGTTCAGCATGTCACTCTATTTCAGGACATGCTTTTACTTGCATAACCGTGGTGAAATGTACTGGATACTATAGTAAAATCACTAATGCAGGACACCGATGATGCCATGGTAGCAGTATATGGTGTGTACAGTAGGCTATACAGTATCTAAACCAGGATTAATTGAGGTTTTGTAACGGTGCCAAAACATTTCAATCGTGATTTAGTGCCACACACGCAGTTTCACAATCACGATCCTTCAGACGATAGTGAGTCTGAAAACAAAAGTCTTTTAGCCCTGAAACGCTCTCAACATGAAACTTACTAGTATTCCTTTGTTTTTACCTTTCGAGAGTAGATCATGCATTTTTACAGAAATATAAAATCAAGAATATTTGTCCTCAAAACGTATCTGGATACAGATTTTAATAAAAAAAAATTTTTTTTTCTTTAAATCATAGCAGAATAAATAAATAAAAGCAGAATAAATAAATAAATACTCATGCCCCAAAAATTGTAAATCCCCCATAAAAGTAATGCAGTAAATAAATAAATCCCCCAATAAAAGAAATTTATTAAATAAATACATAAATCCCCCCAATAAAATAATATACTAAATAAAAAAAATCCCCCAATACAACAGCATAAATAAATAAATACCCCCCCCCATAAAATAAATATTGTAAACAAATAAATGAAATAAATCCCCCAATAAATAAATAAATGTACTAATTAATCCCCCCCAATAAAAATGTAGTAAATAAATAAATCCCCCTAAATGAACACATAAATAAATCTTATCAATAAAATAAATTTACTAAATAAATATAATAAATTCGCCAATTAAATGAATGCACTAGCTGCACTGAGGAGATGCTGCAGATGTCTGATCTGAAGAATCACTGTAAGTGTGACACCTGTACAAACACTCTCGGGTCACATCTTGTGTTTCTCACGTCACGCTGAAGCATGCGTTTGAGAAGCAGCCTATGCATAAGTGCTGCTGCATTCATGTTTCACAGACTTACATAACACAAATCCAGCACAGTCTGGAGCTGATGCAACTCATGCTGTATGTGTGAAATTAATGGCCCATTTAACAGTGTGTG
>NW_015549585.1:525527-525751 GCF_001515605.1 Sinocyclocheilus anshuiensis
AGTGTGTGTGTGTGTGTGTGTGTGTGTGTGTGTGTGTGTGTGTGTGTGTGTGTGTGTGTGTGAAAGCAATAAGGCATGTTTGGCTTTTTAAATCAGTGTCTGATAACAATAGCACTGAAAGACTTGCAAAGGTTTTCCCAGAAGTCCCAAAACAGTTGTACAGGTCTGGGTTATTATAGATAACTGAAACTAAAACCATTAATAATAATAATAATAATAATAAT
>NW_015549585.1:545366-566297 GCF_001515605.1 Sinocyclocheilus anshuiensis
CTAAAATAAAAAAAAATGATTACAATTGAAAGTTCTATATATTAAAAATTAAAAAAATTAAATTGTAAAAATTAAAATTGAATAAAAATGTCAAAAACAACAAAATTACTAAAAGTTTAACTTGATTTAGCACATCAAGTTTAACATTAAATGTAACTTTATTTGCTAAAATAACTAAAACTAAAACTAAATAAAATAAAAAAAATGTATGAAAAATTACTAAAACTTTAACTAAAATTAAATTAAAATGGAAAATAATATTAAATATAATAAAATAGAAAAATAATTCAAAAATTTGAAGAAAAAAAAAGACAAACATAAAATTACTGAAACATGAACTTTATTTAGCACATCAAGGTAAACATTTAGTTTAACCTGATTTGCTAAAATAACTAAAAAAAAAAAAAAAAAAAAAAAAAATTTTTAAATCACATTTAAATCATTTTAAATATTTAAAAAACAAAACTAATAAAAATGACAAACAAAATTAATAAAACTAAATAAAATTAAAATAAATAAAAATGAATTAAATAAAAACATTTATTCAAAATAGTATATGAATGATAGTAAAATAACACAGATCTAGGTTTATGTTTAGGGGTAAAACCTAAGAATTTTTTTATAGCTTTTTCATTTTGATTCTCAGCTTTTGATCTAGTTTTCCAGCAGGCTTTGTTTTTCTAGCAGCTAAAGCTTTAGCGTGCTGCATTCTGAAGTGGCTTCTGACGTACATTGTGTTCATTGTCTTTTTATGGATGTGAAATGAGTCTAAAACATATTTGTTATTCTTGCCTGGTTCCTGGTGGCTTGTCCTGGGACGTGTTTCTCATATGTTCTGAGCTCTGCTATCAATGTAGCTTAAAGGTGCTTTAATTAAACTACAGCACAAAGTATTCGTGACATCTGGCCTGAAATCTAACGCAACATTCGCTGCGTTTACTGGCAATCAGTTTCCAGCGTACAGCAGCATCTCTGGCTCCTTAAGCCACCATTAAATGAGATCACACACACACACACACACACAAATGTGTATAATGACATGGGTACTACAACGTAAACATGGTTTATGAGGACACTTCCTGTGTCCCCGTAAAACAAAAGGCTTAAAAAACATACAAAACGGTGTTTTATGAAATTCAAAAATTGCCAGCAGTTTCCTGTAAGGGGTAGGTTTAGGGGTAGGGTTGGTGTAGGGCAATAGAATATACGGTTTGTACAGTATAAAAACCATTACGCCTATGGAGAGTCCCCACAAACCACAAATACGAGTATGTGTGTGTCCTCATAAACCATACATACCTATACACACACTCTCACACACTCTCACACACACACACACACACACACACACACACACACACACACACACACACACACACCAAACAGAGAAGCGCCCCATATGCCCACATCTCATTTCATGAATAAATAAAACCATACGGCTGATTAAAATGTGTAAATGCATCCAATGCAGATTTATTTTTCATCTCAGCACTAAAAAAACAGTACTTTAAAGTACCACAGAGCATTATTGAGATGAATATGGTAATCATTCTATACTATTTAAATATATACCAGTATGTTTTTGTAAAATATGTTGTTGTTGTTGTTTTACTTTATTATATTTAATTTTATTTTGGTTAACGTTTAGTTTGATCCAAGTAATGAACATGTTTTTTATGGTTTTAGTTTTAGATAACTATAATAACCCTGATATAAATTATATTTTGTCATTTTTATTTTTATTTTTTTAAGTGTCTATATAGTTTTTATGATTTATTTAGTGTAGTTTACTTAGTTTATTTTCGCACTTCAACTTTGTTTAAACTAAAAAAAAAATGTTTTTTCTTCAGTTAATGTTTATTTTATTTCCAGTAACAAGTTTTGAATGAATTTAGTCTTATTTAACTATAATAATCCTGATATATACTATATATATTAATACGTTTTATGAGCTACATCTTATGCAGTTATCAGAAAATGTAGTCATATTCCTATTTATTTTTCATGATTTCACATGCATTGTTCTGTACAGTGTTTGTGTGTGATGATGCCTTGATGCACGTGTGTCAAAGACATGTTTTGAGCAGAAATAAGGTGCACAATTAGCAAAGCAAACTAAAGGCGACAGCATTGTTTGTGTTTCTAGATCAGTTGTAGTGCAAACCCACTACATATGAGTCTAACTCGAATAAGAAACTAACTTTTAACACTAGTCTAAACCATTTAAGCAGCCAGCCACAGAGTACAATTAAAGTTTGCATGAAATTAAAATCTATTTTGTAAATGCATGTTATTGATCTTATTGCAAACGATTAATCCATGCATATTTTTTTATTTTCTAAAAGCATCATTCACATCTCAAAGTTAAATAAACAACCGATGAATAGAAAAAAGCATTGCAAAAACATTAACAACTAAAATGACATCTAATAACATCTAATAAAATCATTAAAAACATTTTTTATAAAAACAAATTTATTTTCAAATTTAATTTTTTATTTATTTTTTAGTTTTCAGTTTTTCATTTTGTTATTTCAAATATTTAAAAATAAATATTTCTGTTCTATTTCAAATATTTCATTCTATTTCATAATAAAATATTTAAACAATTACAATTTCTCATTTTATTTTAGTTTAATCTGCAATATTAAAATAATTAAAACTATATATATACTAAAGTAAATAAACTAAAACTATAAACTAAACCTTAAAACTATATAGACATATTTAAAAAAATAACAATAATACAAACTACAAAAACAGAACAAAAATTATATAGAATTAAAACAGAAAATATAAATAGAAAATATGATTGATTTTTTTATGATTATTTTTTTTCTCAAACCAATCTATCATCCATCCATCCATCCATCCATCCATCCATCTATCGATCTATCTATCTATCTAGCCATCCATCCATCGATCCATCCATCCATCTATCGATCTATCTATCTATCTAGCCATCCATCCATCGATCCATCCATCCATCTATCGATCTATCTATCTATCTAGCCATCCATCCATCGATCCATCCATCCATCTATCGATCTATCTATCTATCTAGCCATCCATCCATCGATCCATCCATCCATCTATCGATCTATCTATCTATCTAGCCATCCATCCATCGATCCATCCATCCATCTATCGATCTATCTATCTATCTAGCCATCCATCCATCGATCCATCCATCCATCTATCGATCTATCTATCTATCTAGCCATCCATCCATCGATCCATCCATCCATCTATCGATCTATCTATCTATCTAGCCATCCATCCATCGATCCATCCATCCATCTATCGATCTATCTATCTATCTAGCCATCCATCCATCGATCCATCCATCCATCTATCGATCTATCTATCTATCTAGCCATCCATCCATCGATCCATCCATCCATCTATCGATCTATCTATCTATCTAGCCATCCATCCATCGATCCATCCATCCATCTATCGATCTATCTATCTATCTAGCCATCCATCCATCGATCCATCCATCCATCTATCGATCTATCTATCTATCTAGCCATCCATCCATCGATCCATCCATCCATCTATCGATCTATCTATCTATCTAGCCATCCATCCATCGATCCATCCATCCATCTATCGATCTATCTATCTATCTAGCCATCCATCCATCGATCCATCCATCCATCTATCGATCTATCTATCTATCTAGCCATCCATCCATCGATCCATCCATCCATCTATCGATCTATCTATCTATCTAGCCATCCATCCATCGATCCATCCATCCATCTATCGATCTATCTATCTATCTAGCCATCCATCCATCGATCCATCCATCCATCTATCGATCTATCTATCTATCTAGCCATCCATCCATCGATCCATCCATCCATCTATCGATCTATCTATCTATCTAGCCATCCATCCATCGATCCATCCATCCATCTATCGATCTATCTATCTATCTAGCCATCCATCCATCGATCCATCCATCCATCTATCGATCTATCTATCTATCTAGCCATCCATCCATCGATCCATCCATCCATCTATCGATCTATCTATCTATCTAGCCATCCATCCATCGATCCATCCATCCATCTATCGATCTATCTATCTATCTAGCCATCCATCCATCGATCCATCCATCCATCTATCGATCTATCTATCTATCTAGCCATCCATCCATCGATCCATCCATCCATCTATCGATCTATCTATCTATCTAGCCATCCATCCATCGATCCATCCATCCATCTATCGATCTATCTATCTATCTAGCCATCCATCCATCGATCCATCCATCCATCTATCGATCTATCTATCTATCTAGCCATCCATCCATCGATCCATCCATCCATCTATCGATCTATCTATCTATCTAGCCATCCATCCATCGATCCATCCATCCATCTATCGATCTATCTATCTATCTAGCCATCCATCCATCGATCCATCCATCCATCTATCGATCTATCTATCTATCTAGCCATCCATCCATCGATCCATCCATCCATCTATCGATCTATCTATCTATCTAGCCATCCATCCATCGATCCATCCATCCATCTATCGATCTATCTATCTATCTAGCCATCCATCCATCGATCCATCCATCCATCTATCGATCTATCTATCTATCTAGCCATCCATCCATCGATCCATCCATCCATCTATCGATCTATCTATCTATCTAGCCATCCATCCATCGATCCATCCATCCATCTATCGATCTATCTATCTATCTAGCCATCCATCCATCGATCCATCCATCCATCTATCGATCTATCTATCTATCTAGCCATCCATCCATCGATCCATCCATCCATCTATCGATCTATCTATCTATCTAGCCATCCATCCATCGATCCATCCATCCATCTATCGATCTATCTATCTATCTAGCCATCCATCCATCGATCCATCCATCCATCTATCGATCTATCTATCTATCTAGCCATCCATCCATCGATCCATCCATCCATCTATCGATCTATCTATCTATCTAGCCATCCATCCATCGATCCATCCATCCATCTATCGATCTATCTATCTATCTAGCCATCCATCCATCGATCCATCCATCCATCTATCGATCTATCTATCTATCTAGCCATCCATCCATCGATCCATCCATCCATCTATCGATCTATCTATCTATCTAGCCATCCATCCATCGATCCATCCATCCATCTATCGATCTATCTATCTATCTAGCCATCCATCCATCGATCCATCCATCCATCTATCGATCTATCTATCTATCTAGCCATCCATCCATCGATCCATCCATCCATCTATCGATCTATCTATCTATCTAGCCATCCATCCATCGATCCATCCATCCATCTATCGATCTATCTATCTATCTAGCCATCCATCCATCGATCCATCCATCCATCTATCGATCTATCTATCTATCTAGCCATCCATCCATCGATCCATCCATCCATCTATCGATCTATCTATCTATCTAGCCATCCATCCATCGATCCATCCATCCATCTATCGATCTATCTATCTATCTAGCCATCCATCCATCGATCCATCCATCCATCTATCGATCTATCTATCTATCTAGCCATCCATCCATCGATCCATCCATCCATCTATCGATCTATCTATCTATCTAGCCATCCATCCATCGATCCATCCATCCATCTATCGATCTATCTATCTATCTAGCCATCCATCCATCGATCCATCCATCCATCTATCGATCTATCTATCTATCTAGCCATCCATCCATCGATCCATCCATCCATCTATCGATCTATCTATCTATCTAGCCATCCATCCATCGATCCATCCATCCATCTATCGATCTATCTATCTATCTAGCCATCCATCCATCGATCCATCCATCCATCTATCGATCTATCTATCTATCTAGCCATCCATCCATCGATCCATCCATCCATCTATCTATCTATCTATCTGTCTATCTATCTATCCATACATCCATCTATCTATCTTAAAACTACAAACAAAAAAAATGCCCCGTTCATTTATAAAGGTCAGAGACATATATATAATATAAATAATAATTTATTTACTTAATTTGTAAATCTATTTGTATTTTATTTGCCATAAGTGAACCTCAGGGCAGAAAAAATAAATGATGAAATAAAGAGAATGCATTGACCCCTTTAAAGTAATTGAAATATTCTGAAATGGCCCTCAAAAGTGCTTTACAAACTGTCTGTAAGACAGTAAACTCACATACTGTATGTGCCCAGAGGGACTGAAGAGTGAGGAAGGGCTCTCCGTTTACCCAGAATCCTGTTCAGCTGCCACCTCTCGAGGCGTGTCCTCACGAAACCTCACCAAAACACACACAGAGCAGTTTCCTACGTCACGCCAGCTGAAGAAACCAGTTCAGGACAAAAGACATTCAGAAACTCTCTGAAAGAATAAGCAGTTTCATTCTGACCATTACTTTTATTGTTTTCGTAGTGTAAATGTTTTCAAAATGTACTCATTAGACCTGAAAATATAAGAAGTTTTGCCTGATGTTTTCTAGTAAACATACATTATTATAGTACAGCACCATATTATCCTCTTTGATACATTTTTTTTTGTTTTGTATTTTGATAAACACTATGATATTACTAAGATTTTCCATTTTAATTTTTTGTAATTTTGCTGTGTTTTTTTTACTATATATAAATATATATATAAGCCTATATAGTTTTTGGTCACACTTTATTTTAAGGTCCAGTTCTCGTTATTAACAAACCATGAACTATGACTTTTGCCTCAATAAACTCCTAATTACTGCTTATTAATAGTTAGTAAGGTAGTTGTTAGGTTTAGGTATTGGGTCGGATTAGGGATGTAGAATATGGTCATGCAGAATATGTGCTTTATAAGCACTAATAAACAGCTAATATATATCCCTATCCCTATACTAAAGTTGTATAGTTTTTATTGATTTTATTTACAGTTTTAGTAATTTTAGTAATCAAGTTTTAACTAAACGAAATGTTGCTTTGGCAGCTAGCTAATAAAATGTTTAAGTTACCTGAAAATATAGTAAATTTGGCTACACACATTATTATAATACTGCAAGAGTATTGTACTCTTTGATAAAAATAGTTTTTGTTTTCTGAATTGCATCTTGATAAACTTGAATATTTTAGATACTATTATATTTTTATTTTTTTCCTATTTTTTTCCATTTTAATTTGTTACATTTTTTATTTCTAAATAGTTTTTTATTAATTTTATTTTAGTTTTAGTTATTTTACAGATTAAGATTTATTTGATAGATTTATAGATTTAAACTAAATGAAAAGAAATGTTGAATATCTGAAAAAAATCTTTATATTATATATATATATATATATATATATATATATATAAATAATTTTTGTAATTCTTTTAATTTCAGTTAACTGAAAATATAATAATTTTTGCCTAAGGGTTAAACACATTTTATTATCATACAGCAACAATATTGTAGGCATTTAATTATTTTTTGTATGCACTTTTTTTTCCTGAATTGCATCTTTATAAACTTGGATATTTTAGTTTAGAGAAACTTTTTTTTTTTTTTTTATAGAATATAAACATTTTGGCATAAGGGTTCTAGTAAACACATATCATATTCTTTGATAAACATATTTTTTGTTGTGTAACATATTTTCTGAATTTGTATATCTGAAACGAAACACGTTATGAGAAGGTTTTCTGGCAGACGAGCAGTAACAGAAATCTCGTGTGTTGCAACACTTTCTGTAACTGACTGAATGAACGAATCCTGGCCTGCAGCTAAAACGACAACCAATGCAGTTATAGGGAGTATTTATTTAAGAGCTGTTTGTTCAGGTGAATCTGAATTAGATCCAGATAAACCTCATTTCTGCTTTGTGGTTGTAATGTGTGCAGGTGACATTGCAACAACATCATTTAACAATCCACTATTCATTACTTGCACACTGTGTAAACTGAAACACTATAGTAAATACAAGACATGGTTTGCAAACCTTGAACATTCATATTTGAATGCACATGCATGCAAAAGAGATTTAAGAACTACAGCGGAGGAGAGGATTTCCAGTGCAAAATGATTTTAATGCGCTTCAATGGAAAAAATAAAATCAAGTTTTGAACAACATACTTCAATTAAAAAATAGAATAAAAAAAAAATTTGTTTAAAACATTTTTTTTTTTAATTTTGAAAAAAATGTTATCTTTAGTATTTTGCGTTTCTGTTTTAATTTTAATTACATTTTAGTATTTAAAAAAAAAAACATGTCTATACACTTTTTGTTCATTTTTATTCCAGTTTTAGTTTTAGTTATTTTAGTAAAGTAAGTTAAACTAAATGAAAATGAGAAATGTTGCTTTCAGTTTCAGTTAACTTTTATTTTAAGTAACAATTTTTATTTATTTATTTATTTTTTAATGGTTTTAAGTTTGTGCGTATGTAGTTTGGCTATAAATCACCTCTCATCTCAAGCTAGAAAAACTTTTTTTCTTGGATACATATGAACATAAATCAAATTTATAATTATACAAATTTAAAATTATAATTTTGCAAGCATTATGTGAATGTTACTTTTAAAATGTTCTCTGAATGTTCTAAAGCATGTAGTAACAGTTAGATGAACTAAAACATTCCAGCAATAAAATATTCCATAAACAATGTATAAATAACATTTTCAGAACATTCAGATAACGTTGAATCAAAGTTCTATTAACGTTACTTGAGGAACGTTTGTTCGTAGCTTTGAGAGATCCTTGCCTTGTCAGGGTTATTTTAGTATCATTGAGATACTATTATAGGTTTTTTAATTTATTTTCAAATTAGTTTTTTTTTTTTTTTCATTTCAATTTTAATTTTAGTTAAAGGTTTAGTCATTTTGTTGTGTGCTTTAGTCAGTTTTATTAGTTATTCTTTAATATGTCTATATAGTTTTTGTTCATTTTATTTTAGTTTTAGTTATTTTACATTAAGTTAAAGTAAAAGAAAACGGAATTTTGCTTTGGCAACTAGTTGAAATAGAATGTTTACATAACGTTTAAAACACGTTAGACAAACATCCAACTTAAACGTTTCGGAAATGAAACATTCTGTAAACGATGTATAAATAACACTGCTGTGCAAATGTTTTGAGAACATTCGTAAAGACAGCGTTGAACAAACGTTCTGTTAACATTATTGGAAGAACGTATGTTTGTAACTTTGAGTGAACAACTTTGTTACCTGGTTTCTCACTGGTTCAAGTCCTGCACCTTCAAGTCTGTGATTTTCTGGTTTAGATATGGCTCAGGTCCACTTCTGATGTATGTCTGTGGGGTTTTTCCTTCCATTTTACCACCTGCAATGCAAAAAAAATAATAAGTCTGTGCAATATAAATGTGTCCATTTTAACCATCATGTGATGCAAAGTCACTTTAAAACTTGCATGGATTGTGTGTAATCAGAGCTAGAGTTACTGCTGATGTCAGATGGTCAATATGTTCTCAATCACAGCCAGCATCTGTTGAGGAGGTTAAAAACGCTCAGATTAAGAGTTGATTTGGTGGGTTATCCTGTACACTCAGATTCTTCCTTCTGTAATCCTCACATTATCACTCATGTGATGCTCTGGAAAACAAGACAAATGAATGCAAAGGTTAAAAAGAAAAAAGGGGTTAAAAAGACGCCACACATAAAGAAGTGTTTGGTAATTGTTCAGCAGGTGTGACAGAGACAAAGAAAGTGAGTCATATTTATTAGCTTTGGTGAGTTTTTTGTAAATGGGGAATTAATGTAATCTCAACAGCAGGGCTGCAAACGCATATCTGCTCTCTTCTGCTTTCCTTCCACCAGGAAATACATTTGTTACCGCAATGCTGATCATCTGAGCTGTCTAATATAACTCATACGCTTTAATGCACATTTGTATCATTTCATGAGGATCTCCGATTAACTTTTTAATCTCTAAAGAAATGCTTACAGACAAAAACGTTCTTGATAAGAAGCTGAATCCAGATTTTTATTAGTGAATACTGTATGTAGGCCTACATAATCATATACATCAGATTTATGTTTAATAATTTAGCAGCCACTTTTATGCAAAGTGACTTATAAAACCACAAGCAATTTGCATTAAGAGTTATGCACAGGGATAGAAAAGCTAGGACAGAATAAACAATTAAGAGAAAACTTAATTATTATTATTATTAGCATAGTTATATTAATTCAGAAATGTAGAGAAAACAGAAGTATATTATTTGCATAATTATATGCATTCAGAAATGTTGAGAAAATAGAATTCGTATTATCAGCACTATTTTAATTTATATAATTAATGTCATGCTGATGTTTTCTTAACCACAAAAAAATAATAATAATTCAGCCCAAAACTACTTAAACGTCTAAATATATTTAACATGCAAATTAGTTGTTTCTAGACACGCCTCCTCCCACTCTGCATTAGCATGCAGTGGGCGTGTCTACAGCCTGTCTGTCGGATGAATGAGTAGAGCGTTTCAGTCGCGCATCGGGCAGCGAGCGAGAACTCAGCCGCTCACCGGTGCTCAGAATGCGGCTGCTACTGTGAACTCATCCCGCTCCCGTTCCCTGTGACGCCAACACTGAACGGGAAACATGTGGAAAACTAAAAGAGCAACCCGCCTTCACAGCAAAGGAGAGTTATGGGTAAGTTTCATACACTCATGAAAACTGCATTCATCATGGCATCGAATTCTCTTAACAGTAAATAATTGGTTACTCTTTATAATATCTTTCATTTATATAATCAAATTTTTTTTTATATATAATCCAAATACTTATTAGATATATGATTCAAATTCTAATAAGTATTTGCAGGGATTGTATAGTCATTCTGGATCATATTGTTTTATGTTAATAACCTATTATTCAAGGATTTATAAGTGTTAACAAAAATTACATGTGAGTATATAGTATTATGATTTCGTTTGCAGGTTCATTGCAGTCCCTTGTACAGTGATAATCATATTTTCTGTCAAAATATCTTTGTGATTAGTTAAAACTGTGGTACCACCACTCTCATCCATATATATATAGAGAGAGAGAGCGAGAGAGAAACTAGAAACTATGACAGAAATGATGGTTATCATGGTAAATAATTGGGTAAATATTTTGTCATATCAGTAAGGATGGATGTAGATTTAGTCCAACCATCTTCCCAGCACACACACAGTAATGTTAAACCGAATTGCTTTTGATGTGCTTAATGCATAATTTATATGCAAAAGATATTTGCAGTAAATACATACAATGGTTTCTTGACAATTTCTATGTATACTTGCCAGTGTGATGTTTTTTTTTTTTTTTTTACTTCTGTTGCTTCTTTTTAAATAGTTTTTCTGTTATTTATTTCAGGGTTTGTTCATCCTCCTGTTGTACACCAGTCCTCTCTCCTGCTCGTCAAATTTCAGTCACCTCATCTATAAGATAAAAGAAGGATTACCTAAAGGGACACTCATAGGGGCTATCGGTGCAGACTTAAAATTGGATCTTTCCGTCAATCCTCCTCGCTCATTCAATCTGGAGCTAAAGACGGCCAGCCAGCAGTACGTGAATCTGAATAACACGACGGGGGAGCTGTTCACATCTGCTGTGGAGATTGACAGAGAGGCTCTGTGCGTGGAGTCCCACGAGGGCCAGGGCTGCGCAATCTCTCTGGACGTGCTAATCCTTCCTCAACAGTACTTTCAGCTGGTTAAGGTTAAAATCATTATAGAGGATGTGAATGACAACCATCCGCATTTCCCTGTCGATGAAATCAGGGTGTCTGTGCCGGAGAATGCACCTGTTAACGCAAGGTTTGCGGTGGAGCAATCCGCAGTGGATCCTGACATCGGGATTCACAGCGTTCAAACATACTGGCTTGTTAATGACTATGGCGTTTTCACATTAGATGTAGAGGAGAACGAAGGCGGTGAACTGACGCCCTTTCTCATCATTACCGAGTATCTTGATAGGGAGACGCAAGCTGAGTATGTGACTGACATTATAGCCGAGGACGGAGGCTCTCCGCCGCTTCTAGGCACTACAACTCTGAGGATTATCATCACGGATGTCAACGACAACTGCCCCAAGTTTACAGAGTCGCAAGTGAACGTTACTGTTTACGGAAACGCTACTAAGGGCATGCAACTGGCTCGTCTACAAGCCTACGATCCAGACGAGGGAGCCAACGCCTTGATCACGTATACCTTCAGCGAACGGGTCACCCAGGAAAGCAGAAAACTGTTTCATTTGGATACAAACACAGGGGTTCTTAAACTAGCAGGAAAGATTGACAACAACACCGGAAAACTCTACAAACTAATCGTGCTGGCCAATGGGCCGACTTGTATTCCAGAAGTTGCAACGGTTACCGTTCACGTCATTAAACAGCTCTCCGGCCCTCCGGTGGTTATCCCACGTTACATTGCTTCTGAGAAGGACGGTGTTGTGAGTATAAGTGAGTCAGAGCCATCGTTTTCACCCATTGCTTTGTTTACCATCAAAAACACTGAGCCACAACAGAAGATAGAGTGTCTTCTTGAAGGTACAGGTCCATTTAGGCTTGTACCGTATGAGCGTTTTAAAAACGAGTACCTGCTTGAGACCACCGAACTATTGGATTATGAGCAGCAACAGGATTATGAAATGGTTGTTGTGGTACGTAACTCACGTGGATTAGTAGTTAATACCGTAGTGAAGGTCCATGTGTTGGACGTTAACGATAATGCTCCGGTTTTCAAGCAATCCTTCATTGACATCACAGTGGAGGAGAACAACCCACCAAATACGTTCGTCGCTCAGCTTCAGGCCACCGATGCAGACAGTGAAAGCAGAGGTGAGGTGTATTACCTACTTGGTGCCGACGCTCCCACCATTTTTGACTTGGATCGGTCAACCGGGGTACTGATAGTGTCCACTTCTCTTGACCGAGAGGAAAAAGAGACGTACCGATTCATGGTGCGGGCCGTAGACCGGGGCACGCCGAGAAAGGAGTCAATCGCCACTGTGATTATCACCGTCCAGGATCGCAATGACAACAGTCCGCGGTTCATCAACAAGGACTTCACCTTCTTTGTGCCGGAGAACTTTCCAGGTTTTGGGGAAATTGGCGCACTTACTGTTACGGATGCAGATGCTGGGGAGAACGGCTGGGTGGCGTTGTCCATTCTTAATGGGAGCGACATCTTCGTAATTGACACCGGACGAGGAGCGCTGCGGGCCAAGACCACTCTGGACCGGGAGCAACAGGGAAAGTACTACGTTTGGATCGAGGCAATTGACGGAGGTGAACCTGCTCTTTCTTGCATCACAATGGTGACTATTCTCCTCCTGGATGTCAACGACAACCCTCCAACTGTTCTTTTCCCTCAGTCCAACCAGTCGTACATGTTAGTGCTTCCCAACACGCTTCCAGGAACCTCTATAACGGAGGTTTACGCGGTGGACCGGGACACGGGGATGAACGCTGTTATTGCATACAGCATCATCAAGAGAACAGACGGAGAGCCGGGCTCATTTGACATTGACCCCTACACGGGAAACATCACCTTGAGGAAAGCCTTGAGCAATCGAGGCCTCTACAGTTTGTGGGTCAAAGTCAGGGACCACGGTCAACCAGAACTCTACTCTACTGTACTGGTCAACCTGTTTGTGAACGAGACAGTCAGCAATGAGACCCTCATTCAGAGTTTGTTGCCCAGAAGTGTAGATATTGACCATGGTGAGCTTCCTCCTGATAAGGAAGGGAGGAAGGGTGAACAAGTGCCAAATCTGTGTGGCGAGTACCAAGTGTTACTGCTTGCACTGACAGTTACCTGCCTGGGATTGTTTCTGACCATTTTGTCGTTGGTGACGTTCATTTGCTGCAAGAAAAGAAAACCGAAAAAGAAGAGGTTAGACAGTGAGATTCCTTTAAATCTCATCAACCAAGAAACAATGGACAAGAGCCTAATGGAGATTTCAAACATCTGACACTACAAAAGTACTGCCCAAATTAGTCTGTTTACAATGTGTTTTGTGCATCTTAATATCTCTTAAGTATATGATTTGAACATATGATGTGTATATATTGTGCATACAGTATGTTTTATAACTATGATGAAATCTACAAATATATATATATTGACAAGATCGCTGCAAAGTATGAAGATTTTGCTATTTGCATTTGCTGCCCAACATGCTTTTAATGTAATTTATCTTTCAATGGTGCCCTCGGCAGTGTGTTGTGTCAAATTGTCAAACCTCTTTTATATGCCTGTCTTTGAAGCCCAATGCACTTCTCTACAGGAACATCGTTCTCCCATGGAATGCTGTTCCCTTTCAGATGTAATGCTCCTTATGTTTGTCATCACCCTTCTGAAAAAGATGAGAAATCAATACCACATTGATTCCTCAACTGTTTCTCAGTTATTAACAGGTGTTGTTGGACATTTTGTGTTTTCTGTAGGATACTAGGCTGGTGTGCAATGCCCCAATGAGTCTCTTGAACCCCAAAATGTCTTGGTTCCTCCAAACGGTTTGTTCAGGTCTGTTTGTGATGACTTTTGTGCACTCAGCTCAAAAGCTTTCTTCAAAGCAGCTAAGGCTACATTTCTCTGATCTCATTTCTGTGTAAGCAAAGAATTCATGAACATTAAAGTGCTTTATTTTCTTATTAATAGCTTGGATATGATTACCTTTCATGTATTACCAACTAAACTGGTATTAGAAGTGGACTCAGCATTTGTGTTGCAGCAGTCGTTGCTCAAAAAGTTATCACTGAAACATTCTTTAAGGAACATTTAAGCAGCATCATTTTGTCAAATATGGGTCTTGAAAAATGTAATCATAAGGATAATTCAAAAACCATCTCAGTGTTTGATTTGGCTGTGTCTAGATGTCATTTACAAGTTGAAGTGCTTCGTTCTCGGAATGTGTTTGTACACATAATATTGCAGTTTTCTTTAGAAAAGATATAATGCAAATGGTTATCAGGAAAACGGTTTGTCATCTTATCGGAGACCAAATCACAAACTTATTTACGTTGAAAAATGGCATTCAGTGAATCAAGATGAAGATATAGTAGTGTGCTGCTGGTGCCAAAAAACTATGAAAAAGATCTTGTGTGATTGTATTCTTCTAAATAATTGTTGTATATGTGCATCAAAACATGAAAGTTGAAGTCAAACAATGTTAATTTCACTATAATTTCATGTTCTTTTCAAGCAGCTAGCATTACGCTAAAGCCTGATGGCGATTGTTCACTGAGGCTTTTGGTTGTGCTGTGGTTGGCATCTCATTCTGCTCTTTTTAATCTACCTCTTTGTGTCAGACCAAAAAGATGGCTTCTCCAGTGTCCCGACTCATTACAGAGGTCAGATCAGGAGTATGTGTTTAGCTTGTCATCGCTCGTGGAACACCATTGAGCTCTCTAAAACAGACAAGCATGGCATGGCCGCACGCCACTTCTATTATTCCAAAAACCAGTTCGGTTTCATTTTTCTCTTTCTCTCTCTGGAACTCTCTGAAACGCCATAATGGAAAGCAGTCATTTAAAACCACAAGAAGCCGGAGGACAGAAAATGTATGGAGGCTTTGCAGAGCACAGGTTGCGAGTAGGGCCTACCAGGTGAAATCCACCAGAACGCATTTGAGAACAATTTCATCTGTGGGTGAAGGTCAGATAAAAAAAAAAAAATGCATGTAGCATATCAATTCATAGGGATATTTACTGTATATAATGTACTGTATTCCCCAAAAACATTGTAGGTTGCTTCAGATTGCTTTGGCGAATGCATAAGTGTAAAAGAATTACATAGAATGATAACCAAACCTAAGCAAGCGCTCACATTGGCAGTGATTTAAAGTGACCAGAAATCATTTATTTTTAATGAGTTAAACTGAGTGAAGAGTGAAGAGTGTCAGCAATGTTGGCTCATTTGCATAAAGTTAAACTCTTCTCAATGTTGCATCACCAGTGGAATTTGAAGTTGACTTTCTGACAAGTTATTCAGGTTCAAAGTCAACTTCACAAAGCAATGTTTTGATGAGTGGCATGAGTTCAAAGTCACATAAACAGCATAAAAAGCAGTCAAAACAGCTTCTTTGATTATCAAAGAAACATTCAAATTCTGCCACTTGGCAGTATAGACATACTATCAGAAGTCGTATCACATGAGCTCTGCTGTCTTGGCTCCCATTGGCTGACGTGACAAAAAGAAAAAGTAGTAATAAAAAAAGATTGACCTTTTTTTAACTTTTTTTTTAAATTTCAGATTTAAATGAAGAAAATTTGAATGATGCTTGTGCAAAACCCAACACCACGATGCAAGGGTGTTGCTATGCAATTGCTAAGGTGTTCTAAATGTTTTTAGTGTGTTGTGATGCAAACACTTTTTTTCCAAAGCAACTTACATTGCATTCACATTTACATTTTATCAGTTCTTGTGTCTCTGGGAATCCAACCCATGACCTTGGTGTTGCTAGCGCCACACTCTACTGTTTGAACAACAGGAAAGCCCCAATTAGATTTACAATTGAATTTAGAAGACACTTTTACACATTTGATCAGTTCATGACCTTGGCATTGCTGGTGGCATGATCTACTGTTTGAGCTACACGAAAACCATGATTACATTTATGCTACATTAACATTTTTATACAAAACACCTTACATTGCATTAAAGGTATACATTTGATCAGATCTTGTGTCTCTGGGAATCAAACCCATGACTTTGGCATTACTAGTGTCATGTTCTACTTTTTGAGCTACAGGAAAGCATCAATTCCAACCACTTTTATGCTTTTAACAAACAATTTTGTCCAAAGCAACTTGCATTGTGTTCAAGGTATGTATTTACATTTTGTCAGTTTTTGTTTCCCTGGGAATCAAACCCATGACCTTAGTGTTGCTAGCACCATGCTAAACTATTTGAGCAACAGGAAAACCTGAATTACATTTACAGTAATGCATTTAAAGGTGACATATCATGAAAATCTGACTTTTCCAGGTTTTAAGTGCTATAATCTGGTCCCCGGTGCATCTACCAACCAAGGAAACATGAAAAAGATTAACCTAGTAACTTTGTTTTGGGAAGCCTTTTTCTGCAAGCATCTGAGAAAAGGAGCGCGTCTGATTTTGCTCCCTTGGTGACGTGGCAAAGGGATTTCAGTATAATATTACCGCCCCTTAATCTGCAAATTTACACCCACGGCGCCGTCATTTTGATTTCGCAAGCGACAACGGTGTACCAGCTCTAATGCCATGGCAAAAGTTTGAGCAAAACATGCTAACTGTTCTGTCTTTGGCTGCACAGACGAGCACAGAACATTATTTACAGTCCCAGCCTCAGAGGAGACAAGCAGTGGATTTATTGATTTATTTAATGTATATTAATGCTGCCACACAGAGCTAAAATAAACATGTGATTAATTTCCCAGCTGTTTACCTTCACAGACATAACCCACTGTTTTTTGTAACTCGTGTGTGTTTTTAACGTAAACTTGTGTGTGAATGAGAACTTAGTTTAGTACTCATGCTGTGTGGTGGCCACTTTCTGTCCATGTGCTTCGGGTGTGTGCTCTCAGAAAACCTTATAAGTTTAAACTCATTATGGTTTCATAGCGATAAACAAGATCATCAGAACCAAAACAGATGTTTTTAGCAGGTACGAGCTGTACAAGCTGGCGTAGCTCTATTCTGGAAAAGGGGGCGGGGAGCAGCAGCTCATTTGCATTTAAAGAGAAAGGCCCGAAAAACAGCGTGTTTCTGCTTCCACTCAAAATAGGCATTTTCAAAATGATACAATAAATGATCTGTGGAGTATTTTGAGCTGAAACTTCACAGACACATTCTGGGGACACCAGAGACTTATATTACATATTGTAAAAAGGGGCATAATATGTCTCCTTTAAAAGATGCTTTATGCAACGCAACTTTGCATTCAAGGTATGCATTTGATCAGTTCATGCATTCCCTAGGAATTGAACCCATGACCTTGGCATTGCTAGCAGCATGATCTACTGTTTGAGCTACAGGAATACAAATCATTTGAAGCCTCTAGATCCCTAGAAATGGTTCTGGTCTCAGATTTCTTTGCCTATTTTACGGTCTAACAGGTGAAGTTCATTGTTAAGAAAAATAACTGAAGTTTCATAGCGTTAGAGGTTTGTTCAATTCACTAACCCTAAATATAAGCAATAATAACTGATGCTTTATTTAGCAAACACAGCTAAAAACTATGCTGTGCTAATTCAATAAACACATCTAAATACATTAAAATGAAACAGAAATCACATCCCCCTGGAGCAGTTTACACACAAATATCTATAATAGAAGAATATGTCATACTGTAGAAGTACACTATAGAACAGGGCTGTCCAAACTCGGTCCTGGAGGGCCAGTGTCCTGCAGAGTTTAGCTCCAACCCTTATTAAACACACCTGAACCAGCTAATCAATCTCTTACTAGGCATAGAAACTTCCAGTCAGGTGTGTTGAGGCAAGTTGGAGCTAAACTTTGCAGGACACCGGCCCTCCAGGACCGAGTTTGGACAGCCCTGCTATAGAATATGCCTTAAACATATTATGCAAGAGCAAAATAAGAATGCAGCCTCTCAGTGAGTTTTGTCATTCAATATGAATGTCCACTATGATGGGGTTTGATCGGGTCACATTTAATCTGAGCTTTCCTCTGTGTTGATTACTCATGTCACTCTATAAGTATGTGTGTATGTTCTCACTCCTCCAGCATACAATCGGCTTTCCTCTCCGCTTTCCCACCTGGCCAGGCGGTTATGTGCCTCTCGTGGCCCCAGACAGCCCTCCGCATCTGCTCGACGTGACCAACACAAACAGAACATTAGCCGGGAGATGTACAGCCTGATTGCGCTCGTTGTAGTGATGGAGGACCTGTGAGAGACCCACAACAAACAGGCTCTGATTAATAAAATACACTTCATTCCCATTCTGCTCCAGCTCTCCATCTGATTGCTGCTTGGAGTGAAATGTGCAGCTACCAAAAAGAGCTGTTCAAATTTAATTAAGGTTCTTTTGTCCGTCGGGCTTATAGTGTTTAAAGTACAACTGCTATAATTTTTCTTGTTAAAAATGGTTTTGAGTTTGCATGCGATATCATTTTCTCCAATCTTGGCACTGTAAGCGCTTCTCAAAAACCTGACCAGCATGTTTTTAAAGTGGTTAGTGGCCTTTCCCCACACTTGACACTGTTTACCATTCCAAATAACACGATAGCTATCTACTTTGCAGACAGAAGGTGCTTCAAACTGACTCGCTGCCTCTGAATCATGCACACAGCCGCAGATTTTCTTTCCAGATTATGAGGTGCGACAATGTGTTTGAATCCAAACCAGAGTCAAATGTGTCTTCAAAGCAGTACATGGAAATGAGAAATGGTTACGCTATAGTTACAAATTTGGAAAGTGCATTTTCATTGTGACTATGAAATAACAAATGGAATTAAAAACAAATCATTTGCTACCTTTCAGAAGTTTGAATGCTAACCGGGGCTGCATTTATTTAATCAGAAATACAGTAAAAACTGTAAAAATGTGAAATGTTTAAAAAAAATGTTTTATGTTAATATATTTTTAATGTACTTCATGTGATCAAAGCAGAATTTTAAGTCTTCAGTGTCACATGATCCTTCAGAAATCATTCTAATATGAGGATTTGCTGCTCAACAAACATTTCTGATTATTATCAATGTTGAAAACAGTTGAGCTGCTTCATATTTTTGTGAAAACCATGATGCATTTTATTTTTCAGGTTTCTTTGATGATCAGAAAATTCAAAAGAACAGCATGTATTTGAAATAGAAATCTTTTGTAACATTATAAATGTCTTTTCTGTCACTTTTGATCAAATAAATGCATCATTGCTGAATAAAAGTAAAATTGCTTCAAAAAAATCTTACTGTCCACAAACTTTTGAATAGTAGCATACAGTATGAAATACTGAAAAAATACAAGATTTGAAAAATAAATCACCTCTTTGTTGATTTATAGGTGGCTCATGCCTTATATAAAGTTCTGAGACAGTATGACGGTATCATAATCTGATGCCACCATTTGTACCTAAGTGCCGCCACAGGTGTTTTTGATAATCAGATGGCAACACATAGTATCAAGTTACTTCAAAGAATACCATTATATTGGCAAGTATCATGGTAAATTATCTGAACAAAGCATTTATGTTAAAACTCACGACATACTGTAGCATTTTCCTGTGCATATGGGGGTAAAATTATATTATTTTCCTAACCTATTTAAGTTGGCATCTGCAATGAAAAGTGTGCATTTCATATGTGCCTCCCATACTGAATTGAACTGAATGTGAGTTTGCAGTGTGTTGTTGATGATCTACTTCTTTTGCAATAACATGCACTGTTGAATCGTGTTCAAGAAGACCAGGAACATTAAGAAAGTCATTCTTTTACATATTTAAACATCTGCGTTTCCCTCTAGCTCATTACTGTCAGTTTGCTTAAAGGGGTCATCGGATGCCCATTTTCCACAAGTTGATATGATTCTTTAGGGTCTTAATGAAAAGTCTGTAACATAGTTTGGTTAAAATTTCTCAATGGTAGTGTAAAAAACACCTTTTTTACCCTGTCAAAAACAGCTCTTTTCAGAGCAAGCCGTATTGTAGCATTTTCCTTTAAATGTTAATGAGCTCTGCTGACCCCGCCCCTCTCTTCCGAGACGCTCTCAGAGAGACTGTTTACTTTAGCCGCATTCATCGTGAAACTTGCTAATTAGCACATTATTATGAAAGCGATTTGCAAAGATTCATAAAAAAAATACCTTACACTCACTTCTTCTGTAGGTGAAGCTGGATCATGAATGATTCGCGCGAACATAGACGCATTTATGTAGATCGGGGGCGCATTCCCCGAATCCGGGGCATTTCTCCCCGAGAAACAAATAATCCACTGCGAGTTCAGCGGCTCAGATGTCGGGAGTAAA
>NW_015549585.1:567042-572743 GCF_001515605.1 Sinocyclocheilus anshuiensis
ATATTCAAATTTTCTGAGACACTGAATTTTGGGTTTTCATTATCTGTAAGCCATAATCATCAAAATTTCAAGAAATAAAGGCTTGAAATATTTCACTCTGTGTGTAATGAATCTATATAATATATGGGTTTCACTTTCTGAAATGAGTGACAAAAAATATTGACCTTTTTCATGATATTCTACTTTTTTGAGATGTACCTGTAGATCGGGGGCGCATTCCCTTCAGAAACAATGTAATCCACTGTGTCTTCAGCGGCTCAGATGTCGGGAGTAAATGACGACTGCTATGTTCATTATTACATCCAACAACAAAACACCTCAATCGCTTAGGAGTCATTCTCGTCTACATCTGCTCCGGCGGTGAAACAATGGCAGACTGATGACAGTCACTCAGGGCGGAGCTAAGGTAAGACGCCAGTCCAGTCTGTGCTGAAACGCTACTGTCAATCAAACTATCGTGGGAGGGGCCTGTTTTTGTGACGTCACACAGACAGGCATCTGAGATCGGCTCGATTTAAAAAAGGGGTAAAGATTTGAGCAGATTAAACAAAAAACACTGGGTGGATTTTTATCATTATAGGGTGGTTGTGTACACACACTGCCAACAAACATTTCAGTTCAAACAACTTGTAAAAGTGCATGTAGCATCATATGACCACTTTAAACTAACATCTGAACCTCAGTTAAAGCTCTAGTGAAGGTGCAAGCACAGGAAATGACATCAGCCTGACCTCATAACTCACCCAATCCTCTGATCTCTCCACAAACACGATGTCTGGTCTGCTTTTCTAGGCTCTGTTGGGGGAACTACAAACATTTTTGTTATTATTTCATTACATTTCATCTGCTAATATTTTTATAGAACAGATATGTGATGTTTTTTTGTGCAATCATTCATTTGAGGATTTGTTGTTGGTCTGAGCTGAGCAGGGCATCTAGTCTTGTTGTGTTAAAGGAATATTTCAGATAAAAGTGAGCATTTACTTAAAATTGTACCCAACCTCAGGTCATCCGAGATGTAGATGAGTTTGTTTCTTCATCAGATTTGGAGAAATGTAGCATTGCATCACTTGCTCAGCAATGGATCCTCTGCAGTGAATGGGTGCCGTCAGAATGAGAGTCCAAACAGCTGATAAAAACATCACAATAATCCACAAGTAAAAAACAAATTAATGATGGATTTTTTTTTCTTACAAACACGCAGCTTTTGTCTTCTCCAGATGTAAACTTATGGACTGGAGTGGTGTGTATTACTTGTGGATTATTGTGATGTTTTTATCAGCTGTTTGGACTCTCATTCTGACGGCACCCATTCACTGCAGAGCATCCATTGGTGAGCAAGTGATGCAATGCTACATTTCTCCAAATCTGATGAAGAAACAAACTCATCTACATCTTGGATGGCCTGAGGGTGGGGACATTTTCAGCAAATTAACATTTTTGGATAACTATTTCTTAAAGAACAGCACAGCAGATCTAGTACCGTGTGTGTGAGCGTTTGACAGCGTGCCATTCTCTTCCTTTGGAAAGTGCTGGATCTGAAATTACGTTCAATTATTAATCGCGTAGACAGCAAGTAATTACTATCAGTCATGGGCTGATCCCGTTTCCAGATCAGCCTTATAGTTCCTCCTATGCTTTGAATCCAAACAAACGTGGCCACACAATGCCGCTCGGTCTCGGGTTTCACAGTCACGGACCGCGCCGCCGTCCATCGCCGGGCTGTTATGACACCGGATCCACCTTCATCTTCTCACTCCTGTCTCCGCACGTCAATAATGCATTCAGATATTATTCTCCTCCCCAAAATCTCAGCCTTTGATCTAATAGGTCTTTTTAGGCCCGTGATGCAACAGAAAATAATCCAATCTAAGCTTTTTGATCCTCGTCCAGATTATGTTGCCGATTTCTTTCCCATTTCTCACTCCGTCTCCCTCGAATATGTGAAGATGATGGGCTAATTCAGGGTCTGTGAAAGTTTTGTGGCTTCGTTTTAAGGCATAATGGCTGTTGTCAAAGCAGGAACGAGGCCAAAAGCCCCAACGCCACTCAGCTGCTTGTTCTCTTGTGGACTATTCATCTGCTTCATTTGTTTAGTTAGTCATATCAAACTTTGTAACCTATTGACTACTGGTTATTGGATGTAATCAGGGTTTGTAAACCTGATGGGACTCAGTTCTCTGTGTTGTTTATGCTGGCCACAGTCACACACTGCAGATAAATAGTATGTTATGCACATCAGTGCTGGAAAGTAACTATTTATTATGGTAGCTGGTTTCTGCCACAGGTTAATAAAAAAAAATCTGATTTATTTCTTGTGATTAAAAATTTTGTATTGCACAAATCTGACTTTTTTTCTTACGCCATTTAGTGTATCGCACAATTCTGACTTGTTTTTTTCTCACGATTCTGAGTTTGTATCACAATTCTGACTTTTTTCTCATGATTCTACATTTTGTATCCCACAATTCTGACTTTTTTTCTCATGACTCTAAATTTTGTATTCCACAATTCTGACTTGTTTTTTTCTCACGATTCTGAGTTTGTATCACAATTCTGACTTTTTTCTCATGATTCTAAATTTTGTATCGCACAATTCTGACTTGTTTTTTTCTCACGATTCTGAGTTTGTATCACAATTCTGACTTTTTTCTCATGATTCTAAATTTTGTATCGCACAATTCTGACTTGTTTTTTTCTCACGATTCTGAGTTTGTATCACAATTCTGACTTTTTTCTCATGATTCTAAATTTTGTATCGCACAATTCTGACTTGTTTTTTTCTCACGATTCTGAGTTTGTATCACAATTCTGACTTTTTTCTCATGATTCTAAATTTTGTATCGCACAATTCTGACTTGTTTTTTTCTCACGATTCTGAGTTTGTATCACAATTCTGACTTTTTTCTCATGATTCTAAATTTTGTATCGCACAATTCTGACTTTTTTCTCACGATTCTAAATTTTGTATCGCACAATTCTGACTTGTTTTTTCTCACGATTCTGAGTTTGTATCCCAATTCTGACTTTTTTCTCATGATTCTAAATTTTGTATCGCACAATTCTGACTTGTTTTTTCTCACGATTCTGAGTTTGTATCACAATTCTGACTTTTTTTCTTATGATTCTAAATTTTGTATCGCAATTCTGACTTTTTTTCTCACGATTCTAAATGTTGTATTGCACAATTCTGACTTGTTTTTTTCTCACGATTCTGAGTTTGTATCACAATTCTGACTTTTTTCTCACGATTCTAAATTTTGTATCGCACAATTCTGACTTGTTTTTTCTCACGATTCTGAGTTTGTATCACAATTCTGACTTTTTTTCTTACGATTCTGAGTTTGTATCCCACAATTCTGACCTTTTTTCTCACGATTCTAAATTTTGTATTGCACAATTCTGACTTGTTTTTTCTCACAATTCTGAGTTTGTATCCCACAATTCTGACTTGTTTTTTCTTCACAATTCTGAGTTTGTATCCCACAATTCTGACTTGTTTTTTCTCACGATTCTGAGTTTATCACACAATTCTGACTTTTTTCTCACGATTCTGAGTATCACGCAATTTTGATATTTTTTTCTCATGATTCTGAGTTTGTATCGCACAATTCTGACTTGTTTTTTCTTCACAATGCTGAGTTTTGTATCGCACAATTCTGACTTTTTTTCTCACGATTCTGAGTTTGTATCGCACAATTCTGACTTTTTTCTCACAATTCTGAGTATCACGCAATTTTGATGTTTTTTTCTCACGATTCTGAATTTGTATCACACAATTTGAACTTTTTCTTGCAATTCTGAGTTTATACATCTCAATTAAAAATTTTTCTCTAAATTTTGTGTTTATAAAATTTTGGAAGTCGTGGCCTAATGGTTAGAGAGTCGGACTTGTAACCCAAAGGTTGCAGGTTCGAGTCTCGTACCGGCAGGGATTGTAGGTGGGGGGAGTGAGTGTACAGTGCTCTCTCCCTCCTTCAATACCACGACTGAGGTGCCCTTGAGCAAGGCACCGAACCCCCAACTGCTCCCCGGGCGCCGCAGCATAAATGGCTGCCCACTGCCCCGGGTGTGTGTTCACAGTGTGTGTGTGTTCACTGCTGTGTGTGTGCGCACTTTGGATGGGATAAATGCAGAGCACTAATTATGGGTCACCATACTTGGCCACATGTCACTTCACTACAATGAAAGTCTAAAGGGCGAGACATTACATTTCGAAAACTCAGTCACGTACAACAAGCTTTCAGTTATTGCCGTTTTGCTCCAAAGTCATTAATCCATCTAAACCAATAGAGTCCCAAAGCTAAAGAGACAATGCAGACAACTTCACAGCTCATATGACACGCTTGTGCAGAAAAATGAGTTCATATGAGCCGCACACTTCTATAGACTTCCATTACTGTAAACTCGATTTCATCTTTACAATCAGAGTCCAAATGAGCGTGCGTGTTAATGGCCGACCGGCTGCAGATACGCTACATAAAGCTTAATTTGTTTTGAACCGGAACAGTATTTTAACCCTTCAGCGGCGTCTCTGCATCTGTTCTTGTGTGTCTTTATGAGAGCTTATGCTGAAAGCAGTCAGCGGCTAATGTACGATGCTGTAGATGTGAAGCTATAGCTGCATTTAAATACATATTATACAGCCCTGAATTTCAGATTAAGATAATCACTGCATTTCTGACTCTATTGAAGCATAGAAATAAGCCTTCTATAGATATTAGTGGGTCAGAAGAGGCTCAATGCATCTGTCGGATATGATCTAATATGAGTTGCATGTGTTTTTGAATTCATACAGCATCATAAAAGCTCATAAAAAGCTTATAATTGCCCTGAAACAACATTCAGAAGCCTTTTTACTAACTAAGCGGAATATCTGATAGACTCACCTTTCGGGCCCAAACAAACAGATCAATGTTTTTCACTTATTTCATAGGGACAATGATATAGGCTCCACGTCAAATAAAGCACTATTTTATTTTAAAGGGGTCATATGATGCGATTTCAAGTTTTCCTTTCTCTTTGGAGTGTTACAAGCTCATTGTGCATAGATAAGATCCCTGAAGTTGCAAAGACTAAAGTCTCAAAACCAAAGAGATATTCTTTATCAAAATAATGATCTTTAAAAAAGCATCATATGACCCCTTTAACACACCAAAAACACAGAGTTTAATGAAAATATGAAAATGTGTTTCATCTTTAGTATAGAATATTAAAATGAACTTCATGCTTCAAATACAGCGTGATCTTCACTGAACTACTAAAGGCCTTTATAAAGGGCATAATTCAGAAACCAAAGTCATGCAGTTTTAAAAGAATTCTTCATTTTTCTCTTTTTGTGTTATGATTACTGATTCACTTTTTTCCTCGTTCTTGGCTGTGCAGACAGAACCAGGTAATAATGTATGAATGGAGGGCTTGAAAGCAGGTGCTGGAAGATGCTTTTCTGCTGATCAGTGATCAGGATTCACATGTCAACATCACAGAGAATATGCTGACGGATCGCTTACTTGTCAAAGGAGAAGAACTAGAGGTTTAAACTCTCAACCATAAACATGCAAGTATGCATTTGCATAAATGGTATGAATAGCAAACACAGATAAATGCACATCCAACAGTGTTTTCAACACAAAAAAGTGACAGGTTGAGTGTGAAGTGAAATTTTTTTTTTTACAATTTTACAATAGTATAGTATATTCCA
>NW_015549585.1:572830-594072 GCF_001515605.1 Sinocyclocheilus anshuiensis
ATATAATTTAAAAATAAATAATAATTATACATAATTATAAATAATAAATAATTTTTTACAATTATAATTATTAAGCTGTTTTATTACTATTAAAAATAAATATACACATATATTTAAAAAATAATAATTATCATATATTTTATAAATATTGGGTTTATAACATTGTTAAATATATTGAAAATAATGTTTTATATATTTTGATTATTATTATTTAACTATTTTACTACTATTTAAAAATAAATAATATAAAATAATTTACATATATTATAAATAATATATTTTGCATCTTTTTTTTTTTAAATGACATATTAAACATTTTAATTTATTACTATTTTACTTATTTTAAGGCTTCAAAAGCATAGCTTTGTGTGTAATTTGTCATATGAAATGCCTCCTAATGTGCTAATGGCCATAACTCTTTCATTGGTGACCCATTAACAGGAAGCATGTATATAAAAACAAACTGTATGGCAGTGCATGTTTGTGGTAAAAAAAAAAAAAAAGAAACAAGCTCTCGTCCTCCTTTGGCAGGAGAATCATGATGCACTTTAACAAACTTTCATTTTCATATTTGTGAGCTGAACTCATGCATCTATTAATGCGCTAACTGATGAGAGTTCAAGCATAAAATGCAGCAGCGGTGCCAAGATTCATCCGCCGTTTGACAGAGAAGTAAGAATCTGTGTTATGTGAATCTTGCTCATTTGCGTTTCATGTTTCAAGTCGTTTGGTAACATCTAAAAGGCCGTGTTGATGCAGGAAAGAGGAAGTTCAGAGCAGGCTAAATGAGATTCCCATAAACAGCTCTAGTTTTAATTAAATAAATCTTCGCTGGCGGTCTGACAGCAGCTTCACATCTACTGGAAAGCCTCCACCAGCATCTTCCTTTTACTCTATTAACATTCCTGATTAAAGTTTGATGTAGTACAGAGGCACAAATGGTCCTCGTGGCCAACTCTCATTGCATTCTGTCCCCTTCCATCCCGGCCGCTCTGTCTCTGAGTCTCATTCAATTAGGAATTTATACAAAAAGAGAAGCCAGATATTCTCTCAAAAGACTGGAAGACAATTTGCTTCTTGCAAAATGGAAGCATGAGCCAATTTTGATTTGATATCCACCATCAATGACCTCCTAGTTTCAGCCAATGTATTATTCCCTCAGCAACTCAAGCGAATTAAACACAAAACTCAACTTCTGTAGGTAAAGACACACAGGTTTAGTTTATCAGCCTGGAAACATGTTAACGCTGAAAACATTTGGTGTACAAACTATTTTCACTCAGAAATTGCTAATAAATTTCACAAATAATTACAAAAAAAAACAAAACAAAAGAAATTCCAATCTATATACATTTGGACACAATTACTTTTTTTCTGTAAAATTATATGCAGCAGTGTTACTTATTTTAGTATTATTGAGATACTATTTTTATTTCAATTTTAGCTTTTGTTATTTTTATATGTCTAATTTAAAGTTTAATTAAAATAAATGGGAAATTATTTAATATTTTTAATCATTTTTATTTTCCATTTTCATTTTAAGTTTAGTTACTTTTGGTAATTCTACTATATATTTAAGTAAGGTCTATATATTTTTTATTTTTATTACAATTTAAGTTTTAGTTATTTTAAAAATTAAATTTAAACTAAAATGTTTTTAAATTAAAAAATGTTGCCTTGGCAACTAGCTGAAATAAAAATAGATGTTATAGTTTTTATTTTTATTATTATCAGTTTTGACTTTCAAATTTTCCATTTTCAATTTAATTTAAGTTTAGTTATGTTAGTTTCATTTTAATGAATATAGACATATTTTAAATATGTCTATATAGATTTATTAATTTTTATTTCAGTTTTAGTTTGAGTTATTTTAGTACATCAAATTAAATTAAAGTGAGAAATTTTGCCTTGGCAACTAGCTGAAATTTTTTATTTTTTATTTTTTAAAATATTTAAATTCCATTTTTATTTTTATATTTTCCATTTTCACTCAAATTTTAGTTAAGGTTTAGTAATTTTGTTGCGCTTTTTTTTCAGTTTTAGTTATTTTACTACATCAAATTAAATTAAAACAAAATGAGAAATGTTGACAACATTACAGTTCAAAAAATCTGCATGCAAGATGCTTCAACAGTGGCGTAAGAAAGTAATTTTACACAGTTACACTGTTTTACTGATAAAAAAAACAAACTCCATAAATATCTTGAGATAAAAAAATGGCATAGGCAATAATTGACACTAGGGTGCTAAATAATTGAAAATGTATGCTAAATTTTAATAAATATAATGTATTACTAAATGTAATTAAGCTATAATACAAATATATGTTTTAGTTATACTCAAATAAGTAAGTTATACTCAAAAAATAAATATTTAAACATGCACTTCATAGATGTGAAGGTAATCAGATCAACTCTATGAATAAAACCAGTTAGTTTCTCTCTGAACTGAAGAACTTGTGAATAATCTGAAAAGATTCCTGAATGTTCAGGAGTAAATGGTGCGTTTGCTCTAGAGACGAAGAGAAACGCTGTTTTAGAGCAGCCCTATCTGTTCAGCCATATTGAGTTTAGCTCAGTGTAAAACTGACCTCATGCTCTTTATTCATCTAAAGTAGTGAGTCAGATCTATAACTAATAGCTTGTTATGTGAAAGCACTTTCTCTTTTGGAGTTCTAAGAGCATTTGATATCAGGGGTGATTAAAAATGCATAACATGTAGTGCTGGTCTGTTATCAGACTGCATAAAACAGAGAACATCGAGTGCATTAAAAATGAGTTTCATCTGTTCACGCTAATGAAAATTCAGTTCTGTTCTTTTCCTACCTCATGTTTGTGACTAATTGAAGATTTTATTTAATCCTCATTTTGTGTTCGGCTTGTTTAGACTCTGAGAGAATTTTATCCCCCCAAAAAACTGATAATTTTTGTACTTTTTGGGAGTTTTAAACTCAAAATTGTGACTTTTTTTCTTGCAATTCCAAGTTTAAATCAGTTCTGACTTTTTCCTCACAAATCTGAATTGATATCTCACAATTCGGACTATGTTTCTTGCAACTCTGAGAAAAAAAAAATCTAAATTGCGAGATATAAACTCAGAATTCTGACTTTTCTCACAATTCTGAGTTTATATCTTAAAATTCTGAGTTTATATCTCAATTCTGAGTTTATATCTCAATTCTGACTTTTCTCACAATTCTGAGTTTACATCTCAATTCTGACTTTTCTCACAATTCTGAGTTTATATCTTAATTCTGAGTTTATATTTAAATTCTGACTTTTCTCACAATTCTGAGTTTATATCTAATTTCTGAGTTTATATCACAATTCTGAGTTTATAGTTCAATTGAGTTTATATCTCAATTCTGACTTTTCTCACAATTCTGAGTTTATATTGTAATTCTGAGTTTATGTCTCAATTCTGAGTTTATATCTCAATTCTGATTTTTCTCACAATTCTGAGTTTACATCTCAATTCTGACTTTTCTCACAATTCTGAGTTTATATTGCAATTCTGAGTTTATATCTCAATTCTGAGTTTTTATCTTACAGTTCTGAGTTTATATAGCAATTCTGAGTTTATATCTCAATTCTGAGTTTTCTCACAATTCTGAGTTTATATTGCAATTCTGAGTTTATATCTCACAATTCTGAGTTTATATCTCACAATTGACTTTTCTCACAATTCTGAGTTTATATCTAATTTCTGAGTTTATATCACAATTCTGAGTTTATATTTCAATTCTGAGTTTATATCTCAATTCTGACTTTTCTCACAATTCTGAGTTTACATCTCAATTCTGACTTTTCTCACAATTCTGAGTTTATATTGCAATTCTGAGTTTATATCTCAATTCTGAGTTTTTATCTTACAGTTCTGAGTTTATATAGCAATTCTGAGTTTTCATCTCAATTCTGACTTTTCTCAATTCTGACTTTTTATCTCAATTCTGAGTTTATATCGCAATTCTTAGTTTATATTCTCACAATTCTGAGTTTTTATCTCAATTCTGAATTTATATTGCAATTCTGAGTTTTTATCTCACAATTATGAGTTTTTATCTCAATTCTGAGTTTAAATCGCAATTCTGAGTTTTTATCTCACAATTCTGAGTTTATATCGCAATGCTCAGTTTATATCTCATTATTCTGAGTTTTTATCTCAATTCTGAGTTTTTATCTCACAATTCTGAGTTTTTATCTCAATGCTGAGTTTATATTGCAATTCTGAGTTTATATTGCAATGCTCAGTTTATATCTCATTATTCTGAGTTTTTATCTAAATTCTGAGTTTTTATCTCACAATTCTGAGTTTTTATCTCAATGCTGAGTTTATATTGCAATTCTGAGTTTATATTGCAATTCTGAGTGAATAGTCATAATTGTGAGATAGAAACTCAGAATTATAAGAAAAAAAAGTCACAATTACATTTTTTAGTTTTTATTCAGTGGTGGAAATAGGGTTCCATAGTTCCCAGTCAAAAATAGCTGGCCTACAAAATTGCTTATAAATTTCATGTTATGCTACATTATCAACAAATATTGGATTAAATCTTTTTGTTAACTTGTTTTCTATCAATTAGCACAGGTTTTGTATTTCTTTTTGGAACTGACTGGTCATAGGCCTCACTGATCTGAGTTCATGCGCCTCATGTTTTGTATGAACATTGCTAAAATGATCTACAAATAATGCTCAAAAACTGAGGTGCACAAGTTCATTTCAACGAGGCCTACGATCAATCAGCTCCAAAAAAAAAAATACAAAACTTGTGCCAGTTAAAAGAAAACAAGAAGACTTGCTGATATTATAGCATAATAATTACAAGACGTCTTTAAAAGGCCAGTCATTTCAGACTAAGATCACCAAATTAGGTGATATTTTCATCACAGCACAAGGGTTAATTTACGCAATGATGTATGTTTGGGATTGTATTATTTGAATCGCTCACATTCAGTCTAATTATTATTATGTATTCTTAAAGCCCATTTCCTGTTTGCCCTGCATGAGAAACTCGTTCAACATGTTAGTATATTAGTTGGACTTCACGCAGCTCTTGGTTGCATGTCACCGGCTCTGCTGTAAAAAGGTTTTGTGAATAAACACTTGTGCTAATAGTACCTTTCCCGTCAGTAGTCGGGTTTCGATTGTTTTCAGATCGGTGGGTGTGGCTTTCTCTTGGCTGGTCACCGTGGCGACGGTGAGGCGGTGGAGCTGAAGGCTGTATTATGAGGGAACGCAGGAGCATTAGGAGCTCAGACGGAGAGGCTCGAGTCCATCATGTTTGACAGCTGCATTCTGCTCTCATAACGGCGTGAGACGTTAGCGGCGACGGGCTGTCAGTCCTCCACAGCTTTGTAGGAAAATCACGCTAAGCACTCGAGTTGAGCGGCGGAAAACAACAGACGCTTCTGCTGAATGACACAGGCATGAGGGTTTGGTGCACAATCTAAATCCTGGTTTTGTAAGAACGCAAAGTACTGTAATTTGAGTCCAACAGAGGCCTCAAATGCACCATAAAAACTCAAACAGTATAATTAGTGATGTTTGCCAATAGTGTTGTCAAAAGTACCGATGTTGGTTCCAGTTTGGTACTGAAATTTTAAAAATGTGACTATACCAGCTAGCATTTTGAGCGCTGTTGTGTGGATTCTCAAACATCTCTGATTGGCCATTGTGTTGTCGTGCTCAACAAAGATGTCTGTGATTGGCTACAATCATCATCACTTCACGCTCTTCACCGAGCGCTTACACAGATACACACGAGAGCGTTTGAAAGCTGCGTCTATCAGCGGATCCGCCTATGAGCAGATATATTAGGGATCCGCTGATAAACGTGGCTTTGAAACGCTCTCGTGTGTATCTGTGTAAGCACTCGGCGAAGAGCGTGAAGCGATGATGATTGTAGCCAATCACAGATATCTCTGTGATAAGCTCTTTGTAACTCCATTTTATTGCAATTCAAATAATCTGTTTTCTTTACTTCAAAAAAATCATTTTTACAGTATATTTGGACACTTAAATCAACATGAAATTTTGAAGTAGAACATTTTTTTTATTTTATTTTAGTAATTTACCCTAATAATCTTTGTTTTGTTTACGTTAACTTCAAAAAATAATTTCATTTTATCAAAAAATCTTATTTTAAAGACTACAGAAGTAATTAACAAAATCACCTATTAAGTACTTAAGTTCTACGTAAATGGACCTAGAAAGCACACTAAAGTTCAACTAACTGCATTTAATATAAACTTAAATTTAATTGCATTTAACATGCAATCATTGTTCAAAAACATTGCATTCAGTTCACACTTAAATAAATTCGTTTGAAGTATATTCCATAAGTACTCTTTTTTTTAAAAGCATGCTAAAGTGTACTTTTTTTTTTTTACAAAGCAACCACCCATACAGAAAACACCATGCATAGTCTTGCATAGAAAATGTGCAAATCTAGATTTAATGTATTTTTATATATATTTCCATCCCTATTCATTTCTAAGCTAATCTGATGCAAGCAAAGGTTGTGAATGCCCTTGTGAAAAAGAAGTATGCTTAATTGTATTGAATGTGCAATTTTAGAATACTTCCAATCTTAAAAGTATACTTTTTAAAATGTGTTTTTATATTTCAAAGACAATAGAAGCAATTATGAAAGTTCATTTAAGATGTATTAAAGTCCCATTTGTGGGTCTAAAAAAAATTACTCAGCTAATCTATAATAAATTTTAAATCAATTACAAATAAGGTGCATTTTTATTTTCGAAAACATTGCATTTAATTCACACATAAGTGTAGTCTTTTAAAAGTATATTGTTTGCATAATAAGTACACTTTATAAAAGTATGCTAAAGTGCACTTCTGTTTCACAAAGGCGGTGATATCAAACTTTCTTTCCACTTTTCTTTTCTCGCACACTCAGAGGTTTAAATGAGACAGGCCTTATACGGTCACTGTGACTTCAGATCGCATTAGTGATGCGCGGTGTGACCGGACTCCTCGTTAAGTTCGGCCACTGAGGCATTTCGGCCAGCTGTCAGGACGAGAGCGAGCGCCGTGATCCCGACTCTCTGAGGGAAGCGTCTGATTGGCTGGAGATAAAGAGCAGAAACGCTCCATCGCCCCTCTTATGGGCTCCGGTGTGGCCACATCACACACAAAACCTGGAAAAAGCCTTAAAAGGAGACAAACAGCTCCTGCTGTCCAGCATTTATAGCGTGATTTATCATCACACACCGACCACTGACTGGACACTAGTGGAGGAACTGAAAGAGCTCTTCTATTTTAGTAGAAACCTTCACTGTAAAGTGTTTGCATGGTGACTTTTCAATATAGGGTGAATTGAGGTAAATTGATGCAACTCACCCTACTTGTAAAATGCACACTGGCCTCAAAAAGTGCACCATGTTAAACCATTTTTACTTAGATTTTCACTCAAACATTTTCAGAAACAATTATAAAGAAGTAAGACATTGAGTTAAACGTATTTGGACACTTAAATCAACATGAACTTTTAAAGTAGAAAAACTGAAATAGTATTTTCTTGTAAAATGTACTCACATAATCTTTGTTTTATTTATTTTAAATTAAACAAACATATATTTTACATTGTATTTGGACACTTAAATCAACATGAAATTTTGAAGTAGAAAATAGAAATAGTATTTTCTTGTAAAATGTAGTCAAATAATCTGTTTTATTTACTTAAACTACAAAAAATAAATGAAATAGTATTTTCATTATAATCCTTGTTTTATTTACTTTAACTTCAAAAAATATTTTTACAATGTTTTCGAACACCGAAAACAACATGATATATTGAAGTAGAAAAAAAATAAAATAGTATTTTCTTGTAATATTTACACTAAGGTTTGTTTTATTTACTTTAACTTCAAAAACTATTTTTTACAGTGTATTTAGACACTTAAATCAACATGAAAGTTTGAAGTAGAAAAAATAACATTTTGTAAAAAAAAATAAAAATGTACTCTAATAATCTGTTTTATTTACATCAACTTCAAAAAATAAATAAATGAAACAAAATAGTCTTTTCTTGTACATTTTACTTTAATAAACTTTGTTTTATTTAGTTTAACTTAAAAAGATTTTTACAGTGTATTTTACAGTGTATTTAGACACTAAATCAACATTAAATTTAGAAGTTTTCTTGTAAAATGTACTGAAATAATCTTTACTTCAACTTCGAAATCAATTTTTCAGTGTATTTATACTCTTAAATCAACATGAAAGTTTGAAGTACAAAAAATTAAACTGCATTTTCTTGAAAATTGTACAAAAATATTTGTTGTTAATTTACTTTAACTTCAAAAAATAGTTTTGTTTATTTGTTTGAATGTCACCGCACACTGTAAAAAATTCATTTGTAAAAAAATTGTAAATCAAAAAGATTATTGGAATGCATTTTAAAAGAAAATACTACTTCAAAATTTCACATTTAATTCAACGTTACTTGCCTTTTCTTTGCTATTATTTTTGAAATTTGCTAGCTAATTTTACTTAATTTCGGAGTAAAAACTGTAAAAGTAAATCCTACTCCAAATGTCTTCAGTGCATTAGATAAAACATATCCAAGCAAATAAAGATATCACATGTTAAACATCTTTAAATAGTTTGTCAGGTTTGAAATTATAAAACAGATTCAAACTTTTTTGGCATGTGTGTGATTTCTGTAATGCAAAATCCCTCCAAACAGTTCGGAGAAAATTTGTTTGACTTGCATAAATGGATTCGCCATGGATAAAAACAGATATTATGTGAAATAGTAATAATGTTATGTGATATAACATAAATCGCATTCAGTGTGAACGCATGAGAACATGAGAAAAGCTCGTGACCTCCGGGTCACAGAAATAATCATAAGATTACAACTATATTCTCTCTCTCTGAAGACTGTGTCCCAAAACACTGCAGACTAAACCCGCAGAGGAAAAGACTGAATTCTCCACCCACAGCGCTGATAAACCTCCATTAAGATCCATACAGATGACTGAAAAAGCACAGTTAAATTCCTGGAAATGAAAAACTAATCCTTAAAAAGATTACACTGAAACCATTCAGATACACAAACACAGACGCAATAAAGCCATGAGTGCCAGAATGCTTTTTCTTTGTACTGTAGTACTAGTGCACATGAATCTGTTCTAGGTCAGTGAGTCTGAACACTGAATTATTATTATTATTTATTTATGATTGTATGTATGTATGTATGTATTTATCAATTGTGAGTTTATATCTCACAATTGAGACTTTAAGGCCAGGTTTCACAGTCAGGGCTAAGACTAAGCCAGGTTTAGGCTGTAGTTCAATTAGGACATTTAAGTATCTTTTATAAATGTTCGTTAGAAAAAAACATTACTGGTGTGCATCTCGAGACAAAACAATGGCACTGATATTTTTAAAAATATGTCAGTGCAAGTTTCTTTCAGTTAAAGCAGACCAGACATGGTGTGAGATATAAATGAAAAAGTCTCAATCATGAGATATAAACTTGTAATTGCGAGAAAAAATTAATTAAAATTATTGTGAAATAAAAGTTGTAATTACCTGTTTTTTTTATTCCATGGCGGAAACAAGCTTGATTTTTATATTTTATAAACTCAGAACTGTGTGATATAAACTCAGAATTGTGTGATATAAACTCAGAATTATGCGATATAAAATCAGAACTTTGCGATATAAACTCAGAACTTTGCGATATACACTCAGAACTGTCTGATATAAATTCAGAATTGCAACAAACTCAGAATTATGCAATATAAACTCAGAATTGTGCGATATAAACTCAGAACTGTGCGATATAAACTCAGAATTGTGCGATATAAACTCAGAATTGTGAGATATAAAGTCAAAATTGCGCGTTATAAACTCAGAATTGCGATATATAAACTCAGAATTATGCGATATAAACTCAGAACTGTGTGATATAAATTCAGAATTGCGACAAACTCAGAATTATTATCGCTATTGTGAGATAACATCTTGCAACTTTATGTCTCACAATTCTGATTTTTCTCTCACAGTTCTGAGAAAATAAGTCAGAATTGAGATATAAACTTGCATTTTGCAGCATAGCATTTTGGTTGCAATTAGATAATTAAATTAATATTAAAATAATGATTAAAAATGTTTTAGGACTTGCACCATACATTTTTAAAGACTTTAACCAAAACATAACATTGTGAAAAGTTATATTTAAGTTACAAATAAAATACAAATGCAAACAAAATTAAATAAAATATTTCCAAAATGTTGTGACAATTTTTTTTCTTTTCTTTTTTTCAAGCATGTTGTCTGTCCACACTGAATGTGAAACTGCTGCCAGTCAGAACAAAACTAATGTTTCACGTTCACTGGATTTTGGACCACTGATATTTCACTGTGGTCACAGAAACACAAACTAATCCATGGACAGCTGTACAACAAAAAACTGTACATAGATTGAGTTATGCCTGTTTATTTACCATGAGAACATGCTTCAGATCAGAACATTAATCACATATATTGCATTTTATTAGACAGCACGTCACAGATCAGTTCAATTTGGACTCGTCAATCTTTCATATTAAATACTACACAGAAATTTGTTCTAAGTTAAAAAGAAAGAGGTCTAACCATGTTATTTTAGATGTTGGCAAGACTTTCTGTTCTGTTCTTCATGTTGGACTCAATCCAACATTGTCTAGCTGGTTCAGCAAGACATTTAATCGTTTTTTAGACACTTCGTAATATTTCACACGGAGATGAAAGTAGTTATGAAGCCTTGATATAATCTGTGACTTTGGAATGTATTTATATGAGTGTTTCTAGTGAAATACTACTCACAAATCACCTGTTTATGATGAATGATGATGATTATAGGGCTGAACTCATTTGACTGCTAATTATATATACATACATACCGTGTATGCTTTTCTGTCTATACAGTCTTAACCTGTTCATATGATGATTTATAATCACTCCACCAATTTAAATTACAAATATCCGACAGCAAAAAGATTAAATTAAGACTTTTCACCAACTTCTCAGGAAAAAACAAAAACAAACAAAAAAAAAGTTATCTCAAAATCGCCTTAAGAGAGATTTCAACATCTCAAACTGAAACTTAAAAAATACAGTAAAATCAGTAATATTGTGAAATAATATTACTATTCAAAATAATTGTCTTCTATTGTGATATATTGTAAAATGTAATTGATTGCTGTGATCTAAGCTGAATTTTCTGCATCATTACTCCAGTCTTCAGTGTCACACGATCTTTCAGAAATCATTATAATATGCTGATTTTTGTAAAAAAAAAAAAAAGAAAAGAAAAAAAACTTTTATTAAGCAAGGATGCATAAAATTGATCAAAAATCACAGTAAAGACATTTATATTGTTAAAAAAGATTTCTATTTCAAGTGTTCTTTTGAACTTTCTATTCATCAATGAATCCTAAAGAATAAAATGTATCACAGTGTCTGCAAAAAATATATTCAGCAGCACAACTGTTTTCAACACTGATAATAATCAGAAATGTTTCATGAGCAGCAAATCAGCATATTAGAATGATTTCTGAAGGATCATGTGACACTGGAGTAATGATGCTGAAAATACAGCTTTGATCACAGGAATAAATTACATTTTAAAATATATTCACATAGAAAACTGTTATTTTAAACTGTAATAATATTTCACAATTTTTACTGTATTTTTTATCAAATACATGAAGCCTTGATGAGCATAAGAGACTTTCAGAAGCATTAAAAATTGACATACAGGTAGTGGCAGGTGTACCAATCATATAGTCACCTCATGTCAAGCGGTCAAACCAACAGGCAAATAAAATCACAACCAGCACTAGTGAGCTGCGACACACGTGTGTTCAAGCGGTTAAATCTGACCAACAACCACATGACCAGCAGCCTGTTTTGACTGCGGCCTCCTTTGAATCCTGTCATTGTTACATTTCAAAGACACATCGTTTAAGCATCAATGGCCTCGTGTTCCATTTAACAGCAACATTTTTACACTCACATCCTCTCTAGTACACAGGACACCTTACAAATCACACGCACTGTGGCATGTTTGCACGGCACCGGGATTAACAGCCATGACAGATGAAAGAGTGTTTATAAAGCACAAAGTTCTGGCTCCGAAATCTGATCACAGGAGACACGTTTGTTGTAAAATAGCTGATATATGTACACCTGTGACCGCACATCAGTTGAATTCTATGTTAATGAGCCAAGACTACAAATCTAGCTTAGAAGAAAATACTAGTGCACTTCTTACTGTGTAGTGAACACTAAAAAATAGTATGCATAAATGCTATACTGGGTAACACATTATAAAAAAGCTTCATATGTGATAATTAGTTTACAGGAACTATTACTTCTACAGTATTAATATCTTAAGAATGAGAGTCCAAACAGCTGATAAAAACATCACAATAATCCACACCACTCCAGTCCATCAGTTAACATCTGGAAAAGACAAAAGCTGGGTGTTTTTAAGAAACAAATACATCAAATAGATGTTTTAAGCTCTCACTTCTGGTCAAAATATCCATAATAACGCTTCCTCCAGTGAAAAAGACCATCTCCTGTTCTCCTCTCACATCAAAATAATGAAAATGTCTTAATGATGGATTTATTTCTTACAAATGCAGCTTTTGTCTTCTCAAGACATTAACTGATGGACTGGAGTGATGTGGATTACTTGTGGATTATTGTGATGTTTTTATCAGCTCTCATTCTGACGGCACCCATTCACTGCAGAGGATCCACTGGTGAGCAAGTGATGAAATGCTACATTTCTCCAAATCTGATGAAGAAACAAACTCATCTACAACTTGGATGGCCTGAGGGTGGGGACATTTTCATTCCTGGGTGATTTTACTTTTTAAAAATGTATTTATATACATATATACATAAATACACACACATATATATATATATACATACAGTATATATACAGTATCTCACAGAAGTGAGTACACCTCTCACATTTTTGTAAATATTTTATTATATCTTTTCATGTGACAACACTGAAGAAATGACACTTTGCTACAATGTAAAGTAGTGAGTGTACAGCTTGTATAACAGTGTAAATTTGCTGTCCCCTCAAAATAACTCAACACAAAGCCATTAATGTCTAAACCGCTGGCCACAAAAGTGAGTACACCCCTAAGTGAAAATGTCCAAATTGGGCCCAATTAGCCATTTTCTCTCCCCGGTGTCATGTGACTCATTAGTGTTACAAGGTCTCAGGTGTGAATAACCCTATTGAGCATCTCAAGGTCATTAACATCCACCAGCTCCGTGATGTCGTCATGGAGGAGTGGAAGAGGACTCCAGTGGCAACCTGTGAAGCTCTGGTGAACTCCATGCCCAAGAGGGTTATACTTCACAGATGAATTGCAATCATAATGCCATTACTGGTATTTTATAAAATCAATAAGCCACTTCAAGCGAGCTACGCAACCGAACTAGAGCTTCTTGATGTTGTCTGTGGCGTCAGTGCAGCTGTTTACACACTGTGAGCATGTGAGACGGTCTGGTCTCATTATAGTCACAGTCTCCATGCGAGTGAAGAACATTTCCAGCCTCCTGCTCATTAATGTCCACAGTAACAGGTGGTTCTGATTAAGATCAGCACACATTCACACACTGACACAGGGCTTATCACGCACTGCAATTAACACACGCTTCACTGCACAAATAGGTTGTCAAAAACACCAACTTTACACTTTAAAAGGCGGTTAACCTCAGTTTGCCCCGTCGGAACGGTCTGGTTTAATGGTTAAACATTCGCTGAGATCTACAAATCACTCACACATTATTCAGGCACAAGTACTTATTACAGTATAAAAATAAAACTTAGAGTCTGTGAGTGATGATGTTGAGCTTATAGTATATGCTGTGGAAATACCAAAATATGAAAATATTTTTAGGGTTGACAGAACAGTAAAAACTGGATAAAAGAGATGCATTTTTACAACTTCAGTCAAAAACAGGATTGCTAAAACAAAAGTAATGTTTTAAAGGTTTGTTATAAATGTTTGGGGGTCGTAAGATTTTTTTTAAATGGTTTTAAAAGTATTCTCCTATGCTCACAAAGACTTTATTTATTTAAAAATGCAATAAAAACAGAATTTCTTACATTTCAAAATAATTGTTTTATTCCGGTGATGCAAAGCTGAATTTTCAGCATCATTACTCCAGTCTTCAAGGTTTTAATTTTAACAGTAAACCTCTGTTGTACAGTACTTTGCTTGCCAAAAAGTTGTTTAATTTTCATTAGACTAAAAGATCAATTAAATTAATGTTTTATGCTTTCATTTGATTACAAGAAAAATTACAATACACAACACAGGGACCTATTGTAAAAAATGAATAAATTAAGTTGTTTTTATTAATTTAATTAATTTGACATGCTTTTAGTTATTAAAATTTAATGAAACCATTAAAATGGAATCCAGAAAAATTAAAAGGGAAAACACAGAATTTAAACGTAATGCTGTAATTTTGATCAAGTTTGATAAAATAACATTTGTGTTAAGTACATTTAAATAATCATATCTAAATAATTTGAATATGTTGTTTAAAAAAACCTTTGTTAGTCATGTCTCATCTCTCAAGCATCACTGTTTTGAATTCATGATGGTGCCTCAGTGTCTTTCTTGAACATGACAGCAGTTTCTAGTTAAACTCGGAAGATCACAAAAAAAAGCCATTGGCAAAAGTGCAGATAACGTCAAGTAGAAATGCTTTGATCACTCAAAAGCATGTGTAAAAGATTGCTAGACAGCCAGAAAACATCTACACTATACATGAGTGACACAAGCTGCAGTCGTGCAACAACATATCAGCATTTCCTATACTGCAGCCAACCATAAACTTCCAAAAACAACCATAGTAGTGCCATAGATCAGAATGGCAAAACCATCTGAAACAATCACCAGTTTTGGCATTTCAAATCTGCAATTAAAATGCAAATTTGATGTCAAGTGATTATAAATGACAGGCCAGAAGCATTATAAGATATCCATGTCATTCTTAATACTCGTCCCATGTTCAACGGCAGGAAACTCGGCCTCGAGATCTTGTTTTGTGAAAACACTCCCACAGCCAATCGAAACCCGAAGTTGCTCAACAATCTGATGGGAAATTTCTCAATGTACTGAAACGCCAATCATCTTTAAAGCCGCAAACGATTTTTACTCATTTGGTGCATGAAATGATTTCACAGACGTCAGGCCCAAACTCTGCGTCTGCTTTGCGCTCATCTGAATTCTTGTGCGGTTCGTTCATTATGCATGAAGATGATAAATTACAGACCTTGGACTAAATCAGAAGCAACAGCGCCGCTAATTGCCTTTGTTTGAAAAGAAAATCACACCGCCAAATTAGCCTGGTGTGTTTATATTCATAATAAGTTCATTTAAGACATTGACTCGCAGCGTAATGCCACTTCTGGGTGTCGATTTTACAGCGCTAGAAAGAAAATACTGTGAAAATAACATGAGTGAGAGAGGTTAGCCTGAACCAGACGAAACCAGAGAAAGAAAGAAAGAAATGGAAGAAATGAATTATCTGGACTGAATTACAAATGAAATCAGGAGTTTGATACTCTGTTCTATGTTGGTTCAACACGTCATTCGGCCACAAATTACAGGTATATTTCAAAACATTCTTCTAAAAGACATCAGAATATTGCTAATCTAATGATGCGATGCACTTAAATGACTAGTTCACCTAAAATGGAAATTTGCTGGAAATGTCCTCACCCTCAGGCCATCCGAGATGTAGATGAGTTTGTTTCTTCATCAGAACAGATTTGGAGAAATGTAGCATTGCATCACTTGCTCAGCAATGAATGCTCTGCAGTGAATGGGTGCCGTCAGAATGAGAGTCCAAACAGCTGATAAAAACATCACAATAATCCACAAGTAATCCACAGCACTCCAGTCCATCAGTTCACATCTTGTGAAGGCAAAAGCTGCGTGTTTGTAAGAAACAAATCCATTAAGATGGTTCTCCAGAGAAAAAGTGGTCTGGTCTGAATCAGGAGAGAAATCTGCACAGATCAAGCACCGTTTACAAGCCAAAACGGCTCTAAACAAATATGTTGCTGGATTCTGATATGAGAGAACAACAGGAGATGGACTTTTTCACTGGAGAGAGTGTTATTATGGATTATGGACTCTTAACGTCTTAATGATCAATTTGTTTCTTACAAACATGCAGCTTTTGGCTTCACACAACTCACTATTTTTCTGCAGACAGAACGGCATATTAAATACACAATGCAAATTCATCCTCTCCTTTCACCAGCTGTAATCTTTACTGAGGAGAGAAGGGCATTTCGATGAATAAGCTCGTCTCAAGTGCTGAACCTTGATGTAAATAAAAGTCGAGACAGTGCCGATAATCTTCAGATCATTCTCAGGAAACACATGACGATCTGCATGACTAACAGGATATTGAACTTAGTTTCACTAATATATAAATACACACTGCTGTCAAAGGTTTGATTTTTTAAAATAAATTAATACTTTTATTCAGCAAGGCCGCATTAAATTGATTAAAAGTGACAAAGACATTTATAATGTTACAAAACATTTCTATTTCAAATAAATGCGGTTCTTTTGAACTTTCTATTCATCAAAGTGTCTTGAAAAATAAAATGTATCAAGTTTTTCACAAAAATATGAAGCAGCACAACTGTTTTCAACACTGATAATAATCATAAATGTTTCTTGAGCAGCAAATCAGCATATTAGAATGATTTCTGAAGATCATGTGACACTGAAGAATGGAGTAATGATGCTGAAAATTCAGGTTTTGATCACAGGAATAAATTACGTTTTAAAATATATTCCAATAGAAAACAGTTATTTTAAATTGTAATAATATTTCATAATTTTACTGTATTTTTTATCATATAATTGCAGCCTCAAAGACATTAAAAAAAATCTAACTGACATCTACATACATAGATTTTTGGTTTTCATTGGAATATCACCCAAATTGTATTAAATTAGTTATACAGAAATCAACTTTGGTGAAAAAATGTGGATTTTTTGTTTTTGTGTTTGTTCAACCCCGTTATGACAACTCAAGTCATTTACTGTCCTGGTACTTTGGTGTTGAGGTGAGAAAAATTATTCTGATTCTTAAAACTTCAGAGGTAATTGTTTTAAACAATGATCAAACTGAAATGTCTCTGAGCAGAAGTGACTCACAACACAACAATCTTCATACATGCCATCATCTCTCATTAGTCATGTGTAAAATTAACTGTCAAAGCTGTGCCTTTAAGGCAAGTTCTGAAACGTCTCATGTTCCCATGTGTTTGGAACGACAGCATCAAATAAACTACATCACATGCAGACAGCTTTACTAACAGAAAAAAAGCAGAAAGTTAATATATGATGGCTCTGTGTAAATACGACAGTATATGAATATGGTAATCATCCAATACCATGGTATAAGAACAGGCCGGGATACCAAACAAGACATGTTCCTGAATCAACATCCTTGTGAGTCTTGCAGACAGTGTTATTTCAGCATTATTGATGTATTATTACAGTTTTTGGTAATGTTTTGAATTATAAAAAAAAAAAATTCACTTTAATTTTATTTAAAGTTTTAGTACTTTTATAATATTTTTTTAAATGCCACATAGTTTTCAATAACTTTATTATTCATTTTGGTTTATATAGTTTTAGTTATTTTAGTATGTCAAGCTAAAGGGGTCATAAGACGTTGCTAAAAAGAACATTATTTTGTGTATTTGGTGTAATGAAATTAGACGGAAATGGAAATGTTGCCTTGGTAATATGTTTTTTATATTTTATTTTATTTCAGTAACTTTTATTTTATCTCAACAAAAATGTTTTTTATGGCTTATTAGTTAAGTAATATTATCCTGCTTGGAACAACATTTCTATCAGCCGATGAGACTGTGAGAAAAAAAAGTGAGAATGCAGACTGTTTATCTCACAATTCAGACTTTTTTTCTTGCAGTTGTAAGGAAAAAAGTCTGAATTGTGAGATAAAAAGTCGCAAATACCTTTTTCATTTATTTTATTCGGCGGAAACGGCTTTCATACAACTCACATCTGAACAGCCATGAAAACTTTACAAACTAACTTCTTAACCTTTGCAAAAATGCACAAACGTACTGTGAATTTTCCAGGATTTTATCAGCTAAACTGACATCCTCGTGTACATCTACAAATTAGAGGAGTCAAGCATCAAGGAGTTTCTGCTGATCTTTCCTCTGTCTGTCCCGTTTGAAGTCGAACCCTCCGTCTAACTGCCTGTATAACAGATCAACTTCAAACTGACACGCAAACAAACCACGATGCATGACTGGAATGACTGCTCACAAACAACAAGAGCAGCCTAAGTAAAGAGGAAAACTAACAGGTTTTTACATGTTCTGAAGAATATATAGTGTTTGCACATGCAAACGATGCCAACAAGTCATGCACTGAGGAATCATAATCTATTTCTCTAATAAAAATATCACTGTATGTTATGAATAGCTTTTGTTTATTGTCTGCTAAATGCATAAATTAAAGTATAAATCATTCAAATGCTGAAAGACAATGCACACGACTTTAAACCTCTGTTGCTGTTCGGTCATTTTTTTAGCAAAAAAAACAGTGCTTTGTTTTTTTTCGTATTTTTTACTTAATTGGAATGGTACAACACTTGGTAAAGGTTTTGGCACTTGCTATTTGAACGCAAAATAAAATAAAATAAATAAATCATGAACATGATTCCAAAAAGTTAAATGGCCCTGAATAAACAGTCACAATTCTGTTCAAAAATGACTGCATTAGAAACAAATGGGAAACGAATTTCATCTAGTGGAAATGTCTGAACTGCGCTCAAAACAAAATTTTACCATTTACCACTTGTTTAGATGTTTGGCTTTGATTTTCACACAGTTTTAGAGTAAAACATGTTTTGGAACATGTATTTAAACATTTGAAAATAGCATTTTTGTGCATTTTTCATAACAGTAAACTTCTTTAACCTTTTTAATTTCTTAAAACAAACAAACAAACTTAAGTCTGTGTTCCAAAACATTCAAGATTTATGACAGTTTAAGTTGGAAATTTCATTTTCAGGTCTGTGCTCATAACTATTCCATAAATATAATACCATAAAATCCCCTAAAATACAAAACATTAAATAAAAAAAATTATTGAACTTAAATATAGTACATTCATGTCATTGAAATAAAAAATCTGTCATTTTTGACCGCCACATGAGCAGCACCAGAGGGTTAATACTTAAGTCATAGAGGTTTGATCACATCAAAAACATTAAGCAATAGTAATAGCAATGCCTCCAAATGTCTTTAATATTATTAAATGCTTCTATGCAACTTCCTCATTCCAAGCTTTCTTCTGCAGAACAATTTGTCCATTGAAACAACGGCAAATGCAACAAAAGCTGCAAAGTATGCATGATGTTCTGGCATGGTATAAGACATTTAATGCCTCTTCCTTCGAGCTTTGAAGAATCACCTCCTTCTTTGGCAGAGGAAGCCTCATGCATGATCGCACACACACACACACACACACACACACACACACACACACACACACACACACACACACGTGTGTCAGACACGCAAGATGCATGGAGCATCAGTGTAGCCGCATACTTCACACTACTATGGAAAGTGTCCTGGGCCAAAAGTCTTTAAACGGAACACATGAAATTTGAACGTATCAACATACACAGCAGCCAATGAAATTACTGTATTTGAGACTATATTTGCATATGTGAAGTAAAGCTTCATTGGTATATATGTATACAAACATCAGACATGTTTATTCATGAAGGATGTCATAATGGTACACTGATATGCATGTATGCAAACATCAGACATTATATTTGTTCATGAAGGAAAATGCATCAGTACACTGTGTGTGATGGCAGTCTTATGTCATTATTTGTCATTTCCTTTTTAGTTGTTTTGTTCCACATTCTTTTTCAGGTAGAAAAGTCTTAATTTATATGGTAACATTAATTAATTTACTCTAGCACAGGAGATAGCACTAAAGCAATGCCACAGAAAGGATTAAAACGTTGGTAAATCTAGAGGTAAATCTGCTTTAAAAAGTACTACACTTTTGAACACAGCCATAATGTGCGCCGGTTGAGAAACAAGTTCAAATTCAACATCTTAACGCATACTAAAGAAACACAGTGAAAACTGATGCCTTAACACGGCCAGAATGTGTGTGTCTACACATAGAAAAAGAAACGTGTTCAAATTGCTGCGTTAACGCGGACGTTGGCATGGTCAAATTTCACACGTTCTGTTTAAGGACTTTTGGCGCCTTCTGCCTTCCATATACAATAAACATGTTTCTCTTTGGTGAAGGAGCCTCGTGTAACCTCATCCCGGACGCTTCATTTACACATTACAGGCCGTCCTCATCCTTCATCTGTATCTGACCCCGGAACAGAGTCACGCCGCTCATTTATCTCCATACAAAAGCAGTTAATGAGCGGCGCTGCGTTTCAGGGACAGAAAAAGTTATTCTGTAGTGACCCTGAGAGCTGCGCAAGGACTTTCCTCTAATAAATATGAGAAAAAGTACTGAGGATTCGGTTAAAGATGAAGTGTGTGATGTGTTTGATGTTAAAACACTTTAATCTTTACTTCTCATTTGAGAAAGTTCGACCAGCCTAAGAAAGCACCTCTGGCTCAAGCAATGCTGTGGTTTATCTGAAAACGAATTCTGTTTGGTGACGTTAGTTGCACATACAATACACTTCACCTTTAAAGGGGTGGTTCACTGTTTTTTTTTCTAGGCTTGATTGTGTTTATGGGGTGCAGTCTAACATGTGTTAATGCTTCGTTTTGAAAAAAACGCATTATTTTTTGAGCCCGATTGAGAAGCAGAGGATATTATTGAAGAGTATCGTGCAGAACCTGTGCAAGCACGACTTTTAATGGTAGGCCTAAGTTTTTTGTTTGTTGTTGTCTCATACTTTTAGATACTACTGCTACTGCTTATGGTAGCTTTTAATATACAGTTTTATCCTGATTAAAGCTTTAATACAGTACGGCAACTGCACGCGTTTCCATGTTTAATGCTTCTCATAGCTATGTGAAAATAAGTGTATAATTGTAACCGTTCATTGTTGGAGCTGAGAGCGAGAGAGAGAGAGAGAGAGAGAGATGCAGAGCGTGTGCAGAGCAGGGCGACGCG
>NW_015549585.1:594899-608429 GCF_001515605.1 Sinocyclocheilus anshuiensis
TGTAGTCTCTACCAGCCGTTTTTGTAGGCATTAAACTGCCAGAATTTTAAAAGATGATATCTCCTTTTGCATTGAACTTTCAGCTTCGTAAATTTGCAGATATTGTTTATGCTCAAACAGCATCATTACCCACTAACTAACGTTAAAAAAGTGAAATCGCAATCAACCACCCCTTTAATGCATTAGTACTGTGTGGAAATATTACAAAGTTTACTTAATCAAACTTCATTAAGATTTTGACATTGTCTTGAAAAGCAGAGTAAGACTTTTGTGTTTGCAGGTCAAATTGACCCTAATTGGTTTCCATGCAATTCGCCAAAAATCAACAATAAAAAAAAATTAATTAAGATTTATGTAACAACGTGTGTGTGTATATATACAGTGGTGTGAAAAAGTGTTGGCCCCCTTCCTGATTTCTTATTTTTTTGAAAACACAGAACAAATTTACTAAAACCTTAAAATTGGAATGAAAATGGAAAATATAAAAATAAAACCTCTTTCAAAATGTATAAAAACTATAACAGTATCTCAATGATACTAAAGTAACATTGTTGCACTTAATATTTAAAACAATAAATACAACGAAGTATAAAAGGTATTTAGTGTAAATAGTATTTACTGTTATTTGTACTTGGTGTAAATAGCTTTTGCCTTTATTATGTCTGGTTCTCAAACATTTGTGAGGGTTAATTGGGTTTTTCACACTTATTTTCAGTCCTGCTACTTGGGTTTGAGACTTTAGTCTTTGCAACTTTAGGGATCTTATCTATTCACGAACAGCTTGTAACACTCCAAAGAGAAAGGAAAACTTGAAATCGCATCATATGACCCCTTTAAATTTCATAAATTCTCTCGTCTTTAATATTTCGTTTTTGACAAGCTACAATAAAGGATTTCTGATTTTTATCTGATTTTTACATGGAAACCAATGAGGGTCAATGTGACTTTAACATCATCGATGTAATCAGAATTTGTAAAGCCTTTCCAAAGCACATCTGTGTTGAACTGCATGAGAAACAGTCACAACAACATTTCAAGAGATCAAATGTTTAACCAATGTTTCAAGCAGTTTAAAAATCGACAACACAATAAGTCAAATGGTTCTCAATGCTAAATCTATTATAATGAAACCTGTTACTTGCAATGACTGAACTTCAGCACTGAAATAAATCAGAAAGCTGTTGACAGACTGAACGTCCATTAGAGTCAAGTTTCATGATAAAATGCCGTCAAAGACTGCGTTGAATGAAGAATGAGACTTTAACAAAGACAAACGATCATCGTAGTTTACCCTCAGATGGATTTCACTGCTGGCAAAAGTGAAGTAACTAGTGGAAGTGTAAAAAAGTGTTTAGTCTAAATGGCATTCAAAACACATTATTTCCATCAACATGTAATTGAGTGAATGTACAAGCATTCAGTTAGAATAATACACAAATATACTTAGTAATGAAGAACAATAATATGAAGATCATTCATTCAGAAGCTTGGCAGCTCGCGTGATTTCAACACACCTCGGATTCTGCAAATGCCATTTTTAATCCAGTCATTGTTGTGGGTCGATGTGCAAAACTGGTTTTTGTGGCCGTCGCCAACATTCCTCCTCCACAAGCTAACATGCAAATCCTGCGTTAACAGAGAAACAAGAACATGAGCGTTTGGTTGTTCTGCGTTTAAAGGCAAAACACATTGGTACTGCAAACCACCATATGCCAAAATCCTGACTTTCCTTCATCTCAAACCAGATCCTAAATCAGGTGCTGAAGACCCACATACTGACACAGAATCAACTGATTAAAGTATAAGCCTGCAGATCCATGCTTTTGACTTTCTGAATAAAATATGGATCACTTTGAAGGTCATTCTGGCCAAAAACTGCACAAAAAAAGTAAAAAACTTCTGGGTTGCTTCAAAGGAAGGTTTTTGCTTAACTATTGATAAGCACTAACTCAAGTAACCTTGTGAAGTCGTACAACAGCAGGTCAAGATGTGCAGAGTTCAGAAGATCTCGCCGGGTCTCACAAAAACGGACGCCTGACCTGCAGATCATTAACTTTACTGTCTAAGCTTAATTTGTAAAGAGATGACTTTGCCCTAAAATGGTGAATCTAACAAGAACATGAAATAAAAATAAACAATAATTTAACATTTTATTACTATAATATGCTCAGAATTTCATTGTTGTTGTTTTGAAGCTGTTTTGTAAAAAAAAATAGATAAATAATTACTGCCATTGTTTCAAATAAAAAATAAATAAATAAAAAATACTGGCATACATTGTTTTATTATTATTGTTTTGTCAGCATAAAGCCAGTACAACAAATACTATCATCTCTAATAAATACTTTCAAAAAAATTTTTTTTTTCCTCATTAAAGTAACAAGAATGTGTTTAATTGTAAAGAAAAAAAGATGCAAAAAGTCTTAATGCTTCTAAAACCAGCCTTGACTGTATCGTATTTCTTTTTTTCTCTCTTTAGATTTTGATGTAAAATATGACCCAGACATATTCTTGACAGCTTTCGCCTCCAAAAGTCTTAATTCAAACTAAACGTCGCTAAAAAGCATTGCACATTAGAAGCTGCTACATTAATTTCATTGTAAGGGCCACAGTGAAGCACAAGCATTCTGGCACTTTCTTCAGCTCACTAAATGAACACATTAGGAGCCACAATGGTGGTGTTAAAGTCTTCGTGGGAGGCCGCTGGTTTAAGATGAATTAGGAAAGTGATATCACTCCATAAACCGCTGGACTGGCCCCCTCCTCTGTCTCCATCTATACAGCTCCGCTCAACTGGACCAAACTCTCCCAGCGCCTCATAAACTCAACCTGAGACGCACAAATCTATTGTGTCTGTGTCCTTTGCACTTACGTCTGCCCTGACTGCCTCCTGTCCCACAATGCTCCTCTGTTCTGGGGCCGTCCCGCGAGAACCGCACATAAAGGACGCTGAAGCCTATATCACAAGGTTCATATAACACTGTGACCGAAGCTCGGGCTCTCCTGAAAGAGCGAAGTGGAGAAAGAGGTTTCCTCACTCATTCCTCTTTCTGTTCATGCCGCTTATCGGGTTCCAGACTGAAGCTATGAAGAAAATGACATGAGAACAGAGAGAGAGAGAGAGAGAGAGAGAAAGAGAATAGGTTAAAAGACACAGGAAAATCACTAGAGAAACATGTTATTGACCAGATGTTGCTCTTTCATGGTTCAGGAGATGTTAAATGAAGTACCAACCTTGTCTGATTTGCTTCTAAAATAAAAATAAAGAAATAAATAAAAAATAAAATGCAATACTTGTTTTTGGGACTATTATTATTTTTTAATATTAAATTAAATTTGGCATGTTATCCCCTTGAATCCTTCCTGCTGTAATGCAATGCAATAAATAAACAAATAAATAAATATTCATTACTGTAATGTGCATGATTGTTTTACTGGAATTTTTGAATATTGGATTTTTTTTTTTTTTTTGGTAATTAAAATTATTCTCAAAACTTAAATAAATAAATAAAAATAACCATATGAAATTTATTTATTTATATTGTATTTTTTTTTTAGAACAATTTTATTTTATTATTAAGTTCAAAGCCAGTAATACTGAATACTAAATAACCATTAGATGTTAGATGCTTAAATAAAGTGCCAACCTGGCCTCAAAGTTTCCTCAGAAATATATATATAAATAAATACATAATAATAAATCAAATACTTTGCATTTTAAAAAAGAAGCTTGTTTTGGGGAATTTTTTTTTCATACAAATTTAGCAGGTTTTCTCCCTTTCTCCCTTAAAAAAATAAATTTAAAAATAAATGTAAAAAATCATTACTGCAGTCAGTGTGCATGAATGTTTAATGCATTGCATTTAATTTTAATTTTTGGAATTACTGAATATTGGAATTGTTTTGCAATTCCAATTATTCTCATTGACAAAAAGGTAAAAAAAACTTCTGTCATACAATGTTTATTTTTCAGTATAAAGCCATTAAGACTAAATACTGTTTAAATAAACCTTTAAAACTAACTTTTTTTTTTTTTTTGCTGAAACTTTCTAGAAGAAATAAGAACTGGAAATATATATATTATATATTACACACACACACACATATTAGTAAATCAGTATTGATGTTTAGATGTAGAGGAGATTCGTGTGAGATTTGTAGTGACAGAGAAATAAAAATGATTCTGGAGAAACTGCACGTACCTCCCGAGTTATTCCCAGGACTAATGTGGAATATGTACTGTAGATAAAAACGGGTCCTGAGAGACTCAGTATTATTTTTACACAAAGCTGCAAAGAGATTATCATGATTGAATGTAACGTTCAAATGATGACGTGTTTAACAAAATCCAAACCATACAGTGATAATCAGAGGGAAATGAAGGTCAAACACAGGCTGTTCAGAATGAAATACTCACATACTGCGCTCGCCATACACTGGAGAAAATGATTTTTTTTGCAGTTGTATATAACACAAGGATTATTAGTACATTTTATGAGTACATTAAAAAAAATAATACTATTCAAGTCTTTCCATTTCAAAACTTCATGTTTAATTTAATGTGTTACTTGGCATTTCTTTGTAATTATTTGTGAAATTTACTAGCAATTATTTAGCAAATAAGGTTTTAAAGTAAATCCTACAACAATTTTTTTGGTTCAGTGCACTCAAGTTTCAGTGTACAAACAAATATTTATTTTAAAAAATAAATTAAAATAAAATAATCATAGCTTGGTTTTGGGACAATTACATGTACATGCATATACACATTTAGCTTGTCCCCTCAAATTACTTTTACTGTAATATATTATTACTGGACAATTTTGGAATATTAGAATTGTTTGTAATGACAAAAAAAATTTTTTATTAAAAAAAGTAGTAGCACAAATAAAAATGTATAAATTAATAAAATAAAATAATAAAATAAAAATATTAAAGAATTAAACATTGAAGCTTGTTTTTGGGACCATTTCATTTTTTTTTCATACAAATTCAACTTGTTTTCTCCTCAAATCCTCCCTACCGCAATGCAATGCAATGAAAGAAACAAATAAACAAAGATTTTTTGGAATAGAATCATTTGTAATTCCAATTATTCTCAATGACAAAAACATTTTTAAAAAGTTACTGGCACAACTGTTACTTGTTTATATACAGTATACTGTATATATATATATATATATATATATTCTAAAACCTGAAATAAGAAAAAATAAAACAAAATAAAATAAAGATTATTAAGATAAAGTAAATCCTACACCAATTTTTTCAATGGACTCAAGTTTCAGTATACAACCTTGTCTCAAACTTTCTATTCTATTCTAAAATACAAAAAAAATATATATTAAAAAAATTAAATATTAAAGCGTTAGAATTGAAGCTTGTTTTTGGGACCATTACATTTTTATACAAACATAAGGCTTGTACAGCTGTGTCAGTCACATTATCAGTGTTGGGGAAAGTTACTTTTAAAAGTAATGCATTACAATATTGCGTTACTCCATGAAAAAGTAACTAATTACGTTACTTAGTTACTTTTTATGGAAAGTAATGTGTTACGTTACTTTTGCGTTACTTTTTAAATCTGGACAGGGCTTGCTTGTTTGTTTTTAAAATAAAAAAGTTTTATTTTTGGCAAATATAAAAGCCTTTTCACACCAAAAGGGAAATGAATAAGCCTCAGGCTGAAGGGAAAGTAAATTTACATCCGTACAGTAGAATGCAGAAGAAGACATTTCAACACTTCAGCAGTAAAAAAAAAGACACACAAATGTTTGTCTAGAGTCATTTTTGCTTATTAGTATGGGACTAAGACATTGGTTAATAGAATGGGATTAAATGCATAAAGGATATTTGTGTTGTTTAACATTTAATTATTGCAGGTTTGTGAGCTGTCAATCAATAAATTGGAAAAAAAAGTAACTTGCGTTACTTATTTGAAAAAGTAACTCAGATATTCTCTTGTAAATTAAAAAGTAATGCGTTACTTTACTAGTTACTTGAAAAAAGTAATCTGATTACGTAACTCGCGTTACTTGTAATGTGTTACCCCAACACTGCACATTACCTTATTATGTTTAATGTTACGTATTTTTAATCAAATGTTGTGCAAAAAAAAAAAAGATCTCAATTTTTGACAGTCTCACCAAATAGTAAGTCAAGAAAGAGACTGCGGTTGAAATTCGGTTCATTTGACAAGAAAATGGAAGTCGAGTTGCAATGTGGGTCTGTTGCATAATGCACACAACTGTAATATATGTCATCCAGGAACTTTATGCATTCAGAAATATCATACTGTGCACAATATGCATGCTGCAAAAAAGAAAGCAGTGTGGTAGGATGCCATTCCGAACATAACACTTTTTAGGGAGTATCACCTGAGTATAAACAAATCTTCATTCATTTATTAAAAAGATTCAAGTTTGAACTGATTTCCTGGTAAATTGGGTCACTGTCGCTGCATGAATCGCACTGATTTCTGAGCATCTTTCTCTGCTTCAATACAGTCTGATGTCCATGTCTATTCATATATTAGTGTATACAGGAAAATATAACATGTAGGTTTGATAATGTGAGGAGGAATGTGGTTTCTTTCAGCCGGCAGTCGGTTTGAACTCTGACTGATGGTGCCGTGACTAAACTGTAATCCCATTAACACACTGATGTTTTAATGCTTTTAAGGAACTGGGTCTGAAAATAACCGAGACCCAGAAGCCTACTTAAAGTTTGACACTTGGCCGAACCTCTCGCCTCAGATTTAACCAGATGCACCGCTTATTACATGCACCCATGTTCAGCTGAAGCAGAGCTCCTGTACTTTGACTTTCCATCATTAAAACAGGTTCTGTGTCTTTACAGTGCTTTAAGTTACTCAAGCACAGAGTCGCTCATCCCGAGAGCACCGACGTGCAGAAATTCACAGGATTTATGTCAGTGGCTTATTAACTCAAGTAATACTTTGTTTAATATCTGCGAACCTGAGCGGTGACCAGAAACATCACTGTTCAACTGCAAATTTTTACACAGACGCAAACAGTTCTTTAGCTTTTATTTCACACTAAATCGTTTAGATAAAATGGATGGTGAATATATAGTAAAATGTCATTTATTTCTGTGATCAAAGCTGAATTTTCAGCTTCATTACTCCAGTCTTCAGTGTCACATGATCTTCAGAAATCATTCTAATATGCTGATTTGCTGCTCAAGAAACATTTCTGATTATTATTAATGTTGATAACAGTTGTGCTGCTTCATATTTTTGTGGATAATGTGATTAATTTAGTTTTTCAGGATTCTCTGGTGAATAGAAATGTAAAAAAAAAGAACAGCAATTTTTTAAAATAGAAATCTTATGTAACATTAAATGTCTTTAATGTCAATTTTGATTAATTAAATGTACCCTTGTTCAATAAAAGTATTAATTTACTTTTAAAAATACAGTACTTTACAAGTCAGAAACTACTGCTGTCCCATCAATGATGTATAAGGAAACAAAATGGTAACACAAATGTCAAATATGACAATGTTTAAATATCAAAGTCTTTTAGTAACCAAACTGCAAACAAAGTTTAAATAATGCAACAATGATCAACAAAATAATTTATCATCTTTTACACCCCCGACCCTGCAAATGTTTGCTAAAGTGGTTTTAACTTTGACTCACTGATGCATTTTTATTTGCTAAAAACTCTTGAGTTTACCATTAATGGTGTAACATCCTGCCAGTTCCCAGTTCACCAATGCAACAAAACTCTTTTTTTTCCAAGCTGAAAGGAAAAGATACACATGCATACATACATACATATGTATTTGAGCAAAGTTGGCACTGAATTTGCTTGAGAAAATAAATAAGACATCTAACAGCAGCTTTTATCTGAATGAACGATGCTTTCACGTCTGGAGTGTCAGTAACAGCTGATGCCATAATGCTAACCTGTCATCTTTTCTTCATTTTACAAACCAGATCAATCCATTAACCGAGTGCAAACCTCTCTTCAATTACTGAGGAGTTTGAACATTTCCATACTGACCGCTTAACTCATAATTATATATGCAACACAAGTTGGGCTAGTTCTTTAGTTTGTGTTTTCTAGGCCAGTTCTCATCACACGTCTAACCTAATTTGTCTGCACTAATCAGTAAAAGTGTATTAGTACAAGCGCTCTGTCAGGCCGAGACTTCCAGCACTCAACTTTCAGCTATTCAGAGATGGTCTCCATATCACACGCTATGAATTATTTATATATGCAAATACAGAGCTTCAACATGCATTAGCTAAGGCCCTCCCTAACCTCACTGCCGCTTACAATAAACAAACATCAGCTTTCTTATGCACTGACATTTCTGAGTCTCTTTTTCTTGATAAGATCCAAATGTTTTGACGTTGTTATTTTGAGTCAGTCTTTGGCCACGGATGAAATGTTGGTCATAGTGTCTTTTGTAATGTGAAAAATGATAGCGCCCCACCACAGAGATCTCTGTTTCAGGCGGATGCTATTGACTTACTGTGTGTGTTTGCTTCACTGGCTACAACAAATGAAGCTGGAGGGACGCACAGCAGTCCGATGTTTGCTGATAAGGGAAGACACGAGACTCATTCAATATCACGGACTTCAGTCCTCAACACTGGGCTACTCCTGTCCTGTGTCCTACGAAATACAAAAACACTTCAAATAGGTGAGCAACAGATGGCAGGCGGCACATTTAAACCCTGCTAAATATTAACTAGTAACTGCTGTTCGGTGTCCGAATTTGTATGCAAACAGCAGCATGTCAGACCTAATGTTTGATTAAGTATCAGGTGCTTGCAGTTTCCAATGCTTAAAGGAATAGTTCGCCCAAAAATGGATGCTCTGCAGCGAATGGGTGCCGTCAGAATGAGAGTCCAAGCAGCTGATAAAAGCATCACAATAATCCACAGCACTCCAGTCCACCAGTTAATGTCTTGACTTTTGAGAAGGGAAAAACTGCGTGTCTGTAAGAAACAAAATCATCAATGTGTTTTAACATTTAACAGTCACTTCCGTCAAAATACGAGTCCATAATCCATAATAACGCTTCTTCCAGTGGAAAAAGTCCATCTTCTGTTGTCTCTCACATCCAAATCAAGCCACATATTTATTTAGAACTGTTTTGGCTTTTAAACAGTACTTGAACTGTGCAGATTTCTCTCCTGATTCAAACTAGATGTTTTTTTTTTACTCGAGGAAGCTAAATAATGAATAGAAGACTCATATTTTAGCCAGAAGTAAAAGTTTGAAGTTAAAAACATCTTGATGGATTTCTTACAAACACGCAGCTTTTGGCCTCACAAGACATTAACTGATGGACTGGAGTGGTGTGGATTATTGTGATGCTTTTATCAGCTGTTTGGACTCTCATTCTGACGGCACCCATTCACTGCAGAGCATCCATTGCTGAGCAAGTGATGTAATGCTACATTTCTCCAAATCTGATGAAGAAACAAACTCATCTACATCTCGGATGTCCTGAGGGTGAGCACATTTCAGCAAATATTCAATTTTGGGTGAACTATTTCTTTAAAATATAGACACTTTTCAATGATAAACACTTATTTGTACAACAACTAAGCAATTTGTAGTGTAAACTACATTTACACGACTTTTTCATGAAACATGACCGAACAAATTTGTATAAATCATATGTATAGCAAATTAAATGTGGCAACTTCTGTCCGAATTCATTTCAAAACGATTTACACAACAGACATTTGTTATGTTAACGCTCGTTCACACCAAGGATAATTATAACAATAAAAATTATCCTAATTCTATGATACTATAAAAATAATGACAGAGGAACAATATAATTGGAATCACTTTCATAATTTTTTTTCCCCCAGCTGACGAACGATAAACATTAAACCAATCAGAATCTACTCGACTTCAAAGAGCTTGAGCATTTAACGCAACAGGCGACAAAAATTCAGCGCACGCTTATAATAAACAGAACTATATCATTTGTTGGTGCGGATGCTAATATCTTCATTGCTATATTTGTCGTTCTTGGTGTGAACAGTATTTAAAGGGACAGTTCACCCAAAAATAAAAATTCTGTCATCATTTACTCACCCTCAAGATGTTCCAAACCTGTATGAGTATCTTTCTTCCGTTGAGCACAAAATAAATTATTTTGAAGAATGCTGGTAACCAAACAACTGACGGTAGCCATTGACTTCCATAACTATGGAAAAAATACAATGGAAGTCAATGGCTACCGTCAACTGTTTGGTGAAAGAATTTTTGGGTGAACTACCCCTTTACTGCCAACAAATTCAATGTATCAACTGCAAAAAAACAAAAAAAAAAAAAAAAAGTAAAACACCAATGACGCATTGAGTTTGAACAAAAGAGCATAGCGCTTTTATAATAATTATATCAAGTCCTTTACAAATAAGTCACTGTGTACAGCAGCCGTTTGCATGGCAAGTTTCACAGAGTCCAGAATTCATCGATGCAACATGTGCTGCAAGCCCTTACGGATCCATCTCCCATACCGAGACAGAGATCAGATATTTCTGAGATATGTTCTTTCATCTCCTCAGCTAGAGATCAAATCATCAGTCTTTGAATTGAAAAAACATCTTTGAGATCAAACACAAATGTATCAGATACGGTTTTGATAACTTGCATGAAACCGTGCATAAGCAGCGCAGCAAGTACCTCACACAGATTCACTCAGGCGTGTAACCAAAGTATTGTCATGTGACAGCACGTCATTTTTATGAATGCTTATTTAATGAATCTCATGACATCTTATGTCCAAATCACATTTCACCCCAAAAAGAGCGCAGCAAGTACCTCACACAGATTCACTCAGGCATGTAACCAAAGTATTGTCATGTGACAGCACGTCATTTTTATGAATGCTTATTTAATGAATCTCATGACATCTTATGTCCAAATCACATTTCACCCCAAAAAAAAAAAATAAACAATTTTGCATAAAGAAAATTAAGCCTATTTTAGGATCATTCAGATTTTTTTGCATTGTGACATTTTCATGATGATTATACAAGTTTTTCCTACAAATTCTCATTACCGAAATGTGTCTGGATGCTTTACTTTTGAGTGATTTAAACCACTGTAATACTGCTGTTGTTACTGTATTACATTAGAAAAATCAGTAATAAGAATTGTTAATAATTTATAAATTAATTTATTTATTCATAATTCCCATTCCTAATTATTAATGAAGCCCTAAAAATAAAAATACACTAATAATCTCACAATGCAAAATATAATTTCCTATTCTTTTATTTTGGGGTGAAATATTCTGATATTCACTCTATTAGCATATCTTATATATTTAGCTGTTAATAATGATGCTTCTGAGAAGGTAAAACAAACTGCATGTAATTTTCTCCAATTAAGAGTCGTTTACTTGTGGACAACGAGATGATAATTACCTGCATGGGCAGAGAACATCATGTTGCATTTATATTGTTCTACAGAAACTACACAATGCTAGAAGTGCAGAAGAGTAACAGCCGTAAACCTGATCTAGTCCTGACCTAAGTGTGTGGTTTACCAAAAGAGCACTAATTGTTTTTTTTCTCTCGGAGTAATGAGTGAATCAAAGGAGTTTCCTTGCTAGGGAAAGGTTGTGAGTGTGGATTTGTGACTGTGTGTGAACGTGTGTCAGTCTCTTGCACGTGGTGGTTGGTAATATTGTTGCGTCGGTCGAGAGCGGCGAGGTTGTCCGTCTCCTCCTCTTCGAAATTCAAGGGAATTCTCATAGTAAATGTCTTCATCATCCTGTAAAGAAATTACCAGGAATGAGTGACTAATGTTATTGATAAATGCAAGTCTACCGTATCAGTCATGAGAAACAGAAGACAGACTGGTCTTTAAATAAAAACAACACAGCCAAAAAAAAAGTCAATTTGGGAAATTGGAACAATCCTAACCAAAACAACAACAAACGAAATAAATAAAAATAAATTGAAAAATAAAAAATAATTCATCAAAATTTATATATAATCAATAATAAAAACAGTACAGTACTATATGCACTGTACTGTTTAATAGTAAAAATAAATAAAGTAACTTAATAGAAATTAATATTTTCCAAATAATATTTTAGACATTAATAATACAAACAGAAGACAGACTGGTCTTTAAATAAATAAAACAAAACCGAAAGTGTAAATCTGGGAATTTGGATCAAAACAAAAAATAAATGTATTAATTTGAACTTAAATTCAAATAAAATAAAATAAAATACAAATTTTTAAATATATTTAAATAAGAAAATTAAAAATTATTATTAAATAAAAAATATAATAATAAAAACAGTACAGTACTATAATGTATAATGTACTGTTTAATAAAAAAAACAATAATGTAACTTAAAAGAAAAAATATTTTCCAACTAATATTTCAGACATTTATAATAATTTTTCACAGTATAAACTGGGTCTTTATAAAAGAAAATATATAAAACCCTTTTAAATTTTAGGATGGGGGTCCCTCACACAAAGAGGTTCGAAAAAATTGAAAAGCCCTGGCATAATTAGGGTTAGGTATCGTTTGGGTTTTTTACGATACCAAATTGATACTTTTAAAACGGTACCGTGCCTAAACGGTGCCTGGACCGATACTTACAAAAAAAGAGCCACAAAATGATGAAGTAAACATAAAACACAACAAATTTACATTATTTCACAATAACACCTAAGCCACCTAACCCAACTACAATAATGTGACACTAAATAACAGTTACAGTACTAATAACAGCAAAGTAGTCAGTATTCGTGGCAGGGATGCAACAATACAGTCAGCCCACATTTCAATGCATACCTTGGTTTTTAAACCACGGTTTCCGGTTCTGTTTGGTGTTTTTTTTTGTGAATTGTGATTTAAAATGTGATTTCTAAAACAAATTAACAAAAAAAAATCCTGTACACTGAAGTAAAACATGGATTATCATATGTCTACTACTTCTTTTGAGAGAAGTATTATTTTTCCTATTTTTACCCAAAAAAGGATGGATTGGGCATTACTGAGCGCTATAATCACATGTAATGTCTGTTTCATTCATACTGGACGCCAGAGGGCGCCCTCGTGCAGAAACTCCCCATATGCATCACAGAAGTAGTAGAACTCATGACGCTCCAGGAAATCCCTAATATGGACAAAAGCATCCAGCTAGCGCTGTGACTGAAGAAAAAGGAGAGAAATGTTTTGAATGATGAAACATGAAGACAATAAACACTCGACTGCGACAATATATAGTTTATCTGTGTTCAAGCCATCTCGGGTATTTTCATAATAATTAAGTATATTTATAATCCATTGCTAATCGACACAGCCTTTTTTACAGTATAGAACATATTTCTGCCCATTCTGTGATAAGAAGCCACTTCAGATCACAAAAGGACGCATTTGACTGATGTTGTGGAGTAAAAACATGTTATAATGTTCTCTTTTGTTGGCCAACAGTAAGGCCGTGCAATTAATCGCATACGATTGTCATGCGCATCTCGTCAGTAAAGCCGGTTCCGTGATT
>NW_015549585.1:608479-615855 GCF_001515605.1 Sinocyclocheilus anshuiensis
TATATATACACATATATACATATATATATATATGCATGCATATTTGGCAATAAACTTCAAATATATTGTTTCTATTGAAAGATCACCAGTTTAAAAGGAATAGTTTTATATCTCATCATTGTTTTTAAATCGACTGCCATTCACAAAGCATCATGGGACTATTTTTTTCTTCAATAAAGTCATTACGTACACAATCTTTGCATTGTTGTTTAATTAAAAAAAATATTTTTTTTTTGCTTCAAATAAAAGTTTGTAATGTTGTGATTCACCTTGTAGTTGGTTGGTTTGGTTCACAGCTTGCAACACTTTAACCAGGACTTTCCCTATGAGAAAAATGAATAGAAAAATGCTTCCAGAACCAACGCCACTCAAAAGTAATGCAAAAGACTACTGATGTTGTGGAGTAAAAACATGTTATAATGTTCTCTTTTGTTGGCCAACAGTAAGGCCGTGCAATTAATCGCATACGATTGTCATGCGCATCTCGTCAGTAAAGTAAATGCCGTAAATGTAAATAAGTAGTAAATGCCGCTCCATCTGAAAGCAGGTGATGGAGATTTACTACTAATTTTTTTCTTCAATAAAGTCATTACGTACACAATCTTTGCATTGTTGTTTAATTAAAAAAAATATTTTTTTTTTGCTTCAAATAAAAGTTTGTAATGTTGTGATTCACCTTGTAGTTGGTTGGTTTGGTTCACAGCTTGCAACACTTTAACCAGGACTTTCCCTATGAGAAAAATGAATAGAAAAATGCTTCCAGAACCAACGCCACTCAAAAGTAATGCAAAAGACTCACCTTATTGTCTTCCCAGTAGAGCGCTAGACACTGGTCACCAGCTCTCCAGATTATGTGATTATTTGTGTCCGTCGGCTCTCTCTGACCTTTGATTGGTCCAGATCGTTTCTTGGGGGCGGAGTTATGCGTGTTGGTTTGTTTCTGAGGCGGGGCTGAAGACTGCGGCTTGATTGGACCGGTCCGTCTGTGTTCTAAATCACCATTAGGGAGCTGCACGTTTGAAACCCCACCCACTTTGATGCACTGACCGGATCCGGCATCCTGCGAAAAGTCTTTTTTCGTTGCATCTTGCGAACGCTCAAAGTAGCCTGATTTGGGTCTTTCTGGCTTGCCTTTCCTTCTGTTGTTGGGTTCGTTTCTAGCTTTAGGATCCGAGCCTGACGCAGCAGGATTTGAGGATTTGGGTGCCACGGGTCCGTTTGATTGGTTTTTCCTAAAAGAAGCCAGTCCTGTCCCATCCTGCTCTTTACATCCGCCGTTATGTGGTTCCTGCTGAAAGCTTTTCGACCCGTTATGTTCCTTTCCAGAGAGACCCTGCTGTTCCCTGGGCTTCCCCATAGAGGTGTACGTATTTCTAGCATCTTGAGCATCATTCTTCCATCGGTCTGATCCTCCTCTTCCCGTTCTCTCTCCGTCCCTCCATTTCTGCGGCTGGGAGACACTGAAAGAGGCCGTGCTGGGTTTAGGAAAGTCTCCATCCTTCTGGAAACGTGGAGGCCTGTCGTTTCTCTGCGAGCGTCCCTCGTTTCGGGGAGGGTGTTTGGACTGGGCGGAATCTCTGAACATTTGATCAGTGCTGGGGAAAGTCATCTTATATTGGTGCTCTTGTAGTGAAGGCTGGTTCTTTGAGTCTACAGGGTTAATTATAAGAAAAACAGTAAGGCAACTGGTTAAAAATTGTAAATGAATGAGTGGTGCGGTTTCATCTACTACATATAATCAAAGCAACAGTAATAATAATATTATTATAAAAACTATTTTTAAGGAATATCACAATGTTTTTTACATTTTAACAGTAAACATTTTGGTTTTGCATTTTGTAAAAAATGTTAATAAATTATTCAACTCTTAAAGGTTTTAAGAATTCAATTGATTAGAAATGCTTTTTGCCAATTAAAATTCAATTACACCGTTAAAATGGAATACAGAAATATTAAAACAGAACACACAGAATTTGGGGAAAATAATACAGAATTTGGGAAAAATAAATGGATTTCATAAAAATAACTTATACTTTTAATAAATTGTTGCTAAATTGAATACGTTTTATTAGTGTTGTCAAAAGACCCGGTATTTCGGTACCAAGTCGGTACTAAAAAAATGAAAACGTTACGGTACCAAGTAAATGCCGTAAATGTAAATAAGTAGTAAATGCCGCTCCATCTGAAAGCAGGTGATGGAGATTTACTACTAATCACGGAACCGGCTTTACTGACGAGATGCGCATGACAATCGTATGCGATTAATTGCACGGCCCTAGCCAACAGGTTTAGAAACGCTTCTCATTGCACAAGGGAAGTTTAGCTTTAGGCGTTTTAATTTAAGCACGTTTAATGTAGCTCGCTAACGGTAAGTTACTGCATTCACGCATTCATTGTGCTTTTAAGTTGGAATGTGAAAGCAACATGAACACTAGCGTTACTACAAAGATGTGTTGGATTTGTATCATCAGAGCTTTCCGACTTGCGTTCACGAGTCAGAAAACTATTTTTCTGATTATTCTGACACCACATAAATGCAGTATAATTTAACTAGCGATCGCATGCGGTGATGACGCTTCTTACGTCCGTTTCGGAGCACCAGAGGGCAAATATTTCAATCGACAGCTCAGGCATTTAAGTGGCACCGAAATCTGCATTCTGATTCGGTCATAAAGGTACCAGCACCGGGTTTCGGCACCCAACCCTAGGCATAATAAGCATAAAAATGTGCACCAAATATCGGGCAAAAATGATAAATACTTTTTAGACTTAAATCTAATCTTTTAAACAAACAAATGAATTAAGAAAAAAAGCAAGCAAGCGAGAATATTTATAAGTACCATTTCTCTCACTTTGGTATGATACTGAAGTTACTTTTTGGTACTGCTAAAAGAAGGTATTTTAGAAGGCAGCAAAATGATGAACACCCACGATGCTTTAAAATGCTCTGGGTTTTGTAACAGAGCTCAAGGTTTTTTGGGTAATCTGTTGCTTACCCACACGTCCATGTGCAGAGGTTTGATATTGTGAAGCAGAACTTCTTCGCAGTTGCCGTAGTCGCTGAACACAACCACAGCCGTGGAGCCCGACGGGTGGATGGCGTCAATTCTCGCCCGATAAAACTGCCACCAATATACAAAGATGTTTTACAAGAACACAAAAGGGAAAAATGCAATAAAAGCATACAGAGTGTAATTTGGTTCTGGAAGACTCGTAAAGACTAATTTTCAGAAAGGTCATGTTCGGCAGGGCAGCGCTGCAACCTTTGATGCAACAGTAGATCTAAATATAACGCTACAATCGACACTTTTCACCATTAGTTAATCTTGTGACAGCAAAAACACATTCCAGAGCTCCACATGTAATACTCATTTCATATGCAAAGATGCTAGCCAATCACAGCAGAGGGCGTTTACATTGAAGACTCACAGAAGACACACCCCTTCCAACAGAGTTCAAATCAGAGGTTGAATTCAGGGTAGAAAATGACAATTTTTATCTAAATGATGATGTTTTTGATGAAAATACTATACTAAGATTACAAAGACTATATGTGCACCTCAGGAAACATTATAAAATAATTTTTAAAAAATGCATTTGATGACCCCCTTTAAAATAATCATGTTTATAAGCATAATAAAAAACTACATTATCCATGATGCTATACAGAAAAGTCTGCCTCCAAACGATTTAAATAAATAAATAAATAAACATATACATATATACATACATACATATACATATACATATATATACATATACATATATATATATACATATATATATACATATACATATATACATATATATATCACGTTTAAATAAGTAAAAAGAATGGCATTGGTTTTGTACATTTAATTTTTGTTTAACGTTATTAATAAAAATGTTGTTCAATTAGCATGTTTTTGTGTTTTGCTTTGGTACCGAAATTGGTACCGAGAACCGTGGATTTTCACTGGTATCGGTACCGAATACTGAAATGTTGGTACCGTGACAACACTACGTTTTATGATTCTTATTAGTCAGACATGCTTTTTGATTATGGAAATTTAATGTAATCTTTAAAAAGGGAATCCAGAAAAATTTAGAAAGGGGGGGGACAGAATTTAGAAAAAAATAAAAAGCAATTTGGGAAAAAATAAAACAGGATTTTGAACAGAAAATAAAATGGGTTTCATAGAGCACTGATAAAGTTATTACCTGCTATGCCAATGAATTAAATGGCACATTTCAGTATTTGCAAAGAAAAGCCCCTAAAAGATCATTTAAACTCAATGAAAAGCCTGTAACCTGCTGTTTTGCACATTTTTAGTGCCTTGCACCATGCATTTAAATGACCTTTTACGATGTTGAGAAATGTCAAGCGGTAATAAAGTTCATTCAAGAGAGCTGACAATCTCTTCATAGAAATATCAACTTAAATGCAGGACACAGTGATGATGCAGGGCACTTCAAAAGCACAATTACAGTGCGTTTCAGGTCATTCTGACTCAAAGCAAGAGCCTGAACGTTAAAACAACGGCACTGAACGAGCGGAAGACAAACGTTTCTCCACATATTAGCCATGTCCGTTTTCTCCTAAAGCCATATGTCAGGCAGAGCTTACAAGCCGCAGAGACTTATCTAAAGCTGACTAATAGAGCGCCTTCATTTGGGACTGGCCATCTGTTTGACGCCGCACAGTTCTGCAGCCCACTGGGACTTCAACATAAGAGGAGATTAAAAATCCTGTTACAATGTTCCCATTATTAGGACTGGTTTTGTTGCAAATGCAGTAGGAATACATGCTTTAAAGTGATCATTTACAGTCATTATTGCAAAATAAACTCTGATCATAACCTCAAAATGAAGCAGGGTCTTTTATCATGCCGAAGGGTTTATTCTGGAAGCTAACCATACATTATCCCACTTTTAATACAGATGCTTACTAAATAAATAAATAAATGTACACAAGTTGCAAAATTATCAAAATATTATCATGTGAAGCAGGAATCATGCAGATATAAAGTGTTTAGTACTTCAGTAAGTTGGCTAAAAGAAAAATTTTTATTGTTAGGGTTAACTAAAACTATATAAAAAAAAATAGTTTTCTTTAATCAAGCTGAAATAAAATAAAATATAAAGAGCAAATGAAAACCTTAAACTTAAAAAAAAAAAAACTTAAATTAGAAATGTTGTCTTGGCAACTAAAATAAGCTTAAATATGAAGTACTAAAATTACTTAATCTATAAATAAAATAAAAATAAATTAAAGCTAACCATAATTACAAAATATAATAATAATAATAATATAAAATACATTAATAATAATAAAATATACTGTATAAAAATACTAAAATTAAAAAACAAATAAAATAAATTAATAAAATTTACAAAAATGGGAAAAAATGGATGTAAATTCAGCTTTGCATCACATAAATAAATTATATTTTAAAGTATATTAAAATAGAAACCATTATTTTATATTTTAATAACATTTTGCAAGATTACTGTTTTTTTGATCAAATAAATGCAGCCTTGATGAGCAGAAGAGACTTCTTTAAAAGCATTACAGGTCTTACTGATCCCAAACTTTTGAGCGGTAGTATATGTATGTATATATATAAAATACTACAAAATATAAACTAATTTAAAATATTAATAAATACTAAAATAGTATGGAAATAATACTAAAATAACACTGCTACTATTTGAAAGGACAAAAAAGGCCCTTATATTATAAGCTTCCAAAATTGGCCAATTCAGATATCAAATTTAAAGAAGCACTAATATTGTCAGCATTTTTTAACGCTCCATAAAAACAAAGGTAAAACAAATTCAGTATACCGTCAATGGAGAATGTCCCCATTTTTGACTCCAGGAAGTCAAACAGTGTGCTGGGCACAGATGGTCTTCCTCCTGCTTCTTCATCCTCATCTTGTCTGGAGCGTCCTCTTCCACGACCCTTTCCTGTCAGTGAACAAATAAACTGTCAAACTAAAAGGACATTGAGTTAAAGACAGTTTACACAACAAAGCAAAGCAAAACAGCAATGAAAATTTTATTTTCCTTGTACTCAAAAACCAACAACACTAATAACAATAACATCAATCTGGGATTATAGTCTGGATTGTCATTAAAGAAACTGTTCATCCGAAATGACCATTTTCTGAAAATTTGTTTATATCACTGTCTCAGCAATGGATCCTCTGCAGTGAATGGGTGCTGTCAGAATGAGCTGATAAAAACATCACAATAATCCACAAGTAATCCATACCACTCCAGTCCAGCAGTTATTGTCTTGAGAAGAGAAAAGCTGCGTGTTTGTAAGAAACAAATCCATCAAGATGTTTTTAACTTCATACGTTGATTCCAGCTAAAAGTCCTTTATGCATGAGATGACTTTCTCTAGTGAAAAAAGTCATCTGGTCTGAATCAGCAGAGAAATCTGCACAGATCAAACACGGTTTACAAACAAAAACAGCCCAAAACAGTTCAAAACAAATATGTTGGTGGAACACGCAGCTTTTGTCTTCTCCAGATGTTAACTGATGGACTGGAGTGGTGTGGATTATTGTGATGTTTTTATCAGCTGTTTGGACTCTGACGGCACCCATTCACTGCAGAGGATCCACTGGTGAGCAAGTGATGCAATGCTACATTTCTCCAAATCTGATGAAGAAACAAACTACATCTACAACTACATCTTGGATGGCCTGAGGGTGAGGACATTAAGCAATTTTTCAATTTTGGGTCCTTTAATGGATTTTATGGCACTAAACAAAACTGAATAAAACAAGAAAAATTTATCTACACAACAAGAAAACATATCGACGCATTTTACCTCGAGGTGGTGGGCGGCTCTGCTCCGTTTGGGCCGCTTTGGGCTGGTTTGTTCCGGTGAGCAGGAAGTTGAGGGCCACCTCCAGGTTATTGTTGTTATCCAGCAGGGCCTGTCTGGCCTCCTCTCGGTGAAAGCCCATCTCCATGATGTCCCTCAAAGCGCGCTCATCAACCTTGAAGAGACAGCAGCAGCATCAAACAGCAGAAAGGAATTTGATGAAGTTGAGGGTCATCAAAAAATGCATTAAAATCAGGGACAAAAGAACAGATGAAGAGAACAGAAAGCATTTTGTCTTGTAATAAAAAAAACAAAAAACAGTCACATCGGTGCTTACGTTAGCCATCGATTCATCTTTTATCCAGAGAAGGCATGCACTCACTTCTCTAGTGGCATTAGAGAGAAATAATGCCATTTAATTTTAAGTCCATCATACAAACTTTGGGGCACTTGACGTATTTTCAAGGATAGTTATTTAAAGGGGTCCTATCATGCTTTTTCACTTTTTTAATTTTAGTCAGTGTGTAGTGTGTATGTTTGGGCATAAAAAAGATCT
>NW_015549585.1:616246-648159 GCF_001515605.1 Sinocyclocheilus anshuiensis
AAAGCATGTTCTAGTACACCCCCAAAACAAAATCAAGACTTTGTAAAAGAGCATAATAGGACCCCATTAAGAAATACAAAAGTGAAAACAGCAGAATTTGAATCCATTAGTGCACAAAAAAAAAAAACACCTTACAGAAATGTTCAACCCATATTTTCAAAGTCAAAATGATACAATTTACAAAGTAAGATTTTGTACTTTCTAAATGAATTTAAAGGGGTCATATGATGTTGCTAAAAAGAACATTGTTGTGTATTTGGTGTAATGCAATGCGTTTATGCGGTTTAAAGTAAAAAAAAAACGTTATTTTCCACATACTGTACATTATTGTTCCTCCTCTATGCCCCGCCTTTCTGAAACACGACGATTTTTACAAAGCTCATTGTTCTGAAAAGCACAGTGTGCTTTGATTGGCCAGCTATCCAGTGCGTTGTGATTGGCCAAATACCTCAAGCGTGTAACGGAAATGTTACGCCCCTTACCTTATGATGCCGTGTCCCGGCCGGAGCGACGAGACAAAAACATTAAAACCCATTATAAGGCGGGCTTGAGAACGGCGCGGCCGGCGGATTCAAGGAAGGAGCCTGCGCAACACAACCCCAATTTGACATTTCATGAAGAAAATACAATATGAGTGACATGTCTATGTAAGACTCATCATGATGATGATGCATAAGAGTTTTTTGGCCTGTTTTATCATCCAATGTGATTGCTTAGTAAAGTAACAACACATTAAATCTAGTAACGACACATTTTAAACAGACTCATTGGTTTTGGAAAGTCGGTGGACGACCAACAAGTGATCAAAGCACAGCTGTTTAGCTCTCAGTGAGGACTGCCGGAAAACAGCTGCAGATTTTACTGAACTAGATGTTGGATCTGAAGTTATGATAACTGCGTTCAGTCTATTTGGATCTTCTCCCGTGTTTCACAGCATTAACAGTTCAATTCATGAGGAAGAACTTCCTACTTAAAAACTGCTGACAAATCAGCAATTTTACATCTATTTACGATGATCTTTGATCTCACCAAATCTCTGTAAACTCCTTCTGACTTGTTCTCCATCCATGGCTTTTCTCTCTCTTCTCGTCTTCTTTGATAGGTGTCTCGGTTCTTGTAGGTGGATCCTGGATTGGCGAGGTTTCCGCCTGCATTGCCGCCACCGCCGAACGTACGCGTCTATCACAAACAAAGAGAAGACAACAGATGCACAATGAAAAAACATAAGACACTGGTGCATCTCCAGCATTTTTAGATCAGATTTCTTCTATTAATTTAATAACACAACTATAGAACAACGAACAGCATTTCTGGACATCATAAGTGTGCTTTAAAAGTTCAAATCAAAATGAGTTTTGAAACACAGCCCAGGTGCTGCCGAGGCAAAGTGTTTAATAATTTATGTGGTGTTCACTTATCACGTTACATCTGTAATTACACACTCAAAATCAAACATTTCTTAATTAAATATCGGAGAATATTAAGTTCACCCATGGCCTAAGGACGCAGTCATGAGAATGAACAAATTCAATTACACATTGCTTTAATATATCAATATTTCATTATCAAAAGGTGCTACTTTGTTGCAGGGGATGAAAATCATATGTATTCTGAATTGAAATTCCAGTATGTGACCCTGGAGCACAAAACCAGTCATAAGTAGCACAGGTATATTTCTAGCAATAGCCACCAATACATTGTATGGGTCAAAATTATTGATTTTTCTTTTATACCAAAAATCATTAGAATATTAAGTAAAGATCATGTTCCATGAAGATATTTTGTAAATTTCCTACCGTAAATATATTAAAACTTAATTTATGCATTGCTAAGAACTTAATTTGGACAACTTTAAAGGCGATTTTCTCAATATTTAGATTTTTTTGCACCCTCAGATTCCAGATTTTCAAATAGTTGTATCTCGACCAAATATTGTCCTATCCTAACAAACCATACATCAATGGAAAGCTTATTTATTCAGCTTTCAGATGATGTATAAATCTCAATTTTGAAAAATGTACCCTTATGACTGGTTTTGTGGTCCAGGGTCACACATCTTTGTACAATGCAAAAAAAAACTACAATCTGAGGGTTATATGTACATAACCGGTCAAAAGTTTGGAATAATTAGGATTTTTAAATGTTTCAGAAATAAGTGTCTTCTACTCATGTCTGTATTTGCATTTTTTTAAATAAAAAATACAGAAACAACAGTAATATTGTGAAATATTAATGCAATTTAAAAGTTTTCTATTTGAATACACTTTAAAATGTTTTTTTTTTTACAGCATTGATAATAATGTTTGAAATGTTTGTTGAGCAGCAAATCAGAATTTTAGAATGATTTCTGAAGAATTATGTGACACTGAAGACTGGAGTAATGATGCTGAAAATACAGCTTTGATCAGAAATAGAAATAGAAAAAATTATTTTAAATAGCAATAATATTTTTAACATTTTCTGTATTTTTCATCAAATAAAATGTAGCCTTGGAGAGCAAAAGAGGCTTCTTTAAAAAAAATAAAAAATAATAATAATTCCTAACAGTGCTGTATGTTCATTTCGCAAGAACAACATCAAACACACCTCTTTACTCCTGGCGACCTCTGCAATAGCAGCGATTCTTTGTTTCTCAAACTCATCGTTGTCGTCAGATTTGACAGCGTTGGTGCTCTGCAGGGTCTTCCTCTGGTCCAGAGCTCTGCTGTCCACCTGCTCCTTATGAGCACATTTCTACAGAGAGATGCCAGCAGCTTAGACACCATCCATCCAATTACAATCAAATCAACCTCATAAATAACCAGAAGGTCAAAGGTCACAATGAAAGAAGCTGAAGGAGTCCTGACCTGTCCAAAGGGAACGAATGGAGGAGGTCCACCTTCTGCGCCAATGTTTCTTCGGCTGTGTTTGGCGAGGCTCTTTTGTGAGAAAAAGAGTTAAGCGTTTCATTAGATATGTGAATGTAGTGTAACAGTCCTGTTTTAGTATCAGTGAGATACTATTATAGTTTATATTAATATTTTGAATTTTATTTTCCAATTTTAAATTGTAGTTAAAGTTTTAGTAATTGTGTTGTGTCATTTTGAATAAAAATGTCTATATAGTTATTTATTATTTTATTTCCATTTTAGTTACTGCAGTACATCATCACGTTATTAAAAAATGTAATTAAAATGAGAAATGCTGCCTTGCATAAAATAACCTTTTTATTTGTTAACATTTATTTTATTTCAAGTACCAAAATAAATTTTCATGGTTTCCAGTTTTAGTTAACTATAATAACCCTGCTCCATAAGGGAGAATAATCTTTGGACTGAAGTTATTTACTTATCAAGATGAATAAAGCAATGCATCTTCATGCTATCTGGCTTTGATTGATAATTAAAATAAATCATCTGTTGCCAATGTGCCATCCATCAGTGAGCTAGAACATGATGAATATTAACAGATGGTTACAGACACTGACACGGTGACTTCTGTTTCTTAAGTTTTAATGAATAGAACCTTTAAAGGAGTCACATTTTACACTTTTGCATCTCAATTTTTTCCCCAGAGCCCACTTATAATGAAGGTTTCCTGCGTCGTAAATTAGTGTAGTTTCATGTTTTACACCAACTCTGACACTCAGAGTTAAACAGACAGCTTGTGCTATGGCATATTAAAGAATTTTGAACCTCACCCTCTGCAACTCCCACTTCTCGATCATGTGATCCACTTCACCTCCGAGAACCGTGATCTTGGAATCGTCCAACAGCAGGATGCCGTTTTTAACCTGAACGTCCCCCAGGAGCTTCACTTTGGTTCCAGGAGGAGTGTTCAGACTGAAAGTGGAGCAGAAATCAAATTAAAGGGTTAAATCAATTGCTTTCTTTTAAATAAACGGAGTGAAACACTGAAAACGTTTGAGTCAGCAAGGTTTTTGTTTTATGTGAAAGAAGTCTCTTCTGCTCACCAAGGTTGTATTTGTTTGATAAAAAATACAGTAAAATTGTGAAATATTATTACAAGTTTTCTATTTGAATATCTGTTAAAATGTAATTTATTCCTGTGATTCAAAGCTGAATTTCCAGTATCATTACTCCAGTCTTCAGTGTCACATGATCGTCAGAAATCATTCTAATATACTGATTTGCTGCTCAAGAAACATTTCAGATTATCATCAATGTTGAAAACACTGACACATTTTTTTAAATATTCTTTGATGAACAGAAAGTTCAAAAGAACAGCATTTCTTTGAAATAGACATTTTGTAACATAACATGTCTTTACTATAATTTGTAATCAATTCATTGCATCCTTTCTGAATAAAAGTAATACAAATCTTATTGACCCCAAACTTTTGAACAGTAGTGTAAAAAAAACGAAAGAGAAAAAAAATGGATATTATATTTTAAATAAAGACAATGTCTATTTTTAAAAATATTAAGATTTGATCACATTTTTAGCAGTTTAATAAAATTTAATTTACTTTAAAATAAGTAAAAATTTACTGCATTATATATATATATATATATATATATATAGTTACTTTTGATAATGAAACAAGTTATGACAAGTTCGGTACATATTATTCGGCCTTTTCGCTTATTCGAATAATTTCGGTTGCCGAATATTCGGTGCATCCCTAAATATATTTAGGCAAATAGAAATCTTATAATTCTTTTTTTTTTTTTACAAATATTTGGAGTTTAATTGTAATAAAGATGATGTCAAACTCTTAATATTCTTAAAATAATCATAATTTTCTTCACACATTTTATTTCTGAATCCCTTGTAATTATGTGGTATATTGTGACCCAGGGATTTCTTGAGAGTTTTCCAGAGATTCACCCAAAAAATAGGTCGGTTTTCCTTATTTGACATCTGCAATGACTTTCCAAGAAAAAAAAAAAAAAAGGGAGTGAGAGAATTTAAAATTCATAATTGCACTTTTCTGCTTTACTTGCTTCTATTTCCTCGTTGTCAATCAGGTTTTTTCTCTCCGATGTGTTTCAGCTTTAGTTAGTGAGAGGCATTTGCTGTAAATTGGGATTAAGAACTGGCTGTTTGACTTTAAAGATTAAAGGGGGGAGAAGGGATGGATTGAGAGAGAGGAAGAAACTCTATTTTCCCTCACAAGCACTCTAATACCCCGAGGAAATAAGTGGAGCTGTGAATTTTCCAAAACGCAGGCTTATTTCCTCAAATATGTCCCCTTGCCTGCACCCCAATCAAATGTTAATGCACCACTCTGCACTGCAGAAGCAGCTCCTGCTAAAAATACATTGCACGCACACCTCCCCGCTCTCCTACACGCCAAATAAACTCGCTCTCAAGAATACAAGTGGAGTCGAACTTTCCCTGGTCCTCTAATTAGAAGAGTCCGGGGAGTTTGACAGCACTCAATGTGAGACGTGACCAGCGCAATTACAGACTTTCCTGACCGGTTCATCGACACGAAGCTCAAAGCGATGTAGGATTCGATACGAACGCTCTCGTTTGTTCCAGTACAATGCTTCTGTTCTTTCAAACAATCTCACTTTCATTTGAAGGTGAAATAATTATTTGAAATGAGTGACACTAAACTGAATTGTAAAAATAACTCCATCTCATTGTTGTAATGTAAATAACCAAAGTCAAACTACAGTTTATATACACGTTGAAATAATGGATGTCCTTTCTGTGCAAATGAATGAAGAAAGCTTTGGTTTTATTTGCATGCACTTTTTAAATTCACTGAATGAAACACTGAAAAGTTTAGGGTCGGTAAGGTTTTAAAATATTTGAGTCTCTTCTGCTCACCAAAGCTGTATTTGATCAAAAATACTGTAAGAAATTGTGAAATATTATTACAATTTAAAATAACTGTTTTCTATGTGAATATATTGTAAAATGTAATTTATTTCTGTGATCAAAGCTGAATTTTCAGCATCATTACTCCAGTCTTCAGAAATCATTCTAATATGCTGATTTGATGCTCAAGAAACATTTCTGATTATTATCAATGTTAAAAACAATTGTTCTGCTTAATATTCTTTGATGAATAGAAAGTAAAAAAAAAAAAAAAAACAGCATTTATTTTAAATCAAAATCTTCTTTTGTGAAATAATTCAAATTTGACATCAAACCGAACTGTAAAAACAACTCAGTCTTATTCATAATGTACATAACCAAAGTCAAACCACAGTTTATAAGTGTGCAAAGCCTTCGTACACACTTTAAAATAATGCATGTCTGTTCTGTGCTTGAATAAAGGAAGCTTTGGGTTCAAATGAACAGTGGATAGTTTCATTCTGCATGTTAGCGACAGGGATGGATGAAGGAGAGAGTTAGCCAAAGAACAGATGAATAAAGAGGGCTCTGTTCTTCAAACGGCACGACAACACAGTCTCCACCTGTAGCTGCTGGCCGACGGCCATCACGACGGCTGATGCCCGGCCAGAGCGGTAATGGAGACATGGGATTGGTGAGGTTTAAGCCAATCAAAAGGTCTGAAACTGGGGTTAAAGGAAGGAGAGTACAAGAAAAGGGCAGAAAAGGTTGTTTGAGTTTGAAGCGGCTTTACAAGATTGCACAGTGTCAGATTTCATGGAGTAAAAGTAACAAGAAGATACTATTTCAGTCTTTTCTACTTCGAAATGTCATGTTTAACTCAATGTGTTATTTGCAATTTGTTTATAACAGTTTCTGAAACTTACTAGCAATTTCAAAGTAAACCTTACACCACTTTTTTCAGTGTAACACAGAGCTGTTATTTTAGAGAAATATTTCACCCAAAAATGAAAAAGTGCTGATAATGTACTCACTCTCAGGCGATCCGAGATGTAGAGGAGTTTGTTTCCTTATCAGAACAGATTTGGAGAAATGTCACATTCCATCACTTGCTCAGCAATGGATGCTCTGCAGTGAATGGGTGCCGTCAGAATGAGAGTCCAAACAGCTGATAAAAACATCACAATAATCCACAAGTAATCCACACCACTCCAGTCCATCAGTTCACATCTTGTGAAGGCAAAAGCTGCGTGTTTGTAAAAAAACTAATCCATTATTAAGATGTTTTTAAACTTCAAACCAGCTAAAATATGAGTCCTCTATTTATAACATTGCTTACTTCATTTAAAAAGTCGTCTGGTCTGAATCAGGAGAGAAATCTGCACAGATACAAGCCAAAACAGCTCTAAACAAATATGTGGCTGGATTTTGATGTGAGAGACAACAGGAGATGGTCTTTTTCACTGGAGGACAAGTTATTATGGACTCATATTTTGGCCTGGAAATAATGGTTTGAGGTTTAAAAACATATTGATGAATTTGTTTCTTACAAACATGCATATTTCAGCTTCATAAGACATTAACTGATGAACTGGAGTGGTGTGGATTACTTGATGTTTTTATCAGCTGTTTGGACTCTCATTCTGACGGCACCCATTCACTGCAGAGCATCCACTGGTGAGCAAGTGATGCAATGCTACATTTCTCTAAATCTGATGAAGAAACAAACTCATCTACATCTTGGATGGCTTGAGGGTGAGAACATTTTTAGCTAATTTTCATTTTTGTGTGTACGGTTCCTTTAAGCATCATGGTAATTTTTGCTCATATTAAGGCTAATGATTTAAACAAACTCTTCACATTAAGTATTACAATTAAGGGTGTATTTTGTCATGCATTTGTAACTTCACAATTTAAAGCTTTGTATACACTATTTAATTATAAAATGACAAGTTGTTTTAAGCAGTTAAGACACGTTCAGTAAAAAACTTATAAAAAAGTGAAAGTGATGTGACATGTGGCCAAGTATGGTGACCCATACTCGGAATTAGTGCTCTGCATTTATCCCATCCAAAGTGCACACACACAGCAGTGAACACACACACACCGTGAACACACACCCAGAGCAGTGGGCAGCCATTTTATGCTGCGGCGCCCGGGGAGCAGTTGGGGGTTCGGTGCCTTGCTCAAGGGCACCTCAGTCGTGGTATTGAAGGTGGGAAAGAGCGCTGTACATTCACTCCCCCCACCCACAATCCCTGCCGGTACGAAACTCGAACCCGCAACCTTTGGGTTACGAGTCCGACTGTCTAACCATTAGGCAACGACTTCCCTATAGTAGGGACTTATAGTAACGCATGAATCAATGCAACAACAGAGACACATTCTTGGCATGCAACCTGAATCTTTCTTGCACAAAGACACTGTTTTTCCGCATTTCTAAATGACATTGATGTTTTAGGTTCCTGGAGTGAAAGAGAAGTAACCTAAAAAGCAGCGCAATAACATGACCCTGAATGACTCTGTGAACATCAATTCATAGTGAAAAAAAACCCTTTTATGCGGCTCCCCACTACATCAAAACGTCTTTAGTCTGGCTCAAGGCAATTACAGGACCTCTTTATCATATTAAGAGCTACGTTTAATCAAATGGCGGGTTTTTGGCCTCATTATGGGCCACTTCACTGTGTCTGACGGGCCAAGACATTATTTCATTAAATCATACAGCCCAATTAGAAGTGCTTCAATTAAATATCTGAGGTACTAGATTTTACAGCCACTCATTCATAAAGGTGAGTGAGGGAAGTTTAAAACCGCAGTCACTTGCCAAAACTTTACGTTTACGCTTTAATATCATGTTTGATAGCAATAAGTTTGAATAAATTAGCCAAAATCTCTAAAAAGGCGGAGGGAACTTTCTACAGATCTCTGCGGGCACAGATTCCACATCACTCATACTATTTCTGATGTATGTAGTGTGCATAGTGAGCATACTTCATGAATACATGCAAATCCCACATGCATTTGCCATGTGTACTATAACCACATGAAATTCTGTAGCCCACAATGCAATGCTCTTGAGCTGACATTGCATTACGAATGTGAGATGAATGAAACAAAGGGATAATAATATGGATATTATTCTTGCACAAATGCATTGATTCGCTTCAGAAGGACTTTATTAAGCCCCCGGAGCTTGTGGAGCTTACTTACTCTTACTAGGCATCCACTAATGAGTATTTTTTTCTGATTTTACTTTTAGCTTCAACATTTTTAGTGCAAGTGGATGAATGAATTTTAAATGGAAGAAATTATTTTAGCACACCGTCATTAAGTATTATCATACTATCAGCTGTCAGCATGATTCAATCCCATTAAACCAGCACCATCTTGCTGCAATTAGCGTCCCACATTAAGAACAGGAAATGTGTCAACCTGGACCTGACTGTCAATTAGTCTAATTATACAAGGGCATTAGTTCCCACTGACAAGCTGATGTCGTTTTACACATCCCTACTTGCAGGTAGTGCATTAAAATGACAAGGAAGGTCCAAATATCCACAGACACATGAGCTGTACCTGATTTTGGACAGATGTTTGAACTCGAGGCCGGTGCACGATGTCTGTCCGTCCGTCATCTGCAGACGCAGCATTCTGGGCGCCGCCTGCGACTCCTCGTGATCTTTAGAAGCGGCGACATTACGAATCTTCTGCACCTGAAGGACACATGGGCCCTCCAACTGCGGCAGAACGAGAGGGATTTCGCATCGAACAGATAAAACACTCCAATGTAATGCATCAAGCTCATAAACATGTGGGTTTAAATTAGCGTTACAGAGAAACGCAGCTCTCGGAAACCAGATCCCAGTCATTATTCTGCAGTAATGTCACGTCCTTTTGACCAAACAAATGTTCTTTTACCTCCATCTATCTTTATTACAGCCTCTGCTAATGTTCTCTTTAATAACAGCGCCATCTTGTGGGCAGCATTAGCAAGTGCAAAAAGTCTATTTATATTATAATTATGCATTATGTTAGATTTCAGCTTAAACTGGCAAAATCCAGTTTCTAATGATCAACATAAGTCAAGCCGGTTATTTTAATACACAAATGTACCTTTTCTATTCGTCCACTGTTGATGTCCGTCGGCAGAAAGCTCTTTCCTATGGGTCTCAGATCACTCTGTGAATTATATAATGGTATTTATTTTTGTTCGCTTTCTCAGTGTGTAGATGCTACTATGGAAGAGCCTAAACCAAAATATACATGATCACAAATGGACAAAGACATATTACATGAGTAAATAGAAAACGGAAAGGGTAAATATAAAAGGAAACCACTTACGTTTAGTGCTACTTGGATGATGTCAGTCAGTGATGTTTTTTCCTTCTCTGATGAACTTTTACACTCCTTGATTCCTTCATCTGTAAGGTACCTGTGAAGAAAAGAGCAGGTTTAGAGGAAAAGTGTGTGATTTCAGCCAGGGATTTTCAATATTTTACACACTAAGAACCCTCAAATATGAGAGGGAAAAAAAGTTAAATTTAAAAAGCATGTATATAGTTTCTTGTATAAAATAAAAAATGATTTACACTGTGAAAAAAATATTACTATAAATACCTAAAAACGTTTAGTTGCCATTAAGTTTTATCATTCCATTTTTCCCCTTCTCATTACAGTTCTCTACTATTACATGTATTATTTGTTTAATTATTGCAAATCTAAATATTTACTAATTATTTTCATAGTTTACTGATTTCATTTTATATATTCCAATATTACTTTTTATTTATTTAAACTTTTCTGTGGCTCTGAATTTATCACTGTCAGTGAAAGTAAATTAAACTATCTTTACTACAGCACATAAAGCGACTATCTTTAATATCTGAACATACTTTTATTTCTCCCACTGTCACACTTACTTTTCAGACATTCACCTTATTAATATAACATTTTCTTCCTAAAAACATACTGATGTATTTTGTTTTGTTTTTTTCCCTGGCTGCTAACAGTATTTTATAACTTACCGGGGTGATAATAAGAGAACTACGAACTCTCCTTTGTGGAACAACTCTGATAGGTGAACAAAATATGCTCTGGAAAATTATGCAAATTAGTGCATATCTGACAAAATACCACCTCAGTTGGTTGCATATCTGACAAAATACCACCTCAGTTGCATATCTGACAAAATACCACCTCAGTTGCATATCTGACAAAATACCACCTCAGTTGCATAGATTCAAAATATTTAAGTAAGATTTAAAATTATTCAAGGATGCATTCAATCAAGGCTGTAGAGTTTTGTAGAGACGCTATTACATGTCCTTACCAATATCCAGCGACTACTAAATTGTCCCTAGCAATAATTTTGATCTAACAATTAAATATATGTGTATGTAACCACTGCTGTTGTAATTTCGGCCGCATCTGAAATAGGTCACGCCATTGATATTACCTGAGATTTTAAAGAAATAGCCTACACTAAAAAAATTGCGCACATTTAATACATGTGTGGAGTAAGAACATATAAGGGAGCAGAAGTGTTTCAGAAGTGTTTCAGTGGAAAAGAGCCACGCAGGAACAAACAAACCGAATTAATTGAGTGAGTCATTTACGCTGGAACCGCTCCGATTGATTAAAACTCGCCAATCGATCTTTCACCTCAAGCGATTCACTAGCAAAAACCAGATCAAAAGAGTTTTTCGAATTTTGATTTTAAAAAGCACGTAGTGATTGTTGAAACAGAGCTTTTCGAAACTCAGAATCAGTTAAACCATTGCGTCGCAAAATGATTCACTGTCGCAAAAACTACAACGAATGACTCGTTTGGACTACAACGCATATTTTCTGGGATTTGTGATATCACAAAGACTGGGGAGAGAGGTGTTGTAATAATGTAAAATTTGTGAAAAATAATGTGTTTTTCAAACAACCTAGTATGAGAGCCTGTTCTAGTACACCCCCAAAACAAAATCAAGACTTTGTAATGGTTTTTTTTTGTTTTTGTTTTTATAACCACAGTTTTACTACAAATACAGTGACAGTAGTGACATTTACAATGTTACAAAATATATGCTGTTCTTATGAATTTTCTATTCATCGAAGAATCCTGAAATATTAAATATATACAGTTTCCACAAACATACGAAGCAGTTTTTAACTGCTGAACTGGATGCTTCAACTCTTTTTAATTGCACTTTTTTTTACAGAACCATAATAATATACTAGTCAATTTTATGGTTTAGCCTATATGATACACACCCATGTTTTCACTTTGGATTTTTAGAAAATATTGATGACAGTGTCAATTCTCTGATTAAAGTTCATCACTGGAAATAATTAGACAATATTCATTCATCAACAAATGTAATAAAGTAGGCTACATGAAATGTCATTTTTCCTGAAGATCATGTTATCATCACCTTTCCCATAAACTTCAGGGTAGAAAATAACCCCTAAACGTTTCTTAAGGCTAAATGACATAGAATAGGCCTATCCATCAACATTTAGAAAGAAATGCAAATGCAAGCAGAAAATGTCTTCCTCTTTTTTGTTTCTTTTTCTTAAAAAAAAAAAAATGTTTTCTTTGCCTTTTTGTCATATGCGCCTACCACATGAACAACAGAACATGGTAAATTAGCCTAGGCCTACACTGTAAAAAAAATTCCGTAAAATTTACGGTAAAAAAACGGCAGCTGTGGTTGCCGGAATTTTACCGTAAAAAGTACGGTAGCAACGTTTTAGGCTTTACGGTTTTAACTTAAATTTACAGTTAAATACCGTAATTTCATTAACTGATATAATGTTAATATACCAACCTTATTGAAGTACTGAAATCTGTTTTGTACCTTTGTAATACACTGATAACCACCAAATGCAGGACGCGTCCTGGGAAAATGGCACGTATGGTCACCCTAGGATAGAATCTACCCAAACAAACTGAGAATTTTATTGAGTAGATGCTATAGGTTGTTTTTTACAGTGTACCCAGTGGTGACGTAACTTCCGATTCTTGTGAAATTGGCCTATGATGGACAGGGATCGTGCTACAGCTGAAGCAATTAGCATTTTGCTAAATGTTTTTGCTTCGCCCACTATTATAAGATCAATTGCTAATTCAGTTGAATCGAATGTACTTTATCGCATATTTAAACCTTCTCCTGGGCATAATAAACGAATTTCAGATGTTTTTCTAATTTTTTAAATTTTGTTTTCATCACACTCCGTTCAAATGCACCAAATGAAAAAAAAATAAAACCAAAACGAAAAATTACGCTTTTTGATTCACAAAGCGTTCACAAAGCATTTAGTGCATTCAGAGAGAGCACGATCCCTGTCCATCATTGCAAATGCGGCAAATAGCCAGGTTACTTCCGTTTACGTTCAAACGGCTTCCTTTTACACTGAAATGCCTTCTGTTTGCACTGAAAAGTTCACGCACATCCACATATGAAATCACTTGCATATATGTATATACACAACTAAAGCATGCGTCTTTCTATCAGAATTGAATACATTTGTGAATGTTATTTTGTATGTATGCACGAGTGTTTTATGGATCGGTATGCGCGCATCGAGTTTATATTTATGTGCGAGTGTTTATAGGTGTATATGCATGGATCAAGTTTATATGTACTGTATATGCGAGTATGTATAGGTGTGTCTGCATGCAGCGAGTTTATATGTATGTGCGTGTGTTGTTGTAGGTGTATGCATGGATCGAGTTTATACGTATAAGCGAGTGTCTATAGGTGTATGCATGTGTCAAGTATATATGTATACGCAAGTTATTCACAAGTGTATATGCATTCATTACTAACATAAGATGTATTGGTATGGATTTCATATTAGTGTGCACGTATATTTCATATATTTTTTTTGAACATCCATGTATATGTGTAATTTATAGGTGTATATGCACGTGTTTTATGTAGCCTATGTATTGATAACCGAAGTTTGATTTAAATCATACAATATTTGGCCGAGATACAACTATTTTGACTTCAACTCAACCTTGCCAAGGCAGACAAGACTGCTTGTGGTTCCATCAAACCCATCGTTTCATCACAATTTCACCATCCAGTTAGGCACATCAAACATAACTCCTTCAAAAACAGCCAGAAATCTTGTTATGATTGATGATCAGCTGACTTTCTCAGACCACATTGCTAAAACTGCCCGGTCCTGCAGATTTGCTTTATTCAACATCAAGAAGTTCAGGCCCTTTCTTTCAGAACATGCAACACAACTCCTTGTTCAAGCTCTTGTTCTATCCAGGCTGGACTATTGCAATGCTCTCTTGGCAGGTCTTCCAGCCACTTCTATCAAACCTCTACAATTAATCCAGAACGCAGCAGCAAGATTAATCTTTAATGAGCCGAAAAGAACGCATGTCACACCTCTGTTCATCAATCTGCACTGGCTACCAGTAGCTGCTCGCATTAAATTCAAGGCATTAATGTTTGCCTACAAAACCACCACTGGCTCTGCACCCATTTACCTAAATTCATTACTTCAGACATATGTGCCTCTAGAAGTATATGATTTATAAAAATACCCTTGCTACGTGTACTGTGTTAAGACTGAATAACTGAGACTTGTTATAGCACTTGCATATCATTGCTCTCTTGTTGATTTTGATTGCTTCTATTGTCCTCATTTGTAAGTCGCTTTGGATAAAAGCGTCTGCTAAATGTCTAAATGTAAATGTAACTATTTGAAAATCTGGAATCTGAGGGTGCAAAAAAATCAAAATATTGAGAAAATCGCCTTTAAAGTTGTCCAAATGAAGTCCTTAGCAATGCATATTATTAATGATAATACACTTTTGATATATTTACGGTAGGAAATTTACTAAATATCTTCATGGAACATGATCTTTACTTAATATCCTAATGATTTTTGGCATAAAAGAAAAATCGATAATTTTGACCCATACAATGTATTTTTGGCTATTGCTACAAATATACCCGTGCTATATATATATATATATATATATACTGTATATGTGTGTGTGTGTGTATGTTACCTAATTTTTTTCTTTAAGACTTTTTTAAGTTAGTTAATGTAATTAAAAAAGCTTGATTGGTCTAATTTAATCTGATTACCTTGACTAATTGCTAGTTGGTCAAACTAGTTCTTAAGACTGTGTTTATGCCACTGGCCCCTCATATTATGAGTGATTTTACTTTGAAGTTCCTTTGTATCCTGTAAAAATGTCAACCTATCTTACATGTATCCCAGCATTTGATGCTGACTACTATATGTTTACATTGAAAAACAATTAAAAAGCAGCAGTGCTTAAGTTTTCTTATTCTTACGCAGCATATCCAGACATTGCATGTGCTGTGATGGACTCTTAAAAATAAAGGTTAATGGTTCCATGAAGAACCTTTAACATCCATGGAACCTTTCAAATGGAAAAAGGTTCTTTAGATGATTAAAATGTTCTTCAAACTAAGAAAAAAATGCTGCTTTTAAGAACTGTTCACTGGAAGGTTCTTTAGGGAACCAAAAAAGAATGGTTGTTCTGTGACACACCTTTTGAAAACATTATTTTTAAGGGGCGTTTACATGACACATTTTTCAACTAAAAAATTAAAACCTTTTTATAGCCATTCATTTACACGACAACAGTGTTTTGGGGGCCTGAAAATTGGTTTCAAAGTGCAAGTTTTTGAAAATGATACCGTTATCATCTCCACGTAAACTACAAAAATGTGATTTTGTGAAAACGGTGGCATCATGCGCATGTGTATTACGTGTTCAGTCTGTAGGTATGAGTGAGTACTTGACAACCAAAACAACAACGGCAGACTACAGGACCGTATGTGCGCAGGTGTGTAGTGTTTCTTTACAAAGTTACATCACCAGCTACTGGCCTGGCGTAATACAGGGATAATTTTGACAACATTCTCGTCTGTATGCAAAACTTTTCCTGCTTCTAGCACATCGTTGTCACGTTAACAGAGGAGAAGTGTGTAGAGAATAAATGGATGGATGTTCACCGTAGCATCAAAATGCTAATTTACTGGTAATGTTACAACTTCTCATCCCAGAAAACTGAAAGGACTGATTAAAACTGTAATTTATTGGTAATGTTCCAGAAATCCCCTAATGACACAGAGAGACTAAACACCCACACCTTGAGCCTGGGAATCAAAGCAAACACTGAAGTTTCGAGATGATCTGGCCCTTTCAAGATTTTGCAGGAAATCCTCTTTCAAGTAAGGAAGAGTGTGTGACTTCTGCAAACACACACACTACACTAAAAAAGAAAGAACCTTGCCTGGAAAGGTTTCATGGATGTTGGAATAACATTTTCTTCATGGAACCATTGATGCAAAAAAAGAATCTTAATTTTTAAGTGTGTTGTGATGTATTTTTGTTAAGGGATGATCAAACTAGACTAGTATTTTTCGGACAGGATATGATGTTATGGTCTAGGGCTTCTGTTTTAAAAAGTAACAGGACATATTATAACAAATAATACAAGTAATAGTTTATGTGTTTATCATACACCACTTCCGTTTGTACAATTCTTTTAAGTGACAATGGGCTCCACATGGGATCAAAAGTGATCAAGGGGCGTGGGCTGTTCCAATCACACCTACTGTGGGACTTCTCGTTTTTGGCTTTCACTTTCAGTTGATGTTGTATATACTGTATAGGGGACAGGGGTACTGACTGAGACACAACGACACTCCACCAAAGACTTATTGAGATTGAGAACTTGTGACACACTAAAATGTCTAAAAAACTACAACTAAGCCGCCATGGACATGATGAAAATGGTAAGTGCATTCTTATATAAAGCTTGTTGTTTTTCTACATATTTGTGTCTATTTGCACTGCATTAAAGCTCATTTGTTTTATTTGCAGATGAAGACTCTGATATACCCACTACCAAACATTTCCACCATGGAGATGACAAAAATGGTAAGCGTATTGGGATGGTTGGTCTGTATTCACTAACACTGACTTTGCATAAACTCTACATTTTAGCGTTATTTGTTAATTTATGTATTTAATTTTGTGTATTTATGTACTTCTTAATTTTCTCAATGTAGTTTGTTATATGTTTCGAAATATTCCCAAACACTGAATAAAATAGGTCAAATATGGGTCTTTATTCAATTAAAAATATATTATATATTAAGTAAAAATATAGTATTACTAACACACTATGAAGATGTAGGCAAACCAAATCTCAATCACACCAAATACAGAAATACTAGCTTGCAAGGTTGAGTAAAACAAACTTGTCACATTTACAATGTTCAGCTCAAAACGGCATACATTTATATAATGCTTTTCTAAACATCTGTGTCTGTTTCCACTGCATTATAGCTCATCTGTTTCTTTTGCAGATGAAGAATCTTCTTCTACCAAACAGTGGCAAAACGGTGACATTAATAAAATCGCAAAACCTACTATAAAAAAGTCAAAAGCTCAAGATACAACATCTATAATTGGCATGACTGACACATTTGACAGACCACTAAATATCATTGTAGAAGGCGGTTATTATGCTAAACAAGGCTCATATGCTTTAGGTTTTGAAGACAAATCAGGAAAGAGCATTCCCAGGGCTGGATACTTTACAGAAGCAGGAGTTGGACGAGCTCGTGCTGAATTCAGTGTACTTGAGGCAGAAGCTAAAGGCCCAAATGCCTCATATGATACTGAATTTAGTGTGGTTAAAGTCAGAGCAATGGCTCGGGCTGAAGTCGCCAGTGCATCAGCTAAAGCCGGTCCAGTTGGTCTGAAAGTGGGACTTGGATTTGACACAGGTGCATCTGCTGGTGTGGATGGGGTGGAGACCAAATTCCTGGGAACTGGATTCTCAATTGGTCAAAAAAACAGCATATCTCTTCTGGGTTCAGAAGTATCATGTTCAGTCATGTAGTCATAGAGGTATTAATTACCTTTGAATATTTATATGTAACATTTTACTACTGAACCATTAAGACAAAAACAGAAACAAACAGAAAACAAAAACATTTAAAAAAATGTATCCAAATTTAAAGCAGAATTGTTGAGTTACAAATACAACAAAATTTAATTTTAAGAATATTAGAACAAAGTTTTATTTTAGATTTTATATTTCTACAATTGTTGAGCTGTTTAATCATTTAAGAATAAATATTTGTATTTGTTAAATAGGTGTGTTTAATTAGATTACGGCAACTCCAGTTTGGATCCAACAACTTTAGATCGACATACAAAACTGTCAAATATTATCCTTATATTGTAATCATTATGAGCACAAGTTGTAATTTCTGCCTAACATGTTTGTTGTGTCTGCTTAACTGAATTTATGATGTTAACTAACCTCATAATGTGCTATATGTATATTACGCACATATTACTTTGACTGTGGCTGATAACAGAATATTTCCCTACTGTAACATTGAAACAAGAATTATCTGTAAAGCTGCTTAGAAACAATATGTATTGTGTAAAGTGCTACACAAATAAACTTGAATCGAATATTTATTGCTTTTCTCGTCAGTACTGTCAATTTTCCCCCCCAAAGTCTTAAGGGAAGCTCAAACTAGACTTGTATCAATTGCTTAAGCTGTTCCAATTAAACGCAAGCAGGTTTTAATTGCTTAAAACAGTGTCTACCTAGTATCTATTCCTGCTAGTACTTTTTTTAAGTACTGCTGACAACTAGCGGTGAATCAATGAGACAACAGTGCTAGGGAATGAACGATTCAAAATCTGATAAGAGGTCATTATGTGTAATAAATCATGTAAAAATGTATCATCCTTTATTGGAAAATTAAAAATGTTTTTGCAAACTTTGATAACTGCCTTAATCTTTTACGTTGAGAAGATAGTGATCAAACCACATAAAAATCACCCTTTAAGTTTAGTAATACATATTACTTCAGCATAAGAGAGTCAAATTGCACTACAGTGACTCATCTCAAAATCACTCATTTAACAGTTCACCTATTGCCAAAATTCAACTATTGAAAATTATTGAAAATATTCAAATCAGGAATGTCCGAAACGGAATCAGAATGCATATAGTTTGTGCATTAAAAAAATGTCTGTCAAAATATAACATACTGTACAAGTTCCTGTTTTCGTCAGGAACCATTTCGCTTAGTTCCCTGGTCATTCAATTTCAGCGAGCCAATTTATGCGTATACTCCCTGGACCTCTGTTTACCCTGAATTGTGCACATTATTTTTTGAGAGGTATCGATGTTGTGATATTCAAATGATGTGGATTTTAAAACAGTAATAAGTATTTATTTCTTATAGATGGCAAGCATTCAGTGAAGTGACTGATGCCTGTGAGTGTGTTATGTTGGGGGAAACTCTGTCAAAATATAACATACTGTACAAGTTTCTGTTTTCGTCAGGAACCATTTCGCTTAGTTCCCTGGTCATTCAATTTCAGCGAGCCAATTTATGCATATACTCCCTGGACCTCTGTTTACCCTTAATTGTGCACATTATTTTTTGAGAGGTATCGATGTTGTGATATTCAAATGATGTGGATTTTAAAACAGTAATAAGTATTTATTTCTTATAGATGGCAAGCATTCAGTGAAGTGACTGATGCCTGTGAGTGTGTTATGTTGGGGGAAACTACGTTTGATTTTTGGGTAATTATAAAACATTCTGGAGACATTTTAAATGCTTTTTGTGTAGTTCATTATACTTATTTTACAGAATGAAGTTTATTTTTTGTGGCTTAAATAAATTACATGTTACTCAGAGACTGACATATTTGGCTTTTTTCCTGAAAAGTTAGTAACTAATGTTATATCCTGGCATATGTGTAGGCGGAGCGCATAATTTGATTCACCTGTTTGTTTGACCAAGCTAACCCGCTGGCAAACAGCCATCTGTAATAAAAGCAGCATAGCCAGCGTCCCCATCATTACAAAGTACCACTGGTTTCTCCATGTCCTGTAAAATATTAAGACAGTCAATTTTATTGTCAGCAACTCCGGGATGAGCTTCGAAGAACCAAACAATCCAAGATCAGGCGAAATCGTCAACAATCAAATCCAGTTCACTGAGTTACGAAGACGTACGAAGAACGGGCCCCTGGTCTCTTAAATATCCAGTTTGTGATTGATAACAGGTGGATTCAATTAACCTGTAAAAATAGAAAGGAACAACCACAGAACCAAAAAAAACCCCGTAACACCTCCCCCTTTTAAAAGGGAGAGACTAAAAGACATAATCATTTAGCAGACGCTTTTATCCAAAGCGACTTACAAGTGAGAACAATAGAAGCAATCAGACCAACGAGAGAACAACAACAGTATACAAGTGCCATGACAAGTCTCAGTTAGTTTAGCACAGTACACGTAGCTAGGGCTTTTTTTTTTTTTTATAATAGAATGGAATAGAACAGAAAAGAATAGAATAGGTAAGTGCTAGTATTAGTTGGTCAGGTGCTGGTGAAAAAGATGCATTTTAGATGTTTTTTGAAAGGTGGCTAAAGACTCAGCTGTTCGAATTGAGATCGGGAGGTCATTCCACTAGCTGGGCACAGTCCAGGAAAAGATCTGTGAGAGTGATTTTGTGCCTCTTTCGGATGGCACCACAAGGCGTCGTTCACTTGCAGAACGCAAGTTTCTGGAGGGCGCATAATTTGAACTAGCGAGTTTAGGTATATTGGTGCAGCGCCAGTGGTTGTCTTGTAGGCAAGCATCAGTACCTTGAATTTGAGTAGGAGTAACGTGAGCTTTTTTTGGCTCATTGAAGACCACTCTCGCTGCTGCATTCTGGATCAGTTGCAGAGGCTTGATAGAACATGCGGGACGGCCCGACAAGAGAGCATTACAATAGTCCAGTCTGGAGAGAACAAGAACTTGGACAAGAAGTTGTGCGGCTTGGTCTGACAGGAAGAGTCTAATCTTCCTAATGTTGTATAAGGCAAATCTGCAGGACCGGGCCGTTGTAGCAATGTAGTCGGTGAAGCTTAACTGATCATCGATCACAACTCCTAGGTTTCTGGCTGTCCTGGAAGGAGTTATGGTTGATGAACCCAGCTGTATAGAGCAGCTGTGATGAAACGATGGGTTTGCTGGAACCACAAGCAGTTCTGTCTTAGTAAGGTTGAGTTGAAGGTGATGGTCCAGGGTACAATCAGTAACCGAGAGCAGGGCAGTCTCAGTTGAGTGGCCGCTTTTGAATTAAAATAAAATGCCCACCCCATCCGCTCTAACATTCCCTACTCCTGGGTTTGCTGGAACCACAAGTAGTTCTGTCTTAGAAAGGTTGAGCTGAAGGTGATGGTCCTTCATCCAGCTAGAAAAGTCTCTCAGACAGGCTGCAATGCGAGCAGCTACCGTCGAATCATCTGGTTGGAATGAGAAGTAGAGTTGAGTGTCATCAGCATAGCTGTCATAAGAAAATCCATGCTTCTGAATGACAGATCATAATGACGACATGTAGATGGAGAAGAGAAGTGGTCCAAGCACTGAGCCTTGAGGAACCCCAGTAGCAAGAAGCCGTCTCCGAGAGTGGAGAGAAGGAGGAGAGAGAGTGTGTATAAGTCATTATGAAGTTATCATCAGTTTGTGGTGTGAGGAAATGGTCACTGATGGTTCTTGTTTTATTTGTGAAGAAAATTGCAAAGTAATCAGCTGTAAGAGTTGATGAAGAGGGAGGGGGAGGAGGACAGAGAAGAGAAGAGAAAGTTTTGAAAAGTGTGCGAGGGTCAGAGCAGTTGTTAATTTTGTTGTGGTAGTATGTCGTTTTAGCAGTGAAGACATTTGCAGAAAAGGAAGAGAGGAGTGACTGATACACACTAAGGTCGGTAGAGTGTTTTGATTTGCGCCATTTCCTCTCTGCAGCCCTGAGTTCAGAGCGATGTTCACGGAGAACATCGGACAGCCAGGGGGCAGAGGGGGTAGTGCGTGCTGGTCTGGATGAAAGTGGGCAAAAGTTGTCTAAGCAAGATTTTAGAGTGGAGCAAAGAGTGTCAGTAGCACTGTTTGTGTCCAGTGGTGAGAGGGTGAAGGAAGTGAGGATGAAACCATAGAGGATAGGCGAGAGGGAGAGAGTGAGCGTAGGTTACATCGAAAGGTGACCTGCAGAGGAGTGTGTGCTGTGTCAGGAGTTAGTGTGAGTTTAGAAGTGATGAGGAAGTGGTCTGAGGTGTGCAGTGGAGTAACTAAAGTGTTGTCAGTGGAGCAATAGCGTGTGTAGATGAGGTCCAGTTGGTTACCTGATTTGTGAGTAGCCATAGTAGACACTCGCTTGAGATCAAATGAGGCGAGCAGAGTGTTGTCAGCAGCCTGGGGTTTTTCTAGGTGGATGTTGAAGTCACCGAGCAGTACCAGAAGAGTATCATCCTCAGGAAAGTTTGATAGTAACACATCCAACTCCTCCAAGAAGTTTCCCAGTTGACCTGGGGGACGATAAACGACTACAAAGTGGATTTTAACAGGGTGGGTAATAATAATTGCATGTGATTAAAATGAACTGTTGCCTGTAAGAGATGGTTGATTTCTGAGCAATTTAATGCATTATTGCTGAAACTATCAATTTCCTAATATATATGACAAGTACATACGTATAAATAATCAGAATCACACCTTACACATTAAATTAAATTTGTCTTTCTTGACTTCATCTGCAAAAATTTCATCAAGTGTGACGTACTCACAGGTAAAACTTGAACCACCCGAAAGTAACCGAGTAACTGAGGACAGAGAAGAGAAGAGAAAAGAAGGTTTTAAAAAGTGTGCGAGAGTCAGAACAATTGTTAATTTTGTTGTGGTAGTATGTAGTTTTAGCAGTGGAGACATTTGCAGAGAAGGAAGAGAGGAGTGACTGATTCACACTAAGGTCGGTAGAGTTTTTTGATTTGCGCCATTTCCTATCTGCAGACCGGAGTTTAGAGCGATATTCACAGAGAACATCGGACAGCCAGGGGGCAGAGGGGGTAGTGCGTGCTGGTCTGGATGAAACTGGGAAAAAGTTGTCTAAGCAAGATGTTAGAGTGGAGCAAAGAGTGTCAGTAGCACTGTTTGTATCCAGTGCTGAAAACTGAGAGGGTGAAGGAAGTGAGGATGAAACCATAGAGGATAGGCGAGAGGGAGAGAGTGAGCGTAGGTTACATCGAAAGGTGACCTGCGGAGGAGTTTGTGCTGTGTCAGGAGTTAGTGCGAGGTTAGAAGTGATGAGGAAGTGGTCTGAGGTGTGCAGTGGAGTAACTAAAGTGTTGTCAGTGGAGCAGAAGCGTGTGTAGATGAGGTCCAGTTGGTTACCTGATTTGTGAGTAGCCATAGTAGACACTCGCTTGAGATCAAATGAGGCGAGCAGAGTGTTGAAGTCAGCAGCCTGGGGTTTTTCTAGGTGGATGTTGAAGTCACCGAGCAGTACCAGAGGAGTACCATCCTCAGGAAAGTTTGAAAGTAACACATCCAACTCCTCCAAGAAGTTGCCCAGTTGACCTGGGGGATGATAAATGACTACAAAGTGGATTTTAACCGGGTGTGTAATAGTAATTGCATGTGATTCCATTGCTCGGTGGAGTCGCGCAGGTAGAGTCGATGATCTTTATACAAACAATAACCTCACCAAAGTTAAAGCTTATTCCCTATTTCCATTACCACTCTCCCGGTCTCTACACACCTCTTTGGTTTCAAACCCAGTCGTCTGCTGGAGCCTGGAAAAAAACAACATTTCAGGAAATAAACCAATAAGAATAAAGATCAGGGGCTAAAGTGATCTAAAGATTTATTTTTCGTCACATGGAGCCCGGGACAGATCACATTGTCCCTGCCCTTCAAATGATGAATCTCCAGAGCATAAGGCTCTAAAAAGAGAGACCACCTAATAAGATGTTGGTTGGGATTCTGCAAAGAGTGAAGAAATGTAAGAGGGTTATGGTCAGTATATACCACTAATGGCATAGTCCCAGCAGACAAATAGACCTCAAAATGCTCAAATCAACGCTAGAGCCTCCTTCTCAATAATAGAGTAATTAAACTGATGAGTTGAACTTCCGTGAGAAATAACTAATAGGGCGATTTATTCCACCCTCATCAGCCTGCAACAGAACAGCTCCCGCTCCAACCTGACTGGCATCTACTTGGAGTCTAAATGGTTTATCCAGTTGAGCTGTTAAAACAGGAGAAGACGTAAGCAGTCGCTTCACATTCTCAAAGGCATGTTCACACTTAGGTGTCCACACAAATTTTGCCTTTGCTCGCAACAAATCAGTCAAAGAGGCCACAACGAAAGAAAAATTGGGGCAAAAACTCTAAGTACCCAGCCATTCCCAAAAATCTCATCAATTCACATTTAGTTTGGGGTGTTGGAAAGTTATCAATAGCTGTAACTTTTTAGCACATACAGGTCGCAACTTTCCCATACCTACAACCTTGCCCAAATAGGTCACAGTAGCTCTGGCAAATTCACATTTTGCCAGATTAACTGTGAGATTGGCAGCAGACAAACGCTCAAACAATGCCCGGATACGGCTTAGGTGTTGCTCCCATGTATCACTATAGACAACTATGTCGTCAAGGTACACTGCACAACCCTCTAATCCAGCTGTCACTTTGTTCATTAAACGCTGAAATGTAGCTGGAGCATTTCTCAGGCCAAAACTCATTACAGAATAAGAAAATAGGCCAAAAGGTGTTATAAAAGATTAAATCTCCTGTGCACACGTGGTCAAAGATAAATGTTTTAGCAGTCCTTCTAAATTTGTCATGGTTTCTGGGTTTTTTAGACGAGGTCGTAATATTATATCATCTGCTGGGGCCGGTTGCATAAACTGCTTAGACTAGTCTTAAAAAGTTAGTCATCTAATTTTTTTTCTTCAAGACTGGTCTTAACTTTTTTAATTCAGTTACAAAAAGGTATATTGGTCTAATTTGAATCTCAGAAGCACGACCTATTACCCCTTGTCTACTGCTAGTTGGTGAAACCAGTTCTTAAGACCCAGTCTTAAAATAGTGGCTGTTTATGCAACTGGCCCCTGGTGCTTTCACATCCTGTCCTAGTTCACCTGTAGGAGTCACACTGGCTACAGCAACTGGAGAACGCGTAACCTTAGGAGTAACAGTACAAGAATAGAAAGGTTTTAATAAGTTCAAATGACACAACTGAGTGGACTTCCTATGGTCAAGAGTTGAAAGAACATAATTTTGATCGGACACTTGTTGAAGTACAGTGTAAGGACCTGAAAATTTTGCACAAAAATGAGAACTAGGTAAAGGAAGTAGAGTACTTCTGACTTGTGGTCGAACCAGCATTTCATCTTTTTCTGAGCCCTTCCCGATTTTTCTTTCGCCAATTCCCCAGCTAAGATTAAACGTCAGCGAAAACCCTGCACATATTGGATCAAACTCAGTGGTGGCTCCTCTGGTAAAGCACCATCACACAGAACTGCCACTGGCCCCGTACATGATGTCCAAAAACTAACTGATTAGGACTTAGCCCCAAACTCTCTTGGATAACCTCACGTGCAGCTAACAACATCCATGGCAAACCTTCCTCCCAATCACCCTTCAACTCAGTGCAATATGCCCTTAACAAAGACTTTAAAATCTGGTGGAAATGCTCTAAAGTGCCCTGACTTTCCACATGATACGCACTTGACCTGTTGTGTCTGATGCCAAGCTGTCTCAAAATCTCCTGAAACATATTAGATGTAAAATTTGTCCCCTGATCACTTTGAACAATTTTTGGAATTCCAAAAATAGATATAAGCTGGGAAAATGCTTTTACCACAGATCGTGTAGTAAGTAAACGCATAAAACAGGCTGCAGGATATCGAGTACTTTGACACATCGCCGTCAGTAGATATACATTACCCGATTTTGAAGATATTGAAGTATGGGATATAAAGGTGTGGGCTTCAATGTTTGATTGGGTTTACCTGTTAACTGACAGGTTGGACAAGTCTTTTTATACTGTCTTACATCACCCTTAATATGAGGCCAGTAAAAATACTGCAGCAAACGCTGGTAGGTCTTATTAACTCCCAAATGACCGGACACCCCATGAACAGACTCTACACTGTAAAAAATGACCGTGAATTTAACGGTAAAAGACTGTAAAAATGCTACAGTAAAAACCTGTTAAATGGTTAACGGTAAATTCCCCTACTATATACGGTGGAAAACTGTATTGGACATTACATGTATTGGACATAAATTTTACGGTAGTATACCGTTTTTGGAAGTGAAAAATACCGTATAATTTACAGTGAATAACCGTAAATTGACATTCCCAGAATTCCCTGCGTTACATTTGAAATTTGATGTTTTTTGTTGAAATAACTATGTTTCTTCTTAGTTTTTTCTTATCAGTTTTGCATATTAGGGTTGTGTGTTACACCTAATGTTGTTAAATGAATGTTTATTGCATTATTTCAGTTTCATGTGTGTTACCATGATGGTGTTTAGCGTTTGTGTGAATGACACTGTGCACCTTCTATATATGTTATTATTTAAAAGCTGCTTGTGATGGGCTTTGGTTCATCATGTGACTTTCTCATCACCACCTGCATTTGATGGTTATCAGTGTATTACAAAGGTACAAAACAGATTTCAGTACTTCAATAGGTTGGTATATTAACATTATATCAGTTAATAAAATTACGGTATTTAACTGTAAATTTAAGATAAAACCGTAAAACCTAAAACGTTGCTACTGTAGTTTTTACGGTAAAATTCCGGCAACCACAGCTGCGGTTTTTTACCGTAAATTTTACGGAATTTTTTTTACAGTGTAGTAAGACAGTATTTCGTAAAGAAGTTCACAACAAGGAGAAGTTTCGTTGAAGTGTGAACTGTTTTAGTGGAGTTCTGGGTCATGCTCCTTCATAAGGTTTATTTAATATGTTTGTTTGCTTATGTGTTTTATTTTTGTAAAATGGTCTTTTGTGCTATTATCCACACATGCAAAGTTGGTTGATAACATAACTGCAATCAAGTAATATCCTAGTTAACAATTATTTGTTTACATAGGATGTATAATGTAGCCTATTTTATATTATTTAGGCACTCATAGGCTATAGTTTGACTGAATATTCTAATTCAACATGCCATGGGAAGTCAATCTAACTTAACATTTTCTTATATTGATATTGTTTATTTCTTACTCCTTAACCGTTTATCAGGCTCTTAATGATTTTATCTGTGCCGTCTCTAAATGTCCGAAGGCCAGGTTTTTCCATCACTCATCATTAGAACCCATTTACACATGGCTCTCGATTCTGACTTGTACTTGCTCTTATGAAAATGTATCATAGTTCTTAACAGCATTTGTTATAATAAGGCTTACCTATTATTCATTACCAGGCCAATAATTACTTTTTTATTAATCTATATATCATTTGTTATGAAAAACAACAGCCTGCACATTTAGAAACAATGCCACAGTTGATAAATCTATAGGGGAAAATCTATTCCCTTAACAGATTACCTATTCTAAATTCTACAACAAGTTCAGCAAAATGTGCCACAATAAATAAGTCTACAATAAAACGTGAAAAATTCTTCTGGTAAAGGTGGTCAGGAGTAGTTTAAAAAGATTTTAATATATGTCAGTAGGCTACTGGTGCAAGGTTAGCCTATGTTTTCTCCTCTTTTTAGTTAATGTGCCTTTTTTATATAATGTTCGACTTTCTCCATAGCATTTTAAAGTGGCAGTTTCTCAATAGAATTCAAATAGATCGCACATTTTACCATCAGCTTCGCGATAGGAATGGCTGGCGCAAATCTGATCACACTTTTCGAGCGCGCTGGTGAACGATCATCCCTATACGCAAAGTAGGCAAGCTGCGTAGGGCCCCCGAAACACCAGGGGGCCAGCTTGCTCTCAAAGATGATTTAATTTTAGTTTCTTTTTTTAATTTGGCCAGCGGTTATGAAAGCCGCTTATGTCATTTCTTTTAATGCGGTGCGCTGTCGCCCTTGTCATACAGTGTCTTACTCAAGACAAAAAAAAAACGAGTTAAAAGCGTACCGAGCCGCGGAAGAGACACCGTTTCTCAAGCGGACAAAGGCGTTTCATTCATTCATAACTCGTCATTCATAACCCCCCCGCCGACACAGTTTTGCGTAGGGCCCCCAGTAGTTTAGGATCGGCGCTGCCCCAATCCCCCCGCAAACTACGACCCTGTATGATACAGTATGGGCACTGAATCTGACAAGTCAAAATTCATAGCTATCAAAATACAATAACCCTCTTTACTCATAACTGACTTTAATGTTTAATAAAGTGACTCGTGTGATGTGTGAGCTCCTCTTTGTTCTTTATTTTATTAAGCATACTGATCATATTGATCACTGTCATTTCCAGTGTATTGTAACTCTTATAATGTGTTCACAAAACTTTCTGGAGACTTTCAACTTCTGCATCAGTCCTTTTCCTATTTGTACTGTGCAAGAAACTGCATTATTTACAACATTATTACCTGTAATCCAGAGCCTCCGGCGAATGTTGTTCTTCTTCTTTGATGTTTTAGGGTTGGCAACCCCACTTTTGGTGCCAGACAGTTCATTTAAACTGGTTCATTTCACTAGTTCGTTCACGTAATCATGCAATGACGTAATGTATACACAATTATATTATGAATTAAACTGGTAACGGGCACAAAGGAAACAGGAACTATAGACTCAGGAAAATAGAACAAACTGAAATTAAACCTAACTGTTCATTCATTCAAGTTACTTTAAATTTTCACAAAATTATAATATAAAGTGATACAGTTTTTAGATATCATATAAAAATACCAATTATTCATTAAAAATATTAACATATATTCCTCACATAATTATTAAATGCATTCAAAACAAATAGTTTGTATTTGCTATAAACAGCATGTGCATAAAACATGTTTAAACAGTGTGTTTCATTCTGCAAACTGTTCTTTACGTCTTTTTATGCCTCTGGGCTCTGGATCTTCTAGATTGCTGATGATGGAGCTTGTTCCAGATTCGATTGAGCTGCATTCATCACATTTTTGAAACCACCTCAACACCTTCTCAGGTGAATCTGTGAATATAAAATATTAGGGGAAGAAAATAAATTAGTTCAAGACCACAAAAGTTATAAAAAAAAAAAATTATATAAAAATTGAGGATAAAACAATTTCCTTGAAGCAATGAAAATCCAGATCAAGAAAACATGTAGTCTTAAAACGTCAAATAACTCACCAGATGATGCTTCATTCTGAATGTTCAAGAGTGCATCCATTAAAATTACTTCACATCTGCTTCCTTCTCTCCTTATCTTCTCCATGAGATTCTCATCAGCTGAGACTGAAAGAGGAAAGAGTGCACAGGGAGTGCTCAGATACTTCCTAACACATTAACATTTAAAATACTCCAAGTAGTAAATTAATTGCTAAATTTGAATATAGGTTGTTCTTTAGTTGTTTGCATGGCAGAATAAAAACAACTATCAATAGGAAGTCAATACACAGGTAAAAAGCCTATTAAATTGTGTAATGATGACATTAATGGGCTGTAATAGGGGTGTATTCGGCTTGGTCCTAATTGCTGTTTACAGCTATATTATCAGTATTAGACAGGAAAATGCAAGTCATTATAAAATAGAGACTTACAGCCTGGAGGCTCTGACATGCTACTGTGACTTTTAGCCTCTATACATCCAGTGAAATCCATCCCTAAGTGTTTTAGTTTACTTTTGATCTCCGTAAACCTGTTGATAATCTCCTGCTGTAGTAATTGCAGCACATGGTCAGCATCCAGACTTATTTCCTCATCTTGTGTGTCAGTCTCATGAATGTTTTTTTCTGCAGCACATTGAGTATTGAAGCAGAACAGACTGTTTTCTGCCACCATCTCGTCAATCTTCTGGAGCAACTCTGTGACTTGATCTCGGTTATTCTTGTTTGAGTTGTCAAAGACGTGATATCTGTTCCTGCATTTCTCAACCAGCCACTGGAGGGCGTCACCTTCACTCTCAATGTGCTGCTCGATTGAGATGTCTGGAAATCTGTCACCCCATGTGAACAGAACTATGGTGTGTCTCCAGACATCTTCTCCAAGAGTGGCCATGTACTCTTTAATGATTCTTTTCTGTTCATTCTTGAGTGAGGTATCAATAGGAATCACTAGGATCATGGCGTGAGGGAACTGCATTTGTTGTGATTGGGCTACACTCTCCAGGATTCCAGCCCGTGCAAATTTTGGGTTGTATTTAGATGAGAAATACTTCCACCAGTTTGGGGTGTCCAACACGGTTATTTTTCTGCCATTTACAACACCAGTATGGTGTTTTGCTCTTCCTGTATGAAATATTTCATGATTGAAGATGGTGTTTCCGGTTGAACTCTTCCCAGACAAAATCCAACCCAGCAGAACAATTCTCAGTTCTGAGAGCGGAGCCACAGCGTCTTCAAGAAGAAACAAACAAACATAAAAACTACAAATAATTTGAAGGTATTTGCATGTTTGCAATTCACACTACCAGTCAGAAGTTTGGACACCTTTACTCATTCTATGATGACTGTTGTCCAGTTGTTATAATAACAGTAAAGTCATGTATGGTTTTTATGTAGCTCCGCCCCTTTTTTAGCGCTGTGCTGGTTGTCTTCTATCTTCTGTTTGTATTTCGACAGTGTGAAGGCAAGGCCGTACGAATGAATGAACCTCTCATTGTAAAATCTTCCCGGTCTACTGACATTTGTTATGAATATCAGTAGACCAGGAATTATCTGCTTCAAACATTACAATGCACATGATAATTACTAATTACTCATCAATAGGGATGCTACAGAGCTACCGAAAAAAGCAGAAGTTCAAAGACAGAATTCTAAAGATGGCTGCGCACTTGTTTCTCTGGTGCATTAGGGATATACTGTATATCCATTTGTGTTATTTCATGACTTTACTGTTACTATAAGCAGACAAAAACGTTGAAATATAATTATATTTCAGCTTCTTTGTCTAGATTTCTTTGTCTGCTTCACTCTGGACATGAACCAACTTCAGGAGGTACATCCTGGGATGCTTGCAGGAGGAACTTTTAAGGAGGAATCTGTATGATGAGCACTTGCTTCTCCCTCTACTTGCTAAAACTCATCCATTTAAAAGCATCAATTTAAAACCCTGGGTTAACATCCCTATTTGCATAATTTGTGATAGCCTATCAGTGTCATTAATTGGATGAATGCAGCACGCGACCTGTTTGCATAAAGGCTTTAACATTGCATGGCGCATCCTCATATTATGTATTGCTGACTTCTATCAAGTTTTTTGAGTGGTTTGAGTGGACTTTTCAGACTATGAACTAGTATGAAGGTAAGAATAAAAGAGTCCCTTCTTTACTCCAGTAGTCGTGTTTTCCTTCAAAATTTGATGTTTAAAAAAATTGTAAAGAGAGCACAAAAAAAGGGTTTAAAAAAACTTTAAAATGTTCATTTTGTACAGAAATTCATATGTAGTCACAATTCTGCAAAACTAATTTTAAGCATTTAAGCAGAAACCTTTAGATCAAAATTGTAATGAGAAACATAAATTTAGTCCAAGCGTTTGACTGGTAGTGTACATTAGAGGTCTGCATTCCCGCGGCTCTCCCGCGGGAACCGACCAGATTTCTTGCGACGCGGGATTCAATTCCCGAATAAAACGCGGTCGGTAACTCTGCACTGTAACTGATTTTTGTAATTTGAACAGTATTTTACTGTAATATGTACAGTAAGATACTGTAAAATGTGTATACAGTATTTTACTGTAAACAACAAAGGATTATGGGAAAATATACGGTCACTACTGTATTTCCTCACTACTGTAAATCAATTTACAGTAGTGAACTTGCCTGTGAAAAACTGACCAATGGCATGGGAGATTTCTTTTTTGACTGTTTGGTTGAAGTGGCCAATCTGGCCATAAAAGGACAAAAGAGAAATACACCGTTAACTCGACAAAAAGGTTAGTATATTATTTCTGTTTTATGCAAAACTGCGATATTTTAAGATGGTTTCACTTGTTAACAGCAAACTAACATTATTCATCGTGTCATTTTTCATGCCGGGAGTTGGAGCCTTTTCTTCTGACTGACGGCCGGAATGCCGCCAAAAGGCTGATAACATCGACTGGTGAGTAAGTTAAGGTCACCTATATTAGTCTAAATAAACCTTAGTTAAACCGAGAAACACGTTTGTACGTTCTGCTGCCCTTTAATGCA